>NC_142189.1:33651964-33984464 GCF_026936395.1 Plectropomus leopardus | reverse complement strand
GTGAGCGCTCCTTTCTTTCTGCATGGTTTGAATATTTTGTCTTAACATTTAGATGGTGAGAGTGCTGGAGGTGATGAAATACTAAATGTTAAATTGTAAGCACAGTGGGGAAAGCAAAGTTTCATGAAGTGAGTCTCACAAATACCAAATACATGAGCCTGAAGTCAATTCATTGTGTGTATGCTGAAATAGTGTGTAAAGAGTTAATAGTATGGAGAGGAGGTTAAAGTGTCCTTTTAAATGGTCCATCTCCAAACAGTTCCCACCTCCTTATACATGCTTTCAGAAGTGATAAACGTGTTTTTTCAAACATAAAGAGGATTTTAAACCAAACTTGTAGCTGTAGTACTGTGATACATAGCAGCAATAAATGACTCTGTATCGGTATCACTTTCTCACAAACTTTGCTCTCCCTCTCAGTGTTGTAGCATCTTTCAGCTCTCTGTTTTGGTTTTATGGCCCTGACACAACAAGGCAATGGTCTGCCATCTGAGAATATTGGGCCATTGGGGAGCGTCCATCACCCTGGTAAATGTGATGTGTCCCACACCGCTGGCCCTTGGTGGTCCTAGTTGGCTTTTTCCATTTTTTCCAGCCAGTTCTCATTCCTTTCGCATTGCAGATGTGAAAGCAAAAGCCACCTTTCGCGTGCATGATACGGAGCTGGACAGTTTCAGCATGTTGAATTGGCGGCAGCAGCAGCAGCAGAGCCCATTGGTGAATGAAATCTTGATTGGCTGTTCAGCTTATTGCATGAAAAGAGAAACGCAGGTAAGGAAAACAAAGAGCTAAAGTCATATTGTTTTCTGATGGTTTTTGTTGCTTGTGAATCTTTGTGCTTTTTCCATTGGATCATGTTGTTAATGTGCGAACTGGCTAACTAAGTGTCAGGATGGTCTTCCTGTTTCTCTTTTTGAATGGTTAAGGCCAGCTGCTGCCTGTTTGTTTGGAGAGTTAATTCCTCTAATTCAAGAGCAGAACAAACATTCTGGTTGACTGTTGGCTGTAGTCTTTGCAATGTGTTCACTTGCAACTTTCAGGCTGAGACATAAGAGGCAACACAGCAGGTAGCTTTCGTCACCAATAGGTCTCAAGTGTTGGTTTGGTGTGTCTCAGCCTTTACCTCCCATAGCTTTACTGCTTTGGTTCAATCTTAACACCCTCATCAGCCATCAGCACACAGTTGGTCTTATACATGTGTCAAAGTTCTACACACCCCAACTCAAATAAATGCTAATTTGGCCAAAAAAAAGTGAGGAAAACTACAAAATTAGGGGAAAAACACTAAAAATATGGATATTCTTATGTCTGTGTGTTAGACAGATTGATAATCTCCGTAAAAAGATATCTGCTTATGTATGCAGAATCTGTAGGTAACCGAATAAAATTTTGATCAAAGACATGGTTAATGTTTGTAGTCAGAGTAGTATCAACCAATCATGTTATTTGAGCAGGCTTTGGTATGGAGACCAAACGAGGTGGAACCAATCAAACAAGGAAGTTTTTATTAGCTTTCCTGTTATTGATCAGCATCCATATGCAGATACAAATCTGTATATAAAGACTGGTTGAAATGTACGCAATAAGTGACAAATGGATGGCCTGGATCTCCTGAAATGCTGGCCATTGCCCCCAGAAGATTTATCTTCATCAGACAATATTCACGTAGAGACAGGGTGTGTTTAGCCTAGCTTAGCATAAAGACACAGCATGCACTTGTCTTACATGATGCATCTCAGAAATGTAAAAATAATGCCATTTTTGACTAATAACAGTTTATCTTAAACTGTATAGCAGGGGTTTAACTAAATTCTATTTGGCATAGATTTCGTTGTGGGTTATTTCAGCTCAGTGCTAAGGGCAGGATGAAGCATCAGGATGAAAGCGAGGAGACCTGGAGCACAGGTAACAGTCCAAGAGGCCCTTTCTGGCTCATCAGCTCAGACAGGAGCTGACAGCTGAGAGTGGCTCGCAGTGGCTGAGGTGAGGAGCCACTGATCAAACCGACCACTGTCAAACGCCTGCAGGTTGACAGGACACTCCTCAACTCAAGTTGAGCAGATCATCCAAACGTTTTGAATCCGCAATTCCTCACATCTCTCATAAGTTGTCGCTCCCACATATAATGGGCTCGCCTTTCCATTACGGTTCCATAACACGCCTACGTGGCCTTGCATTGGGAACAATGATGGCTAGTGTGGTGGCTGCAATAGAAATAAAGCTGCTAATGTTTTGAACATCCATCACCATGCTTCTTGAAATGTTTTTGCTAGAGGAAAAGTCACAGAACATCACTCAAAGGAAGCACAGTCATCTCGCAATTGTGCTTTATTGCCATTTCTAAAATATTTTTAAGTTTTGCTCTGTAATGGAAACCCACCTAGTGATGGCAGCATGCTTTTATTGTTTTTAGGTTTTCAGTCTAGTTAAGGTAATCACACTATTAGCTCAATGGAAAAGCAAAAACATCACACTTCATGGCAATCAATAATCTGGTGGTGACACAAGCTGAGCAGGACCAACTATTACCATCTCCTCCAACTCTTTTCCTTGCACAGCACCTCTATGAAAATAAAGGCGCAGTTCTTACTTATCAGTTAAAATTCAGTAGTGGGTAATATTTTCTTCGTGTACTCAGCCATGGTTTCTAACCCTGCTCATGTAAGTGACTCATTTCTGTGTGTTAATGCCTAGCAAGAAAAAATGAGAAAAAAAAAAACAAAAAACAAAATATTCTCACATCCAGAGTTCAGTCTACATCCCTGCATGAGGGCTTAAACAGTGCTTCATTGCATTCAAATTCGAGGTTCAAGACTTGGGATTAATCTGATTAGAAACCAGCTGCAGCTGCATGTAAGTAGTGTATTTATAAGACGATGCATACTGTTTACATTAGCAGTGTTGGCACTGCATTGTGGTTGTTGGATACTGTATAAATGGCAATTTTAAACAGTTAACTTAGAATTTTAAGTTTCTAACTTTGGCAACTCCTGTTTCTAATATATATAGAAAGGCACATAGAATGCACCAGTGTCCATCCGCATTGTCTAATTTTCAAATAAACAAAAGTTCAGAATAATTTTAAAGATGCTAAAAGATTGCACTGAGAGATTTGGATGCTGGAACTGACAGCCATGGGACTGACTTTCAGTGTGTCTGAAATTGCATTTACCTGTAAAAGCTAACAATTGATCATGACCTATATTGTATCAAACTTTTAAATATCTCTCAATTACAGGGTATAATAAAGATTAACGCTATGTTGACGTGGAATCGGGCAGACAGAAACACCCTCTGAACAGCACAGGAAAAAAACAAAACAGTCCAATAACATGACAGGGTGCTAAACAAACACTAGACAATATATTTTGATGATGATCCCTAATTGACTATAACAACAATGTAATAAACTATATTAATTAAGATTATTTTGTGTATATTTGTGTATGTAATTATTCTAGTAATGTCCAATAACTGTCCAGATCGCCTGATTCTTCTACTGTGAAAGAGCTACGTAACATCTGGTTGTAAATTCTGTTGTGGAGTATGAAGGAAAGGTCAAATATCTTAACTTTGAATGGCAATCCTGTCCACTGTTACCATGCTGATGATCTTGTATAATTTCACCATCCTGCTCCCATTCTCACCATATCTGACTCCATGTGAACACTGCATCAGCTGTCTGTTATAGACAGGAGTCCTAATTTACAGCATCAGTCCTGTGTTTAAAAGCCCGGGCCTTCTTCAGTCTCATATCACACAGCAGCTGTCACCTATTTTATTTTTTTTTTCTTTGTTTCAAACTGTATTGTAAACTTTGTTTCTAGTGTATCCACTTCACACTCCAGTTTTTCCTCAACATGATTCAGTGCTGCTTCCTCCTGCTGAGGAGCCCAGCATGAGGCAGCACTGGCAACAAGAGCAGCAAAAAACAAAACAAAAAAAAAAACCAGCCTGGTAAAGATGGATTACATGTGAACAGATCTGTGGCAGGCGGAGTGAAAGCCTCGCATGCTGCTGCAGACTGAGGGAGAGAAAGAGTAAGGGAAGTGGAGAAAGAATGGAAGGAGGACAGTGGGACAGCCAGGGAGGGTGGAGGGAAGGAAAAGGCCACTCAGCCCCCAGGACAGGTGAGGGATGAGGCTGCTGAGGGAGGAGCAGTAAATAAAAGAGGGGACTGAGCGTGTGCTGAGTGTGGAGGAGGAGTCTGCAGTAACCCAGAGAGGGGGTGGGGCACCTATCCATCCCCCTTCCTCCGCTCCATCCCCAGTCTATCTCTCCACCCCAAAAATCCCTTTTCTTGACAGCTTCACCCTTTGGATCAGTAGAGCTGGGGATCGTGCATCTAATCTGTTTCCTGATGCATTTTAATTGTACACAAGAGCAGAGGAGGATGGGATAGGATGGGGTTGAGGTGGTGGGTGTCACCTCCACGGTGTCATATGTGTGGAGTTAGACTGGCGACAAATCAGCCCAAATAGATGAGGTGCTCAGGGTGGGAGAGATGAAATACAATAACTTGTGGCTGTACTTTATGATACAAAAGGCAGGTTACATAGTTCAGCTGCATTTTGACATCCATAACAGACAGCAGATTTTGTTTGACCTCAGCAGGGATTTAACAAAAGGCGGGTTTCTATTACAGATTTGTGCAAAACTTAAGCAATACTTCAGAAATGTTGATAAAGCACAATTGTGAGATGACTGCATTTCCACCGAGTGATGTTCTGTTACTTCTCTCTGGTGATAATATTCCAAGAAGCATGGCGATGGACGTTCAAAACATTAGCAGCCACATATGATGGATTTCTGGGAGATGATCGTCCACATTTTCACAGAGGACTTGTAGATTAAAATTTCTGGAAAACCCGCTCAATTTTTGAAGATGCAATAACACCTCTTGTTGCGCATGCTGCATCATGCCCGAGGGAACCAGTTCCTACTGCCTGTCAGTAGGAATTGGAAACAAATATGTTTCCATTGCAGTTTTGCCAAATATGGCTTTTTCGAATCGCCTGAAATACTGCCTTATGTGAGCGTAAATACTTTTTTTTGTTTTTTTGTTTGAAAATTGGTGTATTATTTGGCATATTTTATATTCACAATTTCAATTTGCACAGTTTGAGGGTTACTGGAAACACACCTTGAGACATGTAGACCAAGGACTTATATTATCAGTGATTGCAGTCATGGGATCTTATTCAAAGAGAATAAAACCTAAAGCAAAAGTAAGTATAGTGTAAATCAGAGGTTGAGTCAATTTTATTTGTAAAGCCCATTATGAGAAGTCACATTTAGCCTCAGAGAACTTTACAGCATACGACATCCCTCTGACCTTAGACGCTCACATCGTCTACGGAAAAACTTCCCCAGAAAACCCTATAACAGGGGAAAGAAAATGGTAGAAACCTCAGTAAGAGTGACTGAGGAGGGATCTCTCTTCCAGGACGGACAGACGTGCAATAGACTCCCGACAGTGGTTACACTCAAAGGATCATTTGAGTTAATCACAACCTGGTGTCAGTTTGACCATCAGTAACTTTAACATTGCACTCCCCAAATGAATTGCCCAGATCTGGGAATTGTTAATGTTAGTTAGTAATCATGGTCCTGGTTAACCCTTTGAATTCTGCAAAAGAAATATTTCTCAAGTGTCTATGCTGATATTTTTGCTTCTTGTGATGTAATTTCTTGAAGTATCTTCAAATGCTTCTATCCCTAAAATCTGCACAACCTAAACAAAAGGTTATATAGGTCTGTAAAACATAATAATTCAATAAGCTATTAATTAATTATTGTGCCATAACAAAATGTTGTAAAAATTTGATGATTTTTCCTCAAATTTTACAAAATAAAAACACAAAACATACTGATCCAAAAGATTTTTCAAATGTAGAACTATTAACAAGATATTCCTTAAAATTCCATTGGTTGAACTCTATAGTTAAACTATGATCATGATTTAGTTTTAGAGATATGCTCAATTTATAAGCAGAGTGCAAAGGATTCTGCAGGTAACTTAGAGGAATTATGTCATCACTAGCATACAACATGATGGAAGAGAAGATGGAAACCATAGCTTTCTGCTACAAAAAGTCAATGTTCTGCATTATGTAAACACAGTCTCCTGTGTCCGTTTGTGGGGATTTTCCAGGGGAAAGTCCGGCAATATACCCAACACGTCAGCAGACTTCCGCATCTATATAGTACACTCTGTGTATCCTTCTGTGTGTGCTGTTGAAGTTCCAGGATGCCGCTAGCCACACTAGAATATCAAGAAAAGCACAAGCTGGCAAGGATGGTTAGGATTTGGTGACAAAGGCATGGTAAGGTTTAGAAAAAACACACTACATTTAGACAGGAATAGAACACCAGACCCCCAGGTGAAATTTTGGGGTTTGTTGGATCCATCAGCTATCAGGCTGCCGTGGCGTTAAGTGGCGGCATTTGCCATAATTGGAATGAGAATGGGCATGTGTGCACCATACATAAGGTAACATAAAGGTAACATAAAGTAATAAAGTGATGACATCAGAGACAAATTGAAGCCTCAGCTCTCTGCTGCTAAATCAATTTAAACAGAATCATACAAAAATGACCTTCTGCTGATGATTGTAAAGGGTTACACTTTTTTTTTTTACTGTTGGTAGGAAACCGGAAATAGACATTGTGTCACTTCCACATGTGCTCATGACAGACAAAAAGCACTGATATAACAAGTGCAGCTGTTCTTAGAGTTCTCCTTGCTTGCTTCTGTTGTATTAAGGTTTCCATGCTCCTAAATTTCAGCAATGACTCATTGAAGCACAGTGTTATCATTATTAAATATGAATCATAGCCATAAAAAAAAAAAAAAAAAAAAAAAACTAGAATAACATAATTTACAAAACAGGTGAATTATATTTTCCGTGATAATCATAGTTTTCTCATGATTTTGTGTGTTGTCTTCATAACTAAGTCATTTTATTAAATTGCAGTAGCATTTGTCTTCCAATCTAAATTGTTGTGTCAATGAAATCCAAACATATTATCAATGCAAACCCAATTCTATCCCCCAAAAAGATATTTTTTCGGATCAAATAAAAAATAATCAAAGACAGAAAATATTCCCTTTTCTGGACGTTACAGCAGGACACAAAAGATAAGAGCAAGCCCTAGTGGAGCAACTTTGCTAGTCTTTAAAGTGGCAAAATTATAACCAATTCAGAGGGAAAAAGCTCGGTTTCAGTGAGTTTACATAAAAGCTGTGTGTGTGTGTGTGTGGGGTATAAATTGCTTGACTCTGAAAAGACAAATAGGCAATCCACACTTAAGTGAAAAAGACACGAGATGCCTCACAAAAGGCAGGAAAAACATATGATGGCCATTAAGAATTGTGCGCTCTTTCAAAAGACATCCAGTCTAAGTGGCTCTTTCCTTTCCTTGATGCACCGAGTTGAATGGGAAGTTCAAATTGTGGACTTAGACAATAGTTTACAGTGTGAGCATTCAGCTATCAGATTCTCTAAGAAGCTACCTGCACTGAATGAGAAAAACACTGCACAATTCACAAGTGAAGTGCTGGTGCAGGTAATTTTAACCACCGAGGCAAGTGAAAAGTGGAACACTTTCCTCTTCTTCAGTGTCACTGAAGCCAACCAGTCCTGCTCATGATATGAACTTCCTGCATACAAGCTGAGGCACCTGCTTTCTTATCTTCTTCAGGGTTTGTGGGTTGTGGGTGATGGTGACGCAAAACTTTAATCTTACTTTTTTTTTCACCCCCTCTACTTCCTGTAGCTTTAAATATTTCTTGTTTTTCTCTGGTAACAGTAAGACTTTTTTTCTTGTATATTTGTGTACATTGTACTATTCTTAGTATTTTTACCCTTTAAAAATACTACTACTACTACCACTACTACTACTACTACTAATAATAATAATAGATTTTCTAGGACTCAAAAGCGCTTAAAGAATTTTGTGATTTTCTACCAGCTTGAATCAAAACAATGTGTGTAGTATGGGTAGATGAACTGTGGAAACTTGCTTTAATTAACCAGTGACCCTGCGGTGAAATGTAATTTACGTCATTTGGCAGACAGTGTCAGTTTTGCCGGATCTTGGGGCTGTTGCTCGAACTACAGGCTGCATTTCCACAGTTTCATACTGCCCGCAAATCATGTATGGACACAAAGAGCATAGAAGCAGATCAGGAGACAGACCTGCCCCTCAGTCTGTCTCTCAAACTCACACCGAAATCCAATCAAACGGTAACACTTTGCAGCGCTGATCGACTACAGATCAAGATTATGTTACTGCACTGCCTACTTCTTACCTTAAATGCTACCAGAAACATACTTTAGTGCCAGTTTTGCCATAATAGATAAGGTCTGTGAGTAGGAAGTAAAAGTAAATAACACTAAGCTGATCAAATATAAGCCAAGATTCTGTTACTGAGTTGCCTGTTTCTCACCTAAAACGATTTCAGAATCATGTTTCAGCTTACTGTTTAACTGGAATACAAGATCAGGCCAACTTTGTGTCAAAAGGAATATGCATTACATCACCCACCAGTGGGAGCCATAATTGATCTGATGCATTCTGATAGTTGTAGGTTTTCTAATTTTGAGCAAAAGCCAATGACACAGTCCTTTTGCTCTCTTTTCCCTGATCATGTAGCACCAATTATTTGTGTTTGTCCTGCAGGAGACAGCTTTGTTTTAGGTAAAGACTCTTTTTATATTGGTAAAATACTTCTTTAATACCATCACTAATAAAAATCACCAATAATTCTTTTTTTTTGGTCTTTGCACTTTTTATATCCTCGGTGCTGTAATAACAAAAATCAATGTTTGTTTGGTTTATTTTTTCAACAGACCCAATAGAGAAACACAAAGAAAAAAAATACAAATCATTGACTGTATAATGCTTGTAATATTTATCAATTTGTGACAATGAAATAGTAGCATTTACAGTACTAGTATTACCCCACTCCTATTTATTACAACATTTATTACTACTTATTTCATGAAACATGACATTTATATAACTTTTCAATCATTTAAAAACATTTTATTACCAACTGTGAATATCCATCATTTTTTATCTCACAAAAAATGTAAATTTATTATCTCTGCATCAAAACCTTTAACATGAAATTCATATAATTTCGGTTGAGCATGGATTTTTACAGTAAAAAATAACTAAATTAAAAAAAATAATAATTTCAGCATATATATATATATATATATATATATATATATATATATATATATATATATATATATATATATGTATATAATGGGTAGCATTAAATGTATTATTTAACAACAATAAAGGATCAGGAGTTGATATGTATCTGGGCAAATAGTTAATAGTTTAATGTCATTATCTTAGCATCACTACCTTTACCATGAAAGGCCAAATCAACTGTTTCGTAGAGCATGTATATATTTGACCCTTATTAGATTTTTTTTTTGTATAAAGTTACATCAATCTTTTCAGTAAAACCTCTGAAACTATCACATGGCAAATAGATATGCCTACTTTGAAAATCACACCACACAGAGCCTTCCTGTCTGGAGTCTAACTTCCTGCAAAGTGAAAAGGCAGACTGTTTACAGACACAGCGACATCTAGTTAATTTTTTTTAGCATACCAAACCTGAACCAAATGGTAGAGATAAGGGTTAAGATCAGATTGAGTTAAATTCAACACACTTTTACAGATGTAGTGACTCAAAATGTGATCTACCAAAGGGTTGAGCTGGGAGTTAAAGGAATAAAGGTCACATAATATAGCAATCAATAATAAAAGAATCAGATATCTACATTTTCATGTCATCATGAGCTCACATATCAGCCACTGTGTCCCTTCAAACAAAACCTTCCCTGTGTGACCTATTTCATTAGTTTACTTTAGTTTTCAGTTTCAACTCTGCAAATTACTGATCAACTTTCTAAACTTTGAGCCTGATCTGCATCGAGGCAATTTACGGAAGTATCCATAAACGGAGCCAAAGCGGATTTGCAGAAAGATATGTGCTTCATTCCACAATGCCAAGCCACCAAATAGGTAAACAAGGGTATGTGTGTGTATGTGTGTGTGCGTGCATGTTGGAAATAACACCTTGGGAATGGTCTGCGGTTCCCTCATGAAATATGATTTTATAAATCCTTCCAAAAAATTATAATAACCCAGATAAGCTCGGGGCTTAAGTGATCCGCAGAATCAGTGGTTTGAGAGTTTAACATCAGTACCTCTGGAGGTAATTCTGATGCAAATGTGTGTGAAGACTCATAGATAAATGCCTTTGGCTGGTGAATGAGGTCCAGGTGGGAGTGTGCTTTATATGTTTCACAGAGTGAAAGGAAGAAAAAAAAAAGATGCTCTGTGGTGGAGAAAAAAACCCCCCAACAAATCCTAAACAAAATGCCGATGGCAGCTGTGCTGACTTGCCTCTTAGCGCATTGTGACGGGCTTTGCTCTATTTCATGTGGGTATCATCCCTGGTCCTCATCCCTCTCTCCCTTCCTGCTTACCTCTCTATCACCCATTCACTCGCCTCCTCTATCAGTTAGCTTAGAAACCAGCAGCTATTCCAGGCACTGATTAGCCCCGCTACTCTTCATCTTTCACTCAAATGACTTTTTTTGACCATTTTCTCAGAAGGACGGATGCTACACAGCAAGGAGGGAGAGGAAAATAAGTAGCAACAAGGCAAACACACACACATATACTGCATGAAGTCAAAGTGCATTAAAGGATTACTTTGACATTTTGAATTGTATTCCTTTTTTTTTTCTTTGCTAAGACTTGGATACACATTCTCGACTTGCTTTGCTTATTTATTTGGCTAGTTACAAGCTAATATTTCATATTATTGTAGTGCACAGACAGTGGCCTACTTTAACATACCTCCTAACAGCCTATTAACTACACTGCTATACACAGATGCTTAAAGAAATAGTTCAATATTTTGGAATATACTTCTTTTTGTTGTCCCTCAGAGAATGACATTAAAATATGATTAAGGTTTGGGTATAGTAATATGAGGGAGGAAAAACAACTAACCTGCTGTTGTCGCTAAGAAAAAGAAAAGCATGTAAAAACTAGGCTAAAAGCTAAAAGCCCCGCCCAAAGAAAAAAAAGAGTATGCTAACAGGAATGAGAATGAATGAGGCCCCCACCCCTATGGCTGTATCCAGACTTCCCTATAAAACATCAATGGGTCAGTCCCCAGTCTTTATGCTAAGCTGGGTTGAACATGTCTGGACTCAAGTTCTGTAAACAAAACATTAAACATTAAACAGTCACTCACTTCATCTCACTCCTAAAAAATCTTCTGATTGTGAGACACAACAGATGAACCTGCATTAATTGATTAGTTGTGGTGAATGAGATACTGAATCAGAACAAGCCCAGAAGTCTTAAAAATCTCTGTAGAGTCACAGAGAACTACAGGGTTGGTTGATTATTCGTCGGTTCATCACTTCCAATGATGCCTGTCACATACACGTTGTCATCTTCTTGTGTTTACGTCTAAACGTTTTGATTGGTGCTGCCTGTTTTTAGCCTGGTCACCTTCACATGTCATTTTTGCCCCCCCCCCCTCGTTATCTGACAGTAATACATGTTAAAATAATTATTTTGTGTTTTAATTTCCTGTTCAAGCTGAATGATGGCTCCTGCCAGGTTGTGAGACCTGCTCCATTAGCTGGTCAAAGTGGACAGAAACGAACAAAAGCTTTCAGTGTTGTAGATTGGTGAGGAAAACCTGGTTGGCCAAGCACTTACTGTAGAAACCGTGTTGAGTTTTATGCAGCTCTTACAATCCACTGGCGGACTAACAGCTCCCATTAAATCCACCCGCAGACCCCCATTCAGGTGCTAATTGATACCAAAGCCTGGGTTTGTCAAGGCACTTATTAGTATGTGCTTAAAATGGCTAGTGATGCCCTTTGAGGGAAACTGAAACAGCAGGGGGGTATTTCACTTTTAAAGGCATGGCACGGCTAATAATAGGTGGAAAAAATTATCACTGTATCACATTGGAAAAAAAAGGACATTAATATAGGGTTTTTCAATTTCACCATTCATTAAAGTCCCAGATATATAAAACAGGAGGATTGGGGAGTTAATTTGAAAAGCATTAGGGTCTGTGTATGTGTTGAAAATTAACACCACACACACAAATGTCTCCATGATCAGATCTGAGAATCCATGACATCCCAACTCCAGCTCAGTACGCCAGCTACATTCCACTGAATATGGCTGAAATGGGTTCTTAGGGTGCTTTCACACCTGAAAGTGCGGACCAAGGTCCGAACCAAGGTTTGCGTTTTTGTCACATTGTATACATTTGGTCTGGTTGATTTTAGTTTCACACTGCAATTATGCGGACTAATGGACTTTACATGACAAACCTACATCATATTGTCATCAAATACATGGGTTGTGTGTCTCTTTACTTTTACATTTACTAGTTGTTTTTTTTTTTTATTTCGGCGCCTGTGTTATCAAGTCAGAGTATCCATAATGCCTGCCTGAGCAGCAGTGGTCAGGAGCATCTCAGCTGCGGCACACGGTGGCTTGCTGATTTTTTACCTGATTTTCTTCCCTTTCAAAATAAAAGCCCTCTAACAACGTCTCTGTGGCAGAATCCCATAAGTTGCTGATAGATCACATTTTATTTTGAAACATTTACAGGACCATGTTGTCGGCAAAGCAGGAGATGCACAACTTCATAGATGAGTGGTATTTGTGCTAATAAATGTGGAATTACAGAGCTCATAGCAGCAGGCAGCGATGTTGCAACAACACTTCATGTGTGAACACCACAAGCATGAAACACGCTGCAGCTCGAGGCTGCGGTTACACACTTCTGACGCGTTCTGTGTGAAATGGGCCTCATTTTAAAGACTGCTGAAAAAAACTACAAGGTACAAAGTAACTTCATTGTCATTTTTCTTAAATGTAGTATAAAAAGAAATGAAATTTTAAGGTGATTCTAAATCCTGCTACATCTTTTGGAGTTGAAGGAGGAGTTGAGGAGTTTCACAGCCTGGGGAAAGAAGCTGCTCCTTAGTCTGGTGTATCTTTTTCCAAATGGCAGCAGGGTGAACAGACTATGGCTGGGGTGGCTGCTGTCTCTCAGTGTCCTTTGGGCTCTGTGCAGACGCCTCACTTCACCGAGGTCACTGATGCTCTGTAGATGGGAACCAGTGATGCTCTAGGCAGTGTTAATCACCCGCTGTAGTGCCTTCCTGTCCTGGGCCGTGCACTACCATGCCAGTTTGTGATGTTTCCAGTCAGTATGCTTTCTATTGCTCATTTGTAGAAGTTATCCTGGAATTTAGCCTTCCAGGTTTAGGTTTTGGAAAAAGCCTTTTCTGTGCTTTTTTAACCTGGGTGGGGATGTGTGATGGCCAAGATAGGTTCTATGTGTCTTTGCCTCCTTCTTTCTAAAATCAACAATCAGCTCCTTGGTTTTACTGACATTGGGCAGTAGGTTGTTCTCTATGCACCACTCTGCAAGACTGTCGATTTCCTCCCGGTATGAAATGTCATCGTTGTTTGTAATACGGCCGATGATGGTGGTATCGTCCGCATACTTCACAATAGAGTTCTCCTGATGTCTGGGAGTGCAGCCATGGGTGTACAGTGTGAACAGGAGGGGGCTGAGCACACAGCCCTGGGGGGCTCCAGTATTGAGCACTAATGTAAAGGAGGTGAGACTGCCAATCCAACTCTCTAGGGTCTGCATGTAAAGAAGTCCAGTATCCAGTTGCAGAGTGTTGTACTAAAGCTCAGAGTGTTAAGTTTTCTAATCAGCTCCATAGGAGAGATTGTGTTGAATGCTGAGCTGAAGTCAACACACAGCATCCTGATGGAGCTTATTCTTCAGGTGAGTGAAGACTGAGTGAAGAGCAGTAGATATGGCATCCTCTGTGGATCTGTTGGTTCTGAAAGCATACTGGTGAGGGTCCAGGCTGGATGGGATGTTGTCTTTGATGTGCTGGAGAACCAATTTCTCAAAGCACTTCATCAAGATGGGGGTGAGAGCCACAGGGTGATAGTGATTAAAACTCGACACAGCAGACTTTTTGGGTACAGGAATGATGATGGCTGTCTTGAGGCAGGAGGGAACAGTCTTTTGTGAGTGAGATGTTAAAAATGTCAGTTAAAACATGAACAAGCTGATCAGCACAAATTTTTAGTACACGTCCAGGAATGTTGTCTGGGCCTGTGGACTTGTTTATATTCACTCTCAGAAGGAGTTTTCTCACATTGGCTGTGGTCACTGAGAGTGGCTGAGCAAAAGTAGAATTTGCTCGGAAAAGAATTTGAAGAGCCACTGGCTGCTGCATGCACTGCTGTCGGGCTATCTTCGCAGTATGGTAGAGCAAATTTGAAGTACCAGGAGAAATAGGTGGAATTATGTGTTTATGCGCCTCATTTTGTCATTGCCTGTCATTGGTACGAAGTTCCAAACCTTTCAAAGCAATGCTTTCACACTGAGCCCGAACCGTGCTTCAGTTTGATCTGATTGGTTTCGATTTTAACCATTGCCCGGGGGAGGTTTCACACCTGTTATTTTGGTTCAGATCAAACTGAAAAGTCCGAAAGTCCGGACTAAACGACATTCGTGTGAAAGCACCCTTAGTCTTTGCTTTGCACTGGCCA
The DNA here is from genome assembly GCF_026936395.1 of Plectropomus leopardus. Classification (NCBI taxonomy): domain Eukaryota; kingdom Metazoa; phylum Chordata; class Actinopteri; order Perciformes; family Serranidae; genus Plectropomus; species Plectropomus leopardus. The sequence goes on along the minus strand of NC_142189.1, from coordinate 33,969,800 downwards.
TAAAAGGCAGAATAAATGTAAAAAGGCCTGAAGTACCTTAGAGCTGTACTTGAGTAAAAGTTAAAGTCATCAAATCTGAATAATACTTGAGTAAATGTCTTAAAGTATTTCATTTTAACTCCACTTAAGTATCAGTAGTAGTTCCATGATATTAAACTTATTTTGTATGAAAAGTAAAAGTACATGCACAAAAAGCAAGCGGTCATTATTTTGAGAATTATGAGGTTACTTTCACCAACTTAAAAAATATATATGTGGGTAATATGTGTGGGTTTTGAGTAATAAAAGACTAAAATGATTAGAGGAAAGGTAGTGCAGTAATAGTGTAAATTTTATTAAGGAGATGTTGTGGAATAAAAGTAAAAGTTGACAAGAATACAGAACTCAAGTAGAGTACAGATATTCCCAAAAAATACTGAAGTACCTTAACAAAGTATTTTGTTACATTGCACCACTGATTATGTCAGACATAGATGGTGAACATCAGGTCATTTAACATGGTAAGATCAGTCTAATTAATGGTGTTTACAACATAGGCTGATGTGAATGCTTTTATTTTACTTAATGTTGGGTCATGTATTCATTATATTAGAAGGGTTTAAAATTTGAAATCTCCTGTTAAGCCTGTTTATCATTGAATTTCACTGTTTAATATGTAATTTGTATTTATTTGATTTGTTTTCCACCTCTTGCCTCCCTGCAACTCATTCCCAGAGTTATGGTATAGACCATAACTCTGGGACTCTAGGAATGAGTTGCACTGCATTATATATATATATATATATATATATATATATATATATATATATATATATATATATATATATATGAAATAACAACAGCACATACAGATGCAGCAGCCAACCTAGGTTCTTAAATCCTTGCTACTTTTTTGCTATATTTTTTTTTTCTTTTTTTTTTTGCGACACCATGACCCCTTGTGCTGAAGCGTGACTTTTCTACGATAGAGAAGCACTTATCAACATTTGGAAAGGTTGTGTGGAGTTTGGACTGAATGCAGCAGACCGCTAGATGATTCCCACCGGTGCCGGTGCCGAGCCCCAAGTCAGACCAGAGGGAAGAAATGAAACCGAAAGCGCTGGACAAAGAGAGGGAGGAGAGCCGGCATCAGAGCGAGGCTGACCCGACTTGGACAGAGAGCTGTTCCTCTACCAAGCCTTCTTCTGGCTAAGGTATGGTTGCAGGAGAGTGGAGTGGATGAGATGTGATTGAGGCTCACTCAGCAATGGGAGATCAGAGACTACTCTGCACACATCTTTGCAGAGACATGGTTAACCTCTAACATCCTGGATCATGCTGTTGCACTGGATGGACTGACCTTGTGGGAGCCATTTAGACACAAGACTCTGATGCAAATTCAAAAAATGCACTGCAGGAAGTGAATGATGCCATCAGCAGCAACATGCCCAAGGAACTGGATGGAATTTTCATAGTAGCTGCTGATTTTAATCAACTCATCCTTAAACTCCAAAGATATTGCAGGATCAAGGACAAAGGGTTCTTAGTCCTGTTTTTTACTTCACCCCCATATTAAATTTTTTTTTTCCCCCTTGAAGTCACGACGAGGATTGCCTATTTAAAGGGTAATGGATTGTCGGAGATCGCCACCCAGGACCAAGACAAGTAAGCTGTTTGTTGTTTTACACCATGTTTTCCCAAAGAATCCCGAAACACAAAACCACATAGAAACACAGTTCATGGCATCACGTTCAAACTGAATAACTGATCAGCGAGATAAATGTTCAACTCAGACTGTGGGCATTTTCACTTCCTTTCACCCTCTGTTGACTTCAGCTCAACATTAACCACGTGTTATTTTGTTACAGCTAAGCGTTACATAAAGATGCTAAAAGTTGCCCTGTGCATCACTATTTCATGCTGAGAAATGACAAATGACAAAGCTTCAGTATCTGACGGCCTCGAAATGAGAGCAGGTGAGTGTTTCATGTGTGTAAAAAAGCAGCGTGCATCCACAGATGAGCTCCACGCAAACTTTGGATATGTACACATGAACACTTTGTTGCTCTCCTGCTTGTAATGGACACAGATATTAGCAGGGGAGCATACATACATGAGAAGACTCTGAGCAGCGGTGGCATCTCTTCCCAGCCTTCATGTGAGCGCTCCGGAGGGAACGTGTTCCAGCCTGAGGGATGAGGAATGGCCTTAATGAAGTCGGACAAGCCGGAATACATGCATAAGAAAGATTTTAAATATTGATACGATGTCACTACACAGCTGCATACACGGGTTACAGTGGATCAGTTAGCTCTTGATGGCCCTTGTCTAATATTGCTGCACAAGGGGGATGATTAGGCTCATCAGAGGTGATTGTGTATTCTGTGGGAGGTGCAAACACAACACACACACCATTTGAATCAAAGGGGCCTCCTGTCTTTCTGTGCAGCTCCAATGGACTGCTGTGCTATCAATTTATTTTCAGACTTTAAATTATTCACAAGCTCATGTAATTAACAGCTAGTGAATTTATATCATACCGCTATGCAAAGTATTAATGGGCTTTTATTAAAGGGCTTCATCAAGGTACATGAGGCCTTTCAGGGGCCCGGAATAAATGGTGCTGTAATTGCTCAAAGAAGAAGAAGAAGTGTGCAGTGGCGTGAATGGATGGCATCAATTTGGAGGAGAATTCCTTTTGCCAGGCCAGAGCTGTTAGCGTAGGATGCTCAATTAGCACAACAAAATCAAACAATCCAACTGCAAAATTTTGAACATGAAAAAGCAACAGAAGCCCCACAAACAGGCCAGCAGAGGAGATAAAGTAGATGTGAGATTGTGGGGCAAGGAAGAAGAGGCAAGAGGGCTGAAAAGAGGGTTATGTTTAACATTACATAAACATGAGGGACACACAAGTTTTCATGGCTTGCCGAGAGCCGCACAGCATTTACTTTGAGCCCTTGCAGTTAAAACAAATCTTGAGGTCAAACTTCAGGCCCGTTCGCTCAGGCGTGGGTCAGTGTTAAATTATTCAGCCAGCCAGGGAGTGCGGAGACGGACCAGATCAAGCAAGTCGAGTGATGCCAGTAACACGCCAGAGACCAAGCGCTATCCACTCCAAAAGACTGTAAACACCATCCATTTTCAAGCCACAGATACTTGTTTATTTAAATAGCAGCGACCAGCACAGATGTTGTGAAAAACCAAAAATAACATATTTCTCATATTGCATCTCGACATGAGGGTGAAGGGAAGTGAAATGTGCACAGTCTAAGCTGAACTTTGATCTTACTGATCAGTTAGTAAGTTTGAATTTGATGCCATGAACTATGTTTGTATGTGGTTTTATGTTTCTGGATTCTTTGGGAAAACATGGTGTAAAACAACAAACATCTTGCTGGTCTTGTTCCTGGGTGGCCATCTTCCACAATCATAACAACATTGTAATATGGGGGTGAAGTAAAAGACAGGACTAAGAACCTGAAGCCACACTAGAATCTCTGTGAGTCTATACAAAGGCACAGCTGTTCTCTGAGCTAACTGCACTAAACATGATCATGCTAACATTCTCAAAGTGACAATGCTAACATGCTGATGTTTACCAAGTAATGTTTACCAAGTTCATTAGCTAATTTTGGCAAATACTTGTAGAAAAAAACCCATAAGACCCATCCACCTCCCCAACCGTCCACCTTACAAGCAAAGATCTACTCCTTATATTACATGGTTACCGGCAGCGTTATTACCTGACGCTGTCCTTCAGTGTTTTAAGTGCATGCAGCGGTTCCGTCTGGCTGCATTCTGCGTGTGGGCGTTGCATGTGGATATGCCCGGTACCTTCCAGCCATCCGCACAATAACACCGGTTCTGTGAGTCGTTCTCATCTGATACCATCCAACTGTGTTGCAGTTGGACACAAATGGTGACTTTTGGTGTCGCCGAAAACAGACAGAGCAGCACTATTTGACCAGTTTGGAGTGAGAGTGTGTTAGATAAACCTGAAATCTTCTGAGTACAGCTTCCAGCCTGGCAGTGCTGAGCAGCCCAGTCTGTGCAACCTTTGTTTTAAAAGACAATTTTCTTGATTGCAGCTTATCATATTTTTTGTTACTCTGCACCTTCCTACACCTCTTTAGTTGCTAAGATTAATACTAAGTAATCAACTTGTATTTACAACATTATTTTATTTAACAACATTTTTTTAAATTACTTAAATTTCCAGAATAAGGGAGCCACCCCTAGAGCGTTATTCATTGTCTGATGCTCTGAGATTGGGGCCAGAGACCTGAATGTGAATGGAGACCAGATCCACTATGACTTGCGAAGGGTTCTTTTCTTGATATTTCCTGTCAGTAGTAGTTTCACATAATTCCTCCAGAGGTTTCCATTCTCCAAACTTTACTCGTAACACTCCTGGGTGACAGGGAAGGCTGAAACCATTACATGCATGGAGAAAAAAAGGTAAATTATCATACATACAGAGCACATATATGTTCATTGCTTATGAGATATCTCGTAGATCCCATACCAATACCTGGCTCCCATGGCTGTTCGCCTCCTTGGCCGCCCAGCGCACCAGTCCGCCTTATTAATCCCAGCCAAGGAGTCCATTTCAGTCAGTACATCTCTTTTCCTTTACACTGCCGTCGCCCCTCCCTCTCCATTCCCAGGCATAGCCGGGGTTAACATGCTAATTCCATTTTATGAGCTCTGACAGAGCCCACTCTCCAACACTTACATCTGTTCAACAATTATTAGACCGTTTTTTGCTATAAAAAATTCAACACCCCCGAGCGTCACATGGGCAAAACCTGAAAATTTATGCAGTGAATAGAACGGTTAATTTCTCAAAGGGAAAAAGGGAATGGGCTAAAAACAGAGATTTGCTTTGAGATTCTGCATTGAAATGAGCCATAGCTGGATGTCTTGGCTTGGCTGCATAAAGCAATGGACAGAAAAATCAGTTTGTACTTACAGAAGCAAAATATTCTCCAGAAACTGAATATCACACTGAAACCCTGAGATCTAACAAAATGTCACATAATGTATACTGACAATGTTTAAATACTGCAAAGTCTAAAGAATTGGTTACATTAAAAGTAAAAACAGACTAACCGAAAACAAAAACCTATTAACTCTTTATTTATTTATTTGTTGTTCTTCTTTATTTATTTGTTTTTTTGTGACTTTTCTCCCCTTGTTTTGTTAACTCCATCGGGGTAGTATGCCTGAAGGGGATCATGTTTTGGGTTGTGTGTGTATTTTGTGTGTGTGTATTTTATATTTGTGTAACGTATTTTGATGGTACCACTAGAGGGGCACCTGACCAGTACCAGTGGTACACATACCATAGTTTGGGAACCACTGGTCTGCACTGACTGATCAGTTGGTATAGCCGCCTGTCCGAGATCTGCACTCCTCTGAGTGCACTTTTCTGTATGTGTAAAATTACTAAATGCACTCTATGATAGCATGTGATGTTATATGCAAATGTTGTAGGTACTGATAAAAGTCCCATGCGTATACTGATAGTGGAGGCATGACTCATTATAATGGCAATGATCAGGGTGAGCCGGGTGTACAGTATCAGTGCAGCCACAACACAAGCACGACCAAAGGCAGGGTCACAGCACCAGCACAGCTATCACCGCGATCAGATGCAGCCAAGATTGCAGCCAGGAACCGGGAAAACTAGGAAACAAAGGCGCAGGAATGCTCCGGAGAGGCAATGGAGTTAGTGTAATGCAGTAAACATACATGAGCGTTTGCAGATGGAGAGCGCAAGAGAGGGAAAAAGGAGTTCAGTGTATCATAGAGAGTCCCCCGGCAGGTTAAACCTATGTCAGCCTAACTAGGAGCTGGTCCAGGCAACCTAAACCAGCCCTAATTATAAGCTTTATCAAAGAGGAAGGTCTTAAGTCTACCCTTAAAAGTGGAAACACTGTCTGTCTCCCTGACTGAAACTGGAAGATGATTCCATAAAAAAGGAATTGAAGGCTCTGGCGCCCATCCTACTTTTGGAGACTTTGGGAACCACAAGTAACCCTGCGTTTTCAAAGCACAGTGCCATTGAGGGCTGGTAGGGAACTATGAGCTGCGACAGATACGATGGAGCCTGTCCATTTAGAGCTTTGTAAGTAAGGGAAAGGATTTTGAATTCAATCCTGAACTTTACAGGGAGCCAGTGCAAAGAAGCTAAAACCGGAGAAATATGATCCCTTTTCTTGGTTCATGTGCAGCAGCGTTCTGCACCAGTTGGAGAGACCTAAGAGATTTGCTGGGGCAACCGGATAATAGGGAGTTAAAGTAATCCAGCGTAGAATTAACAAATGCATGTACTAATTTTTTGGCGTCTGTTTGAGTCAGGATATGCCTAATTTTTGCAATGTTATGCAAGTGAATGAAAGCAGTCCTAGAGGTTTGTTTTATATGTGTTGTCCTTTTTTTCTATTTATTGTATTTATGCTCAGAAGCAATGTGACAACCACAAACTTCTTCAGAAAAGTAACAGTTATGACACACTGATGGGAGATAACTCCATGAGTGTCCACATAAAGCAAAAACTTTCTTGGATGGATAAATCCAAGATTTCAGATTTACACACATGAAAGAGCCATTGTGTTTTCATGCAGGTTTAATTCTGTTTCCAGGTAACACATCTCTAAATGACACATGCTAAACAGCAGCTGTCCAACCCTCCATCTGCACACACATAAGACGTGTTGTAGCTTGAGTTTCAGCACGTTTTAACCAGGGTATCAGGAGCCATGCCTTATTAACATATACCACCATGTGAAAAATGTGTGAAATAATGTGAAAGAAAATGTAAAGGCAATACCCCGCCTAATGCAATTGCTGGGCCTTAATTGATGAATCTACTTTGTCATGTCCACGCAGGGAGACTGGTGGAGGAGCCACCATGACAGATATCTTTAATAAAGTTGCTCTTCATGTGTCAGGATATATGATCATAATTGCCTGCCCGGGAATCATTTTCAAATCAGTATCTCCTGTGTAAGACAGGAGGAAATGCACACCTCCAGCGTGCAGCTGGACAAGGAGAAATGGCTGGATCACACATTTAAGCTGTAATCAATTAAATTCTAAATGAGACATGATAGAGTCCTAATTACTATGAACAGAAATAGAGATAATCAAATACTTACTTATTAGGCACGCTAAGCTCAGGATAAGTATACATTTATAGAAACCATCGTACATTTTCGAATGTAATTAAATTACAGTCCCACTGGTGCTTTAGCGTCAGTATCAATGGATGGCACACCTTATGGCTTGTGGGAACCTATGTGTGGTAATAATGATAGTGTGGAGAATGGAGATGATGAATATCTGCCCAAGGCCTAATGGGGGCTTTATTCAGATGGGGGCCAGGGAGCCGGACAGACACCTTGTGCCTTCACCCCCCCTGGAAAGTATAATTCCCCCAATCCCTTTGATCCCCCCACCCCCTGCACCCCACTTCCACACATACCACATACCTCCTCGACTTGACAGGCTGGAGGGATGACCCTGAGAATCACATTATGTATATTTCTTTAGCGGTCGCCACACATTTGCATGTAGAAGACAGTTAAAATAAGGCCATAAATCAGCTGGCAAACATATAAATGGATTTGCAGAGAGATTGAAACCCCCGGCAAGTCTCCTGAGCAAATATTTCAAGCCTTCGTCGTCACCGAGCTCGGAGATATCAGCTGTCATTAACTAGCCCGGGCCTCTCTGACCACTCGGCTTGTATATTCGCTTCATTACACGACTGGGGGGATGACTGCACGACTGGCTGCCCCCAATAAATCTACCTGCACATTCTGATACGTGCTTTGTTATCAGGAGAGAAGCACTTAAAGCTGAAGCTTTATCTTATTTCTTCAATAGGTTGTTTGTCTAATGCAAAGGAAGCAACATTGTTGCCTGAAACACTGTCTTTGTCCAACATGGGTGTCTGTGAAAACCCCCGCCTGATGTGATAGAAGATGCAACAGCCAGTTTAATGTTTAATGTTTACTGTATGTTCATCATCATCAGGAAATAAGAGCAGGGCTGCACCACAGAAATTTACAATCATTGGCTCAATCCCAATGCAATGCAGAGTCACAGTCACAAACTTTACATGATGACTGGAGGGCCAATTGTCCGACTTCCACATCTACATATTGTGCTCTAGGTATCCTTCTATGACTACTATTTACACTCTGGGATGCTGCCAACATGATGTCAACACAAGCACATGGCGGGATGATGCTGCACGTGGTTATGTTTAGACAACACAAGCACGTGACAAAAGTCATCGCATTTGGATGTAAAGTGAACAGCAGACCCCCGCATAAAAGTCTGGGGTTTGTTGGACCCATCCACCGTCCCTCCCGCCCACCTACAGGGACCTTTGTACTCCTTATATTATGTTGTTACCAGCAGCATTTCAACCTGAAGCCATTCAGGTGCGTATCATGCGGACATCACGGTTTCTGACTGCCCATGTTCTCAACTGATGCTACCTGTTGGCGTATCATGCTGCCGTGAGAGGTGCCATATAGCAACGTATGATAACATTTACACCTAAAGCACTGCAAAAAGGCAGTATTTGACAACTTTGCAATGAGAACAGGCTGATTTACTGTATGTTCACAGTGATCAGGAAATAACAGCAGGGCTATACCACAGAAATGTACATTCATTGGCTCAGTTTCAGTGCAAGTGCAGAAGACCTCCCTGCAGTCACAGCCTTGCAGACTTGCATGAGGACTGCATGAGGACTGCAGGACCAACTGCACAACACGACAAGTCAAGTCAAGCACATCATCTGAAGACTTGCTGTGAACTTTCAGAAAGTCTGTCCAAGTAGAGGGATTCCACTCAGAAGAATACCCACAACTGATGGCAACAAGTAAAGTGCAAAAACAGTAACATCAGGTCGGGTAAACTAACAGTAAGTTTAAAGAGAATATGGTAATTTGTAGATAAATAGCATGAATATACACCTGTTTCCCTGAAGGAACTTATTTACTCCTTTCGTGTTTAGATCAGATCCTAAATCTTTATTACAATCAAACAAGTATGTCTGCTCTTGCTTTCAAGAAATGGATCTGTAACCTTTCCATCATTTTTGAATACACTGTGGTGTCCCCAACTCAAACTGTAGGGAACCCGGGTGTGACACTGGATGACCATCCCCCTTTGCAGACTGAAAACTCATCTGTTCAGACTGCACCTTTTTCCATAGATAAAAAAACCCCACAAACGTGTAAAATGGCAATGTGCAGGTCCTGTAAGAAAGGAAACGCTAGGGCCGCACTTTACGCAGGCGCATGGTGTTCTTTGATGTGTCATTACAAAGAAAGACCGCCAACTACTGCTCTGGCATTCATACTACAGCATTTTGTTTGTAGTAGGTTGTTTTTGCAGATCAGTGTGCATGAGGATTGTTTTCACAATGGTATCATATGAATGCAATTCTTTTTTTTCATGCAAATAAAAGACTTTTCTGTTTTCAGTAGGGTCATTCTTATCTAAATGTTGCCTAAAACTGATATCAATGTGTCTGGGCTGACTTCCTGTCAGATGTTGATCATAGCAACTAGACAAAACAAATGTCAGATAAAACTCAAATGCAGTATCTGAAACAGTATCAACTACTGTATGAACAGCTGCAGTGTGAACCTTCAAAAACCCATGTCGGTCAAACTCTTATAGGAGTATTAATATGGCTTGTTGTTCCTCCAATCACACAGATGTCTCTTTGTCATCATGCAGCTGTCCAACATGTCACAGCAGTCCAGCACAGACCATTCAAGTCATTGCAGAGCATCAACCAGCATGGCCCAGATGTTCTCCAGCAGCTGACTGAGGGAAAGAATGGCATGTCCAGTCAAAGAGGCAGTGTGTTCCATGTTGTCCAACACCTGCCTTTACAGCTGCTCCGCCTCAGGTTCCATCTCACTGCATCCACATGGCTACAGCAAAGAGGAAAACATCTTGATAGAAGTTGTGGGAAGCCAACCTCCACCGCTGGAGTTGTCAGGCTCACATATGGCTCTGGCAGGAGACTAGGAGAAGACTTGTACGTGGTGTTAGAGCCTGAGGGCAATTGTGGAGGTGGCGGCTATTGACAAATTGATAGATATGGTACACTTGGCAAGGACCTGCCCAACTGTTGGTGGTTTCTAAATATGATCAAATCTACATATGGAGCTGGACTGCACATTTAATTGAATGATTTACTGGATACCCACTACTGTGTTTGATTTCACAAGTGAGCTGCAAACAACATCTTGGCTTTTGTTTCTGTGATGTGATGTGATTCTTGTACTTTCCACGGTGATGTGCAGTCTACTGGTAAATACCATTGTGAATCTAAAACCCATCATATCAAATTTATGGTCAATGCGTTGTTTGATGACACGAGCTAACCCAAAGTTCCCCTCAAAATCCCCAAATTGTCAAGTGGAGGGTGTAAAGTTTCTTAACTGCATGGATAACAGAATGACAACTGCCCAATGTGGGAGAAACAAGTGCCTCCAATTAGCACACTACAGAGTCCCACATTTGGGCTGTATTTTAAGGGGATTCTGTCTAACTGTTTAGGCAATGTGCAAATGCCTGGGTAGTGCCTGATACATTTTATCAACCTTAAGTAATTGATTTTTGCACACACTTTGGCCGTGTGCGGTACACAATAACGGAAATATCAGGTCACCAGTAATCTCTGCAAAGACTGAGCTGTTTATGACACTTTTAAAACAAATACATATATGATAATTAACAGTTAAATATGCAGGTGATTCACAAGGCAGTAAAAACTATAAAGCAGCAATAAGACACAATTAAAACAGTCCAGAGGTACAAGAGGAACACAAATATAGTCAAAGGATTAGAAAACAATGCAAGGAAAGAAAAACTACAACTCTATCTGCTGACTAAAGCAATTAAATTCTATAGATGGAGGAATCTAGAAAGTGGACCATGCTATTTTTATTAATTTATTTATTGTAAAACTATGTATCATAAACACATACATATGCAACCTACATAAACATGTGCACTTTTTTAGCTATTTCTGTCAAAACACCTGTAGGGCCACCATATCGTTTCAAAAATATTAATTAAAAAGGAACAAATAAGACAAAAACAAACAAGAAATTATTAGATAGTATAAGTTAACCCTTTGAACTCTGCAATAGCAATGCTCCTCCTGCACCTGCATTTGGTATGTTTGCTTATATGTAGAAACATAAACAAAATAATAAATACATTTCTTAAAATGCCATAATTTAACCTATGTTTCAGTATTCCTTTCAGGTTAGGAAACTACCTAAGACAATGCATTTTGCCACTATTAAGGTAATACCGAAAGAACAAAAAGACCCGGATAACCCTTCTTCATATAGACCTTTATCAATTCAAAATATAGACTCTAAAATATTGGCCAATATTTTGGCAACAAGACTTAACTTAGTACTGCCCAAATTAGTGGACACAGACCAAACTGGTTTTGTTCAAAATCGTCACTCACATACAAATATCAGACGATTATTGGGCATTATGCAGTATTCAAGACTTAATATGAACAATGCAGTTATAGTTACACTAGATGCTGAAAAAGCTTATGATCGAGTAGAATGGAATTATTTATTTAGAACACTCAATGAATTTTCTTTTGGTAGTATTTTTATTGATTGGGTCAAATTGCTCTATGCATCGCCACAAGCTGCTGTATCTGTTAATGGTTTGTCCTCCCAGATGTTTTCCTTAGAGAGAGGCACAAAACAAGGCTGTCCACTGTCTCCCTTACTTTTTGCTCTGATTATAGAGACTTTAGCTGAGACTGTAAGAGTAAGTGATCAGGTGATGGGTATTCAAACTAATATCAGAACACATAAAATTTCATTATATGCTGATGATGTACTTTTATTTATGAAGGAATCATCTAAATCTATACCAGCTTTAATTAAGATTATAGATCAATTTAGCACTTTTTCTGGATATAAAATAAACTATGATAAGTCCCTGGCCTTACCTCTTGGGAAGACCTGCAGTGATTCAGAATATTTGCCTTTTAAGGTGACCCATAACTGATTTAAATATCTTGGGATTTTTTTTCTGCCCAATCTCTCTGATTTAACTAAATTAAATTTTTTACCTGTAGTTACTAAAATCAAATCAGACCTTGAAAGATGGGCAAACTTAACAGTGTCCTTACTAGGCCTAATTGCAATTATTAAAATGAATGTTTTGCCACGATTATTGTATCCAATCCAGATGCTACCTACCTATATTCCGTTAAAATTGTTTAAATCAATACATGGTGCAATTCGTAGATTTGTTTGGAAAAATAAGCGTCCTAGGTTAAAGCTGCAAAAGCTTCAGTCTCCCATAAAAAATGGTGGCTTAGCTTTACCCAATCTGATTTATTATCATTGGGCTTCACAATTGAGATTTGTCACAGACTGGGTAAAAGATAGTCAGGTTTCCTTTAAAGATCTGGAAAGTATAGGACTAGATAACGTATCAATAGCAGACCTTCCCTTTGTATGTTCTAGGAAGTTGCAAATTAGGATGAAGGATAATTTTATAGCTACAAATATATGCAAGTCTTTGACTAGCATACGTAAATATTTTCGTTTAAATCAATATTCATTCTTAGCACCTATTGTGAATAACCCTGATTTTGAAAATTCTTGTGTAGATGTGGGATTCAGAGACTGGAAGACCGCTGGTATTACAAAAATTAGTGATGTGTATATAGGTGGTGCACTAAAGTCTTTTCAGCAACTGCAAGAAGAGTTTAAGCTTTCTCGAACCCAATTCTATCGTTGTTTACAAATGAGGAGTTAAACTCAATTTCATATTACAAAAGTGGTAGTAAGCTGAATATTCTTGACAGGCTCATCATGAAAGCAACAACAATTAATAAGAAAGTGATTACTTACATATACGATCAGTTGCTTACGAATGATGGGACTATAATTAAAATAAAAAATAGTTGGGAAAAAGACTTTGGTGCTCACCTAGATGACCAGACCTGGCGTAAGATGTTAAACAATGCCAAGAAAATTACTAGATCAGACAAATCACATGAAGTACAATATAAGATAATTAACAAACTGCATGTGACTCCTGAAATACGTAGTAAATATTATGATTCATGTTCTGTAGCATGCAAGAAGTGTAAAAAACAACCAGGCACTTATTTTCATTTAATGTGGTCATGTCCATTGATTAAAATATTCTGGTCTAATGTCCAAACAGAGATAGAGAAGTTCCTTGGCATTACAATGGTAATGGATCCTAAACAGTGTATTCTTGGTATTGATCTTCTGTCCTTGCCTGGTCAAACAGGTAAATTGTTGAATACTATGTTGTATGCTGCACGTCTGTCTATTCTACATGTCTGGCTTGATGAGCACCCGCCTACGTTAGCAATGTGGTATGACAAACTGCTATCAATTGTTCCTTATGAAAGACTATCTCATGTGGTGCAAGGCACCTTAGATGAATTTGTTAAAGAATGGACCCCCCTGAGTATATTTTTTGGGTGCGAGTGGCCATCAATAATAAGTGTTGGTGTAAATTAAGATAACCCCCCCCCCCTCTTCTACATGTATTTATGTGCTTTTGGTTTTCATCATGTTGTATTATCATGTGTTGTATGTTGTGTTTCGTGACAGCGGAAGGCTGTAATTTTGTGTTACTTGTCTGATGAGCTTGTATTGCTGTCAACGTAAATCAAATCAAAAATTAAAAAGAAAGATATAAAAAAAAAAAAATGCCATCATTTTTTTGGCATACAATATTTAGGTTTTGAGATATGCTCTTTTTTCATGAGCAGAGGGAAAAGGCGTGATGGATTTATCTTTGATTTCTCTGACGTTCTTGTACCGTAGGTACCTTAACTTAATGACATCATTATGAGTGTGCAACGTAATGAAACAGAGGACAGAAGCCTTAGCTTTTGAAAGTAAAAATATGATTTTTTTATGATTTTATGATTTATATATATATATATGTATATATGAACAAAACCATGCAAATAGAGGTCCTTTTTTAAAATATTTAGCAATTTGGTTTATTATCAAATCATAACCAAATATCTGCAAAACTAATGACCTTCTTTTCAACCACAGCTGTACTTTGTGTTTGAAGCAAATGTTAGCATGCTAACATACTAAACTAAGTAGATGAACATAAACACCATACATGTGTTAAACAACAGCATGCTAACATTATCATATTAGCATTAGCATTTAGCTCAAAACACCACTATGCCTAACACAGTCTCACAGAACTGTTAGCATGGCTTTAGACTTGCTCTAATCGGTCAAAATTATTTATTTATTTATCTTTGTATATAATCTATAGACAGACAGAGTGAGTATAGGTATGCCATCTAAGACATGTTGTCTTAGATGGCATACATATACATACATACCAAGGATGCTAAAAATCTAAAATGGAAATGGATGAACGGGCCCTCGCACCCCCACGTATGTCAGGGTACTGGTGGGACTCTAGCTAAAGAGGTTGTTCTGTGACGTGTTGGACATTCCAGAGACCCAAGCGCTGGCACAGAACACAAGAATATTAGGTGAAACACAGGTGCAGTTTATTTACAAAGATGACTGAGCAGGGTGGGGGATGGTGAGTGAAGTCAGACCGTCCTTTGAACGTGATGTGAGGGGAAAGGCTTTGTGCGATCTACACGTGAAACAACCGAACCAGTTCGACCAAGGTGAGGATCCCTTCCGTGAAGACTTGAGTGCTAGGATGGGTGTGAGAAGCGAGCGGGCAGGTAGGCAGGTGGGTGATGATCCTCTCAACTTTGTAGGGACCGATATAGCGAGGAACCAGCTTTTCGGATGGGACATTAAGTGGAATGTCCTTGGCCAGCAACCACACCTTCTGGCCTGGAATAAAAGTGGGAGCCGGCACCCTATAGTGGCCCTCCTCTGATTCCTTTCACAAGTACTCAGGAGCGCAGCGTGTGTCTCTCTCCAAACCCTGCGCATCCTGAGCAGGTTGTGCTGGACTGAGGGAACCGAAATCTCCACTTCCTGGACCGGGAAAAGAGGAGGTTGATAACCCAGTGAGGACTCGAATGGAGATTTACCAGTGGCAGAACAGGTGAGTGAGTTGTGCGTATATTCTATCCAGGGCCACTGGGAACACTAGGATGCGGGGTTGCAGGCACAGACACACCGAAGCGCAGCCTCCAGACTCTCTCCGTCTAGCCGTTGGATTGAGGGTGGTAGCCAGATGTGAGGCTGCTGGTGGCTCCCAGAGCTTGGCAGAAAGCTCTCCAAACTTGAGATGTAAACTGGGGACCCCAATCAGAGACTATGTCTGCAGGTATGCCATGGATGCGAAAGACATGGTTAATCAGGAGATCGGCCGTCTCAGCTGCCAAGGGCAGCTTTGACAGGGCCACAAAATGGACAGCCTTGGAAATGCGGTCAACGATCATCAAGATGACAGTATTACCTCTCGAGGGGGGCAGGCCAGTAACAAAGTTCATCCTGGCACAGGGAGTGGGTGGAGGAGACCGGCAGGGGGACAGTTGGATGATTTCCCTCGGGAGCAGGTTGTGCACACGAAGACGAACTCTTTGGTGTCCTGGGCTATGGTCAGCCACCAGAAATGCCGTTGGAGGTAAGTCAAAGTCCCGGGACGACAAGCAAAATGGGATTCGTGCCCCCACTGGAGCACCTGGGAACAGACTGAGTCCGGGACAAAGAGACAGTTAGGAGGCCCCCCACCTGGATCAGGTTGTGTTATTTGTGCATTTCTCACCATGGACTCAATGGGGAACTCAGCAGCTGCCAACACACAGGAGGCAGTGAACAATGGTGTCAGGTGTGGCTTCTCTCTCACCATCAGTCTGGAAGCTCCGGGAAAATGCGTCGGGCTTGACGTTCTTGCTTCCAGGTCGATAGGTAAGGGTGAAGTTGAACCGCCCAGAGAATAATGCCCACCGGGCCTGATGAGAGTTCAACCTCTTAGCGGTTTGGATGTAGGCCAGGTTCTTATGGTTGGTCCAGACCATGAAGGGTCTCTCTGCTCTCTGCGGGGGACAATTTATGAGAAAAATATGCACAAGGGTGTAATTTGTCGTCACCTGAGGCTCTCTGAGATAGGACTGCCCCCACACCGATATCCGAAACATCCAACTTGATGATGAACTGGCGAGATGGGTCAGGCTGGATGAGGACGGGAGCAGAGGAGAACCGCTCCTTGAGGTCCCTAAATGCAGAATCAGCCATGGTTGTCCAAACAAAAGGAGCAGAGAGAGAGGTGAGACAAGTGAGAGGAGTCACAACCATGCTGAAATTTCTGACAAACCTCCTGTAGAAATTAGCAAATCCCAGAAAATGTTGCAACTGTTTCCAGGAGGTGGGAACCTCCCACTCCATAACTGCCTTTATCTTAGCTCGATCCGTCTTCACCTGCCCGCTTTCCACAATGCAGCTGAGGAAGGAGATGGAAGAAAGGCATGAAATTCACACTTTTCAGCTTTGACAAACAGTTTATTCTCCCGTAACCTCTGCAGCACCTGCCTGACATGTACCACATGTTCCAAGAGGTTACAGGAGAAGATCAGAATGTCGTCGAGGTATACGAAGACTGACTTGTTTAAGAAGTCCCGGAGGACGTTGTTTACCAGCACCTGGAAGACTGCCGGGGTGTTGGTAAGCCCAAAGGGCATGACCAAGTACTCAAAGTGTCCCAGTGGTGTGTTGAAAGCAGTTTTCCACTCATCCCCTTCCTTCATCCGAACCAGATGGTAGGCATTCCTAAGGTCCAGTTTGGTAAAGATGGTGGCTCCATGCAGAGGTTCAAAGGCTGAACTGATGAGAGGGACTGATACTTGTTTTTGACAGTTATAGCATTCAATCCACGAAAATCGATACAGGGTCTGAGAGTCTAATATTTTTTCTCAACAAAGAAAAAACCTGCCCCGAGCGGAGAAGATGAGGGGCGAATAATGCCAGAACTGAGTAATTCATTGATGTACTTTTCCATTGACTCCAGTTCTGGTGCAGATAGTTTGATAACCTACTGGTAGGTAGAGGAGCTCCCAGCAGCAGGTCAGTAGAGCAGTCGTAAGGTCGGTGGGGTGGTAGTGAGAGAGCTTGTTGTTTGTTGAAGACGCTGGCCAGGTCGTGATATTCAAGTGGAACAGAGGACAGGTCAGATGGTTCTGGTGGAGTAGAGCCCGGTCTGATTTCAAACATAGCATGACAAAATGAGCTCCAACTAATGATTTTACCTTCTGCCCAATCAACAACAGGGTTGTGAATTTGGAGCCAGGGAAGACTAAGAATGATGGGTGCATGAGCTGATGGCAGGACATGAAATCTCAACTTTTCCCTATGGTTACCTGCTAGTAACAAAGGTAAGGGTTGGGTTTGATGAGTAACACGGGCCAACACCTAGCCATTTATGGCAACCACTTCAAGGGGGGTGGACAAAAACTCACAGTTAATCTGGCCCTGCCATACAAGTTCATTACGCAAAAAATTGGAATCAGTGCCAGAGTCAACAAAAGCTAAAACAGTCAAGGGCTGGTTGTTAATCAACAGAGTAGCCTCAATTTGAATGCGTTTCTCTACTCACCAGAACCCCGTCTGCGACTGATGAGGTCTGAAGTTTAACCGACGATCACAAGATGCCGGTTAATGCCCCTTTTCAGTAAAGGCACAGCGTCTCCCTGAAACAGCGATTTCTTTCCTCCTGGGAGAGCCAGGTCCTACCCAATTGCATGGGCTCCACAGTTACCATGCGGCTAGTTGAGGGTGAAGCAGAGGCAGGTGATTCCACTGAGCTGGACTGGACTGAACTGGGAACTGAAGGAGGGGCGACAGCGGCTACTGGAGGCAGGTAGAGGGATTGTTGGGCCTTCACTCTTCTTAGTTCTCTCAGCTTGTTATCCACTTGAATGGCTAATGCTATCAGCTCAAGTAACGACACAGTCTCTCCGCGCCCCACCAGACCATCCTTAACCAATTCGTTGAGCCCTCGGAAAAATATGCACTGTAGTGTTTTGTCCTCCCACCCTACTTCGGCAGCTAATGTACAGAACGCAATAGAAAACCCTGCCACACTATTAGCGCCCTGGCTAATGCTAAGGAGTTTAAGGCTGGAGTCTTTTCCGCTAATGGGATGGTCAAAAACAGATTTCATCTCAGCAGCAAATTGAGAGAAGGTGGCGTGAGTGGTGTTCCAAAAAGCTGTTCCCCAAGCTCTGGCTCTACCAGTTAACAACCCCAAAACATAAGCAATTTTCGACCGGTCACTAGCATAGGTTTGCGGTTGGAGCTCAAAAACCAAAGAACACTGTAACAAAAAGGAGCTACACTCACCCATGTTAGCACTAAATCTTTCAGGGCTAGAACAAATGGTTCACGAGGAAGAGGAAAGAGAGCAGACTGGGTCGGAACTGTCATTGCCGGCGGAGGAGCAGTTGGTATGGCCAGGGGCAGATTCTCTACGCTGGAACGCTGGGCGGTGAGTTCATGCAGGGAATCCATAATACTGTGAAGGACTTGAGCGTGTTGTCCTAGGAGCACACCCTGACTAGAAACAGCGTGTCTCAAAGCGTTAATCTGGGCATTGGTGTCTGTGTCAGCTGGGTCTGGGAGACCCAAACGCTGAGACAGAACACAAGACGAGAATATTAGATGAAACACAGTTGCAATTTATTTACAAAGATGATTGAGCAGAGTGGGGGATGGTGAGTGAAGTCAGACCGTCCTTTGAAGGTGACGTGAGGGGGAAGGCTCCGTACGATCTCCACGTGAAACAACCAAACCAGTTCGACCTTGTCGACCATGAAGACTTGAGTGCTAGGATGAATGTGAGAAGCGAGCGGGCAGGTAGGTTGGCGGGCAAGCGGGCAGGCAGGCAGGCACACAGAAGAGTGAACACCACGACGGCTGGAGCAGGAGGCAAGGAGCTGCAGTGACTCTGAGACAGGAGTGGAAAAACACAAGGAGGTAAGCCGCACAGGCAAAAAACACTGGAACACTTGGAAACAATGAGTAAATACTGAGAGGCCGTGAGGAACATCTACCACTTGTTATACTCTGGCGACGAGTAGATCTGAAGCAACAGCTTAAATACTCCACCAGCTCATCAGAAGATTGCCTGCACCTGGCCCAGCCTATGGAAAGAACAAGCCACGCCCACACACACACACAGGTTAGGGCACAGAAGGGTATGCAGACTGAGAGAGACACACAAAGGAGGAGGAGAGGGAGGGGCTGCACAGCTGATCATGACATTTTCATTTCTGTGAAAGTCGCATAATATACACAAAGAGTTTGGACCCTGTAATACCTATTTCACATGGTATAGCACTTCCAGCGGCTACTAGGTGGCAGCGGAGGAGAGACAAATTCCATGTCATCTTTGTGTACATCATTTGTTGTACAAACTATGTAAATGTAAATATCATTTAAATCCAATGATAATTGACCTTCATGACTTACTTCCTGTTGCCAGTAGGTGGCGCTATATATATATATATATATATATATATATATATATATATATATATATATATATATATATATATATATATATATATAATATGAGGTTTAAGGCAGATCGGACAATGTACACCAAAGTTACAACAATGTCCTGTTTTCTTGCGAAACATCAAAACTGTACACCACATAATGGGAAATCCTTAAAAGTTTTGTGCGGACCATTGATAACTTTCAATCGGGAAGGTCTTAAGATCATACAGACAGAATTTCAACTGGATCCGAGAAATTGTGTAAGCCAAGTTGATAAAGTATTAAAAAAAGTTATTTCCTGTTGCCACTAGGTGGCACTATCATGGCTATTAAATATTGTTATATAGATGTGTTCAGGGCAGGACCCTTATCAAACCTATGAAGTTTCAGGCAGATCAGACAATGTGCACCAAAGTTACAACAATTTCCTGTTTTATGACGAGACATCAAAATTGTACACCACATAACAGGAAAACTGTAAAAGTTTTACGCAGACCTGTGATAACTTTTCATCACCAAGGGGTTGAGAATGGAAACAAAAATTCTGAAGTCGATCAGAATAATCCTGTCAGACAAGATGGCAAAAGTACAAGGCCTGAAATCGCCAAAATTTAGCACAAAATTCAAAATGGCCGACTTCCTGTTGAGTTTGGGGGGTGGGTCCAAGAGGCTTTTTTATGCGTCTTGCCATGATACATAAGCGTACTGAATTTTGTAATTGTAGGTGAAACAAGCCACGTTAGGAGGCGCTCTGGAGCCATTTTGCCATACCCATTTCCGAAACCACCAAAATACGAAATTTTCTGCCAGTACGGACGTGCGTACCAAGAATCATGAGTTTTTGAGCATGTTTAGACCTCCAAAAATGCAATTCATTGCATTCCATGAGGGTCCTCTCACCGTTCAGTGCTCAGGCCCTAATAAATGTACCTGAAACAATGTTGGTTTGTAGCCTGAGACATTTCCTGTCTTGTTATACACACAGCACACAGTGAGGCTGCTTCTCTCACAACTCACAACTTCCTGTTTACTATGTGTGGCAGCCTTTCAGATGAGCAAAATAAATAAAAACACATTACGTTTTAATTAATATCAAAAGGAAGGGAGCCGACACCTAATCGCTCAGTAAACACAGAGATGGTGCTTCCAGCTCTTCTCATTATTTATGGGAGTGGACACATCCTCGTCACATTACATTAGAGAGCGGAGAAGCGGGCCGTGTCGAGGTCAGCACGAAGATCCTGCAGCATGTGACACACCAAGCACACACAACCACAGCTGACTGCCTGCTGCTGCTCTGGCATCTGGATGGACTTTAACATGTCTCTGAGCAACTACTTTATACATGCCCCTGTGGGCTGTGAAAAGTTTTCAGCCAGTTACAGTGGATGTCTGTGTTAAGGTGTCACATATGACATGAAGCCCAACAAAGGCAGTGCAAAAACACACAGAGCCAAAGGAAGACAATAAGTGCAGATCAACACACAAAGCAGCACAGACTGTGAAGGACACATGCTCCATAGTTAAAATGTTCAAATATGAGTGAGAAACTTTCATCATGGTTGTGCAGTGTGACGCTTCCTGCAGGTACAACACAGTAAAGGCCTTGGGTCTGTGGATGATGGTGAGGATCACATACTATAGAATGTGTGATAGACTCAGAGTTTTCATGGGATGTAAATGCTGTTTCAGACCTCTTCCAGTCTTATAAAGATATAACTCTGAGGAGAACTAAATACTGCTTTAGCAAGGCATGTAGATTATTGACAGCTTTGTAAGTACACGTCATCACCTTCAACAAAAGCTAGTACTATTTCAGACTGTTCCCACACACTTTTTGTACATATACCTATGAAAACTAATGCATATCAATTGGTATATAACCCATATATACATAAGCTAGTAATTCCTGTATAGTCCACATAATTGGGGGGGCTGCTATAATGTTACCAATGCGCTGACAGGAGTAAAGAAGTAAGTACTATAACGACTGAAACTCTATGTAAGGAGGCAACACATATGTTAGGCAACCAATGTCAGGAAGGCAACAAACGCCCATGCTGGCAAGGATGGTTAGGATTAGTGGAAGGGGTCACATGGTAAGGTGTAAAAAAAAAAAAAACATCACATTCAGACGGTAAGCTCACCCAGACTCCAGCATGAAACTTCGGGGTTAGTTGGATCCATCCATCACCCCGTTCACCCACCTTACAGGCGCCCTCATGCTCCTTATATCACATTAGTACTGGCAGCATTTCAGCCGGATGCTGTTCTGTCACATATCATGCATATGCAACAGGTTACATCCGTCCATGCTCTCTAGTGATGCCGAAATCATGTGGATGCAAAAGGTGGCTTTTTGCAACAGGATTTTACACTGAAATCACTACAAATCTGCCAGTATTTGACAACTTCGGAATGAGAACAGGCTGAATGTGAACATAGCCTAACATAAGTGTCTGTGCATTTGCATACATGTGCAAGTGTAGAGTATGTTTTGTTAACACAGAAAATGATTTATAGTTTTCCTTGCAAAAATGGATCTTGAATTAACTCAGTTAGAAGCCAGAATAATCAGGGAAAGAGTGATGGACTGAGCGTATGAGTGAAGTCAATATAATATCAGGTGATGTGCTGTCGGGTGTAAATCTCAGCCCAATGCAGAGGTGTGAAGTACTACAGCTCAAAGATGCAAATATGTATCCAAACACTGTCTTGTTTGTGGCTGTGGAGGGATTTTTCAAATATCACTGTCAATTATCATTATCATACAGATCCGACACTCCACTGTACACAGCACAACACGGACACATTTGTTGTGGTGTATTTAATTGTCCCACATTCAAATGTGTTTACTCTGCTCACCGGTGGAAACAGGATGAGTTGATAGTGCACGAGCACTGTCCGAGGCATGCAAAGTGAGACGGTTGCAAATGGAATTTCTACAATATCAAGCCTTGTTAGCGCAGGAGTAGCAAAGCACTAAGGACAATCAAGACACCTTGTCACTTGCTTTTTTTTAATCTCCTACCTCCTTGTGAAGAGAAAGCACTTTGAATCTGCTAGTTTTTCCCCTGCATTTGCATAACAAAGCCCCCAAGAATAAGGTAGAGATGTGATGAAGCAGCCTCTACTACTGCGCCTGAACACCCATCAACATGCCTCAGACACACTTACAAACACAGATGGAGGCGTGTGCGCATACACACATATCCACATGTATTCGCTCCTTTTTTTATCTCTCAATAAAAGTATCTGACAACCAAAACCCCAAAGATCTCCGATGCATGGCTTCACACCGTGGCTACACAGTCAGCAAAATAAATTGAAAGCATTAAGAGAAAGTCAGAAAACGAAGAGACTGAGAGAAACAGAAAGAGAGAAGAAAAAAACAACATAAAAACAAAATAACCTCTCCGCACCAACTACAATCCCCCCACTGCCACCTACATATAACCCACCCCCCCGCACCCTCAACCCAGTACTGCTCCCCACTTGGAAAGAAACAGGATGAAATGACATTATGCATATGAAAATGTCCAGAAAGATGTTTGATTTATGTATGCATTAGATGCAAATTCTATTACGGGACACAAGGCGGGCTGTGAGATTTCCCACTGAACACTTGGCTGCCCTGATCAAACCCCATCTCATTAATTCAGACAAGGGGGAGAAGGATAGAGGGAGTGAAAGAGGAAGAATTGGAAGAAATTTACAACCCAGACATAGATTTCTCTAAAAACCAAGAGAGAGGGGTGGTGGTGGAGGGGCCAAATTACATTCTTCCGTCCGTGGCTGAAGCTGATTGCCGGAAAGGAGGATTTTCTGACCAAGAGCCTGTCCAGTCAGCCACACCAACATCCAGATGGGACAGAAGATCAAACACAAAACATCAGTTATACCTTTTTTTCCAACAAATTAGCTCTGGTTCCTGACCGGGGTCTGTTGAGGATTCTAGGAACCTTTGTGCTATCTATAGTGAAAAAGCATGTGTTTCCACCAGTTTTGAGTGGAACCACTGATATCAAGGAAGGGTGTGTTATCAATGGAAGGACATTCTAAAATGCCAAATGGGAGTAAACAGTAATAGCTGGATGATGGATCCAGTGCTTTTGGTGTACGATACTGATGCCAAAAGCCAACTTGTTGTGGCAGTATGATATGCCACCACGTGGTGTCAGTTTGTAACGCTGTCGTTTGCAGTGTTTGAAGTTGGCTGATTGGCACCAGGCTTGTCTGTATGATATGCGGACAGGCGGCATCAGTTGATAACGTGGCCAGTCAGAACCCATTGTGGCCATATATTAAGATGCTTGATTGCGTTAGGTTGAAATGTTGAAATTGTAGGGCACGCAAAGTGGGCGGTGGATTGATCCATTAAACCCCAGACTTTCACCAGGGTTGGTGTTCCTTTCCTGTCTGAATGTAGGAAAAAAAGATGATGTTTTTTTTTTTTTTTTTCCTAAATCGAACCACCCATGCCATTGTTGCCTAAACATAACCACATACTTTTGTTGCCTAAACTTAAAAATCTGTGCCTAATCTGAACCATGCAATTTTGTTGACTTTGTGGAATTGGTACCAGCATCCCCAAATGTCAACAGAAGATGCAGAGGGATACCTAGAGCATAATATGTATACATGGAAGTCCACTGACGAAGGGCCAATGTGTATTAGAACATTTTGGGTGATCGCAGTAATAAACTTTAAGCATGAGCCAACTGTTAATGATAAGAAAACATAGAAGACTGTTACCTGCAAGACTCCATCCTCTCTTTCCAATCACTTCAGGTCAAGGAAAACCTACTATGTTTTGGTTGCAGCTGGAAACCAACTTTTCAAGGTCCTACCAATATATTTTAAGTTGAAATGCTCAGAATGGTTTCAAATCATCCTGGCCTTTAAAAAATACGACTAGCGCCTCATAGTCCCACACACCCACAGCTGTCTACACTAGGTAATCACCTCCTTACTCCTGCTCCATACATAATACATAGACATGAGATTAATATTCTTCTAACGCAACAAGAATGTGATCAAGTTAAATTCCCAAAATATAAACGCATTCGTTTAGATGAAATAGATGCAACTTGATACATCAAAGAGGCGTTGGCAGGAGTATTTTTTAACTTTGGTAAGTCAGGTGACCTTCCCCTCCTCCAGTTATTATGATAAACTAACATATATACCTTTTTCCACAAAAATTAGCACATTTATGCAGGGTTTTTAAGCAAAAAAAAAGCTAAAGTTGGTTTTAGAATCCTTTCCCATTGCCAGTAGACCAGAGCCGTGTAAACTCTGCAGCAAAATGAGTATGCTTTTCCGTGTGTGTGTGTTGTTTTTTTTTTTGGTGTGTCACATTTGATATCGCGGACAAACCAGAAACATGTTAGTAAACACTAGAAACCCTGTGAGAGGAAAGCAGTATGGAGGACGGTGAAAACTTGTGTTTTGTGAAAACAATGTATGAGCGCTGCTTGGATTGAGACAGACTTTATTTTGCGGTGGTGCATCATTGCATCTCACTGTGAAAGAGCTAAATTTAGCATGTTAACCAGTGTTGTTTCCATCAGTGCAGATCAGGCCAGAGCCAATAAATACCCATGACTACTGCAGAGTCATGTGTCCGGGGTATGAATGCCAATTACAACCTTTATGACAAGATTGATATCAATCTTCACTCTTAGGAAGAGTGTGAATGTGTGTACTCCACAATACTTTAAACAATTCCAAGGGTAAAAAGCATTCTTTTGACATACAAAAACAAACAATATTTGTTACAACTTCAATATTTACTGCCGCAAAACCTCAAAACGTACTCTTCTTGTATTAAAACCTGCATCGACATGTAACAGGAACTTCATATTTCCATTAAACCCTCCAGTTTCTGACACTTCATCTGTCCATATGTCACATGTCACATCAAAAAAGAAATAAGAGGCGAGGTGAGACAGTGATCGAGAGAGAGGCTGGCTGCAGGTCTCTCTCGCCTCTCTCTCCCATCACTTCCTCCCGCAGCCCCTTGTATGATTGAGGTCAGACGGGGAATTCTTCCCTGGCCTAACTAATGTGATTGCATCAGAGCAATACCTTTAAACGACATCACACCCCTGATCTGCATACTAATTGGCCCCACTCTGTCCTTGACACTGACCTTGGGAGGAAGAGGCCTTCATTCACCTAAGGGTGGCGATTGTGTGTGTTGGTGTGTGGGGTGGTGGTAGTGTGGGGTGGTGGTAGTGTGTAAGTGTGTGTGTGTGTGTGTGTGTGTGTGGGGGGGCATCCTTTGCTCACATTTCCATGCAAAGACACCCCCTCTCAGCATAACCCCCTCCCGCCCTGCCTCATGCTACACCGACCTCCCCTGCCAACACCACCACCCATACACACACACACACACACACATACACACACACACACACACACACACACCCTCGCCCTCTGCACCCCTATCTCTCCTCTCTATGCATCAATGCAAATTATAACAATGGCCGAGGCTTTATTCGGTGGGGGTAAGCCTGCGTGACCTTCTGTGACGCGGAGCAGCAGAGACAAAAGGCCATTTCCCTCTGAATAAGCACATGGACAGCAGCATCTCCCCATCCCAGGGAGGGGGGTGGGGTCGTGGTGGTGGTGGTAGATAGGGGCCAAATGCAAAAGAGGCTTCAATTGTAAGGATTTTTAAAGCAAAACAGGGCAGAATGGAAATGAATGCAGAGCGATGCAGTGGGGAGAGTCCCGGCCCTGTGGAGACTGCTGACGGAGGATGCGTCGGGTTTGTTGATCGGGACTTAGCTCGGTGGAACTGACAAGAGCAGCTGGCTGAGAAATTTGCATGTTTTATTTATGTATTTTCATTAGAAATAGATTGGTATGCTCTCCTGATGGCGGCTGTTTTGGCTGCCATGTAGGCAGGATATCCTGTGTTTGAATCCGGTGAGGGATCATTTTTTGCGAATGCCACCCTCCTTTCTTTAATGTCACTGAATTAGGAAAGCCAAATGCGGCACAAACTTGTAACTGATAGCAGAAGGCACACAGCAACTTCTGGACACTCTGATGTTCAAAATGTTTAAATGATGTCGAGGGCAAGCAAAGTGCTAGAAGTGTCACTAAGTATATTTACACAGTGTTAGAAAAAGTCAAATGATTGTGTTAGTAACTAAAACTGGACTAAAAATACATGTTAACATGTTAGTGTGACTGAGATTGTACTATGTTGACTTTCTGGTGGACAAACTAACACATCTAGATAATGTGGTTGGGGGTTGATTTATTCTTTGTATATGCTTCATTGTCCCTGTGCTGGTCTTTGATTCAGAAGGGAAGAAAACAAATTAGACAAAAGTACTAAGTAAAGCACAGAGGACATACAAAATGTACAGCATCAAAATCATATCCATGGTTTCACCATTCAACATGCAACGTGTTTGCTAACTTGTTTGGTATGCAATGAAGAAGGCCAACCGGAACAAGGTCCAATAGCAATTAGCTGAAAGGGTGCATTTCACTGCTTACCAGGTCAGTGTTGGATATACTATAAATTGATTCTCCCCCAGTACTTGTATACTGGGACAGTGTGTCCAAATTAAGTGCTTGTTGAATTGTCAACACAGGGTTTCAGTACGCCACTTTCTAAGCAAAAACTGGGGTTTATTTAAAAGAAAAGACCTGACAGTAAAATCTGTGTACATTTAGGAAAAACTGACCCATGTGTACAAACATTTTGGAGACAGGGGGATTGGGGATACTGATGTTGATGTGATGAAATGAAGCCAGATAGCAAACATTAGATGTGAGCCTTTATATTTGTGTATATATATATATATATAGATAGATATATCTATAATGGTACCTCTTACACATTTCAGTTCACCTCATCTTACACATTACCCACAGATCCACTTCATAAACTTTCAGATGCAGCAGTGATATTTGTGCTAGTGAGACATAGGCTGTGTTCGAAATCACCCCCTATCACGAATGTAGTGCAGTATATAGTGTGTTCGCCATTTTGTAGTGTTGTTTGAATTCTCCACGATTAATTTCATCCACTATGTAGTGGACGAGAAAACACCCACAATGCACCGCAAAATTGAGTGAACAAGCAATGTACACTACTTTGTGCTCCGTATCCCACAATGCAATGCGGTCGTGTTTTGGAAGAGGAGAAGAAGGAGACGATGGCCGCCGCACCAACCGCCGCTTTTGTATATAAATGTAAGTAACATTACAATATACACATTTGATGCGTGTAATACTTTAGTGGCGTGGTTTTATGCCTTTTAAGGGTTGCGAATTGTCATAACGAGCGGATCTGTTGGTGGAGAAGCATCCGGTTTGTTATTTGTATCTGCGAGCTAACGCTAACGCTAAGGCTAATGCTAGGGCTTGCCGGTAGTTGCAGCTCTAGCTAGGAGCAGACACCCGCACACCCGCTCACATCTGATCATAGCGTTTTGTTCTCTTTTCCCAATTGGCGGTGTGTTAGAAAAATAAATGCTTTTCTGTTTCTTGTTCCAAGGGACTGATGAAGATGTTGAGAAGCTTATTAAGCTTCGTGTTAAGCACAACCAGCTGTTCTCCGGCCGAAGAAATGCAGCTCCGCATGGATGGGAGTAAGCAAACAAATTTGAGTGACTGTATAATTTTGTTCCTTACTGAATTTTACAGTTTTGTGATGTTATTATAGTCCTAAACTCTGATTACTTGTATAAATCTGTGCTATATAATCTGTAAATCTGACAGGCCAAGGCAAAATAACAATTACAAAGCTAGACGTATTGTATAATGTAATGATAAATAATGTATTGCACAATATTATTGTACGTATGTACAGTGTATTTGATTAGTACTGATGTAAGTTATACTTTTCTTTTTTTGTGTAGGGTGGTCCTGAAGGAAATGGGCCTGGAGAAGGTCTTGTCCCCAGCTAGGGTGGGGAAAAAATGGGAAAATTTAAAGAAGACCTACAAAAACCTACTACAGAAACTACCCTACAACAGTTATGTGAAATGTGAATCATGACTAAATAAATATATAGTCACTTATAAAAAGCCTACTACAGAAACTACCCTACAACAATTATGTGAAATGTGAATCATGACTAAATAAATATATAGTCACTTATAAAAAACCTACTACAGAAACTACCCTACAACAGTTATGTGAAATGTGAATCATGACTGAATAAATATGTAGTCACTTATAAAAAAAACCTACTACAGAAAGTACCCTACAACAATTATGTGAAATGTGAATCATGACTGAATAAATGAATCAACCTTGACCTCTAATATATTTACAAATCTGTATTAACGTAATGTTGTCCTATCTACATGTAGTCATGGTCCTCCAGAGCCGGCACTCACCCATCAGGAGCAGAGACAGCTGCCGTCAACAGCTCCCGAATTCGCTCCCCACTTTGCTGGTCCTGGTGTTGGTGTTGGTCTCCAGCATCGTCATCCGGCCTGAGGACCTCCTCTACTGGCTCCACAATGTCGCCGTTGGAAAGGCAAACATTGTGGAGGATGGCACAGCAGGCGATGACATCGGGGGCAAATGTTGGTTTAACCTCCAGAGCCTTGAAGAATATTGTCCTCCATCGGGTCTTCATGCTCCCAAAGGACCTCTCCACGATGGATCTCGCCTTGGCATGGTGGTAATTGAAGCGCCTGGCCGTTGGTTGGTGGACTGGCTCTTTGTAGGTTGTAATGAGGCCAATGGGAGCAGACAGACAGGGGTACCCACCATCCCCAAGGATAAAAAAGCCTTGGGGTGGATATAGCTGGCCTGTATATAGCGGGCTATTCTTCAAGACCCTGGAGTCGTGGACGGACCCAGGGTACCCTGCGAAGATGTCCAGGTACCTGCCTCTGTGGTCGCACACCGCCTGCAGCTGGATAGATGGAAACAGCTTCCGGTTCAGGTAACACTGGGCATCCAGGGATGGGGGTTTAATCCTGATGTGGCACCCATCTATGCTGCCCACTGCCCTGGAGAAAGCAGGGGAACCAGCAAGACGGGCGAATTCATTGCCCATATCCTCCAGCTCGGCAGCAGAAGGCAGATGAATAACTCTCTTTAAAATTTTTAGCAGCTCTCTGGACACTTTGTGTACCATATCGTGTACGGTGGTGCAAGGAATGCCGAAGCTCCGGGACACAACGCGGTATGAGGTGGCGCTCGCCAACTAAAACACAAAAACCAGCACCTTGAGGTAGTGGCCCCATCCGTGATCCTGCTGGCTGCTTGTGGCTGCTATCACGTTCTCCAGCGAAGCCCTGGAGAGCCGATAGTCGGGCTTCAGGTCCGCTTCCTCGTCCAGATACAGGCGAAGTACTGGCATGGTAATGTTGAGATTGCAGTAGGTCTGGGGTTCCAGCTAAAATGAACATTATTTCACTATTTAATCTATAATCTCAACAGATTATATGTCACAAATTAAATATAATTTAATTTCAATCAAGAAGACATTAAAACATATTTCTCTTCATCCTAAACACACAGCTCCTAAAGAAGACCTTCACCCTTGGAACAACTGGAGGGAGCTCTATAAATAAAAAGCTTTGCAGGATGAGGTCCACAAGAGTGATTTGTATTGTATTGGAGGGTCAAAAAATCTCCTTTAATTCTGACCCCACTGTTCAATGTGGTTTTGATACTTTTTCATCCTCAAGCTATATTGCACAATTTGTGAATTTTCTAACTGAATCTGATTCAACTCTTACTGCATGAGATTTTTCCTTAGACACAGACCCTAGATTTCACAAAAAAGTTGTCAAACTAACGGACTTGCTGTTTAATTTAGGACATGGCACCAAGAGACTGGATTTTAATATTAAATCTGGACATTCTACATCTACCACATCAAAGTTTTCCTTACACTTGACTCATTAGTGATATCCAGTTAGTGTAAACCTAAGTGTTAAGTACACACATTTGACATTCTGTTTCTGTTCTCACAATGGTGTCTTGTATTGTGTTTTACAGTTGCTGACATCTCCAGCTCCCTGAAGGAGTCCCTTGGGCAGGGAAGAGTGTTCTCCTGATTCCTGCCTTTTTATGTGACCATCAGCATATTCTAGTGGTGCATATTCATCAATAAAAGAAATCTCAGAATTCATATTTGTCATTCCTGATTGAACATTACATTTGTATTTTTTAGTGTTTGAGGGTACAGAAATTAGGGCTGCTACAGGTATTTATAGTTGAATAACCAGATGACTACCTATTCCATAATGTTGTTTTATTGTTACAATTACTTGAACTGATAAATCAAACATGATAACCTATGTAGTTGGTGAGTTATATAATAACTGGTTGAAACTAATTGAAGTTCAATTAAAGCAAAAAGAAAACTGTTGTATTTCTGCCATGATTGCCTTTCACACCTGATTGTGTTTCATATGTTTCACATATTAAATTAGTTTGTTTCATTCCGTGGTCATTCCGTGGTCATTCACTAAATCGTGTAAGAAAACTATTTGTGCTAATAGGTTTCCCTATATCAGTTAGCATGTTAGCTAAGGTGTATTGCCGTTATTTACCAGTTGACGTCGGCGAATCAACAAATAGTGCCTTAAACGCCTAAGATGCTGTTGCCTTCGTCTTCGTCGATGCCTGAGAAGCAGGAGTTGGGCGAGCAGCATCCAAACAACAGCTGGTACCATTTTTCATCAAGTAACAACTGTGAGGCAACTGTTTTCAACAGAAAATAGCCGGTAGCCTACGAGCTAAATTGCTACTGGCAGAGACGTTACTTTGCCACTAGATCGAACGCACTGGCTCGTGCACAATCTGTTACAGCTTATAATGAGGACACCAAACAGTAGTTGACAAATCCAGACTCACACACCATTGATATTTCAACAGTTTATTGACCAAGAAACAAACCACCATGAAGAATCACATCTTTTGACTGCTCCCGACCGGTCCGGTGTGTTTACATGATTCTCGGCGCGTCCGCTTACATCACAGCAATACCTGGCGCATCTGCTGATGCAACCACGTTCAGGAAATTACCGTGTAGTGTCCGAATTCTCCTCCCGTTGTTCCCTGTAGTGGATAGGGAGTGAGTGAATGAGTAGATGATTTCAAACACAGCCATAGACATTTTCCATGAGCACCTTTCCATTGTAAAAAATAAAAGTCAGCTCAAATCTCAAATCAAATTTGCTTAATATTTCGTCAGCACTGTCTCACCATCATATTCCCCACCACCAGCGTGCAGCGGGGAAGGGTGGTGTTGGCTTGTGGTCAGCTGCGTGGTGCAGTGTGTAGAGCTGAATGTTGCCAGGCGGTGGCATGTGGCGGGATCCAGGAAAGTTTCCTCTTCCTGATAATATACTGAGTCCTGCACTATAACAGAGTATTATTACTTCTTTACAAGTGGTCACACTATTGAGTATTAATCCTTCGTCACATTACAACACTAAATTAGATTCACAAGTACAATGTTATAACACAAAAAAATATAAGTAAGAACAAAAATGTCTTGTTATTACATGAAAACATCTTGTTTCAACATGGACATTTAATATTAGTACGTGATACTGATCTGTTTTTTTGTTTTGTCTTGTTTTTCCTGCGCTGGCAGTTGTAACCTTCCACACAAGCTAACATAAAGCAGCCCTAAAGAACACAGAGTCAACAGTCCTCAGTATCTTGTAATGCATTACATATCACCAAGTATGAGTTTAGTTTTCAGATGCCACACACACTCTGTATCTCCAGTCACCACACCTGACACATCTTTACTGTCTGCACAAATGGATTGTGTAAATAAGGGTGTAGTTCTTCTCTTGTTTTTTCCTCCATCTTAAGGTCTAAGGGACATGTAGAGGGATACATATGAGGCTGATCTAGGTGCAGACAATTCCAAACTGATTTGGGATTCATAAAAATATATTGTGCTCTGGCATCTTACACACGTTTTTTAAGTCATAATATTATGGCGTAAGTACATTCCCATATTTGTACGTACACAAACATTTATTGTGGATTCTCCACAGTTTTACAAACAAGGCCTCACATCACCACTGGTCAACTGAAATGTGAATGCTGATGATGTAAAGTGGGCATCGACATGTTTTCATCCCAACTCGCCACACAGTGCCGCTCTGTCAGTGACCCTCTGAATCTACTTTTGATGTTTTAGGTATCCCTCTGCTTCAGCTGTTATGCTTACGTCAATAAATGCACATGATGGGAAGAAGCAGCATTGTCCTTATGTCTATGCACAACAGCATGGACAGCAGCAAGGTGTAGAAAAAAAAGCGAACTGCGGACTAAAAGTCACTCCATCAACCGCCCACCCTCAAAGCACACTCTGGCTTATATTACAGTTACCAGCAGCATTATGATGCTGTCCTTCAGCGTCTGTGGCATGCGGACATACCCTCTGCTATCTGGCTGTCAGCTGGCATATAACAACAGCGTCACCAGTTCTGTTTGAGCACTTCTTCATCTGATGCTATCAAGCCTATTTCGGTTGGATACGAATGATAGCCTTTGGCGTCACGCTCGTATGCCTAAAGCATTGACAAAGCGCATGTATTTGATGAGTCCAGAGTGAGAACAGGCTGGCGTACCACAAGGATAAGTTCTTGGAGCTATGGTGTTTTGCTTATACATCAGTGCCAAGCTGAGAGTTGCACAGGAGTTGGACTAAAAATGTATGCTGACAACACTTAGGCTGCTCGGGGGTGAGGTTACCCACTGAATCGACACTTCCTGGCTAACACTGAAGGTTAAAAAAAACTCTCTTTGTGTTTCTCTGTCAGACAGTTTTCAAAACACTTTCAAAGTGAAAATAAAAGTGTTAGATTTGTTCTTGGTTACATAGTTAGATTTGGGGAAATAACTGGTAAAATTCTTTGAGGGAGTTCTAAAAAAATCTAAACACCATGGCAACAGTAATCTTGCGTCTATACAAAAGAAACAACGAGCTGAAAGATGTTAAAACTCTTTACTACAATTGACTGATTGCACTAAATATAGTAATTTGAATTATTGTTGGGATAAAAGTATTGATAACAGCAGTTCTTCAAGAGCTCAGACCCCTGTACGAAAAAACGAAAAAAACAATGCAGGGTTTGGAAGGTGTTTTTTTTTTTTCCCTTAAATTTCTTGTCACTTTTTAAAACTGTTGGCAATGGTATTGGTGTTGGGGGGCAATTTTTTTTCTTTAAAATCTATTGGTCCTTCGCTAAATCATTGATTTGTTTTTCTTTTGTTTTCAAATCTCCAAAATTACACCATTTATTACAAATAGAAACTTTAAAATCAGAAGTTTCATATTTCATTGGTTGTGATGTCCATGAACATATCATGTGGGACAAGCACCTCATGCATTTTCCCCAAATTATTAAGGGAAGGTTCAAGGAAAAAAGAAACAACAATTTTACCCTTTAGGAGGGTAAAAAAAAAAGTTTATTTTTGAAACTTTGAAACCATATATATATCTGTATATATACACATATATATACAAACACACACACATTTATATGTATATATATAATATTCAGGGCTGAAGCCATGGAGGAAGAGGTCTAATAACACCACAGTTGTACATTCCTTGGACATAAAGTCTGCAGGTGCTTTTTTTAGCAGATATTTCTATTGTTTGTACCATGATCACAGCCCTGTGGTCTTTTTCCAGTCAGAATGAAGCATCGTTATGCTTTGTTGAATTTGATGTGCTGTCAGTGTTTGAAGCTGCTATCTTTGTGCATATGTTGAGTTAGTGCTCCAAACACAGGAGCACCTTGTGTTGTTTTTCCTGTATGCCGAACATGTATACACTGAACAGTCACTCATCAGTGTAGATCTTGAAGCATGCTAATTCCCTGACTAACCTTATGCTAACAAGATTTTGGGCTTCAAAAGCTGTCTGACACAGTAGCACCAAATCAGTTTGGTCTGTATGAGGGCCCTCTGCACTTCCATGGTACAAAACAACAGAGCTGATCAAGTCCAGTGTCCGTTTCCATTCTAACATTCTTGTCTCTCTCTTTGGGCATTCCTGGATGTGTAGGACCTTCTGCAAATTTCCATACATATAGGGAACAGATTTTTGAGCAGACAGACAAAAATGGCCATCGTGCTGCAGTTATCAGTCTCCAAGAGAATATTTCAGAGCCAAGGTGTTGGACAACTTCTCTGAAATGTACCGTTGTCGCAAAACAGATGAATTTGCTCTGGCAGTGATTATTCCTCAGCTGCAGTCTCATAGCTGCATATACTGTATATGAAACAGAAAAAGAATCAGAGCAGTCTCGAAAATGGCAACAAAAAAAAAAAACTTGTCCTCAGGTTAAAGCCTGAATCTGAATCTCACACTCTGTTATAGGCATGAGATTTCCCTTTTCTTGTATTGGTGTTACTGCAATGCTGTGAGATGTGTGGAAATTTTAAAGAGGAGCGGCTGGCTTTGGCTATTTGTAATTTTTTTACATGCTGTATATTTCTCCTAAATTCTGCACAACGGACGTGAACTGTCCTTTTTTTTTTGTTTTTAAATCAAGAAAAATGCGAGGAGAGCACTCTTATTATTCCGTACGGGATTTAGCTTTTTGTCTCTCCAGCTGTGATTATAGGGATCGTTTTGTCTGAGAGCTCAGCAGGTTTAATCAAGCTCGGATAATTTCACAATGCCTCGTAATGGGGTCCCTGAAGACGAAACCTGCTCTTGTTTTCACAGGTTTTTGCAGGGCTGAAAAAAAGGACCCTTTCAACAAAAAAACCCATCTTGCACTGGAGTGAGCAAGGAGCTATTTTAGCATCCTGCCTGCTGCCCTTGGGACCAAGCATTACACAGCCACCCCTGCCACACACACACACACACACACACACACACACAAACCCTCCACCCATACACACTACAGGCCGTGTGCACTTCCCCTTAATGTCTGGCAATTTGCCAGGTTGTCATTGACAAGGTAGGTGTTGATTTCAGTGGCAATGATAGGCAAAGCAAAAAGGGAGGGAAACTTCAGAACAGTGAAACACTCCTTTGGAGTTTTTTTTCTTTCCTTCTTTTCTCCCTCACCTCCTCCTCCTCTGGAAAAGGAGAAAGGTGTCAAGTTTGTGACAAGTGAATTGTTTTTTCTTCCCCCTGCCCCCCCCTCACCCTCGCTGTGATGGCGTTGACGATGGAAAGTTTGTGGAGTTGCATTCTTTGCAGATAGTTTGACCTACTTAGGTGAGCGTAGCACACCTTACAGAGTGCCTTCCACACTCTAGCTGCAACCTTTTTAGGGATGAACCTGAAAACATTTGAACAGGTAAACAATGCATGGCAGCTAATATCCAATTCTGTGTATGATATTTTGCTGGAAAGGGTGTTTTTGTTGTTTAACATTAAACCTCTTAAAATACCCCCCCCCCATAAATAGCTTTTAAGTGTTTTTTTTCACGGTTTAACAGCATCATGGTATTCTCTATTAGCCTCCTTTAGCTATCATTTGAAGCTATATGATGTTTAACCCTTTGAAACCTGATTAAATTGGCTTGATTTTATGTAAAGACATGGGAAGAGAGCATTTATCAACAAAACAAGAACCCCCAAAATTATTAAGAAATTAGGGAAAAAAGTACAAGAAAATGATCTGAAAATTAGTTTAAAAAAGAAAGAAAAATAAGGTTAAAAAACAAGCAAACAAGGAAATTACCTGGAACAGGTGATTAAAAAATATGAATTATCATGCAACATGATTTTAATTTTAATTTAGTTTTTTTATGATAATTATAAAAAAAATTGTTTTTCCCTAAGTTTTTTTTTTTTACCCTAGACATTGCTTTTTTCTTTTTAAAGATAATTTTCAAAATCTACTAATTTCTTGCAATTTCTGAAACATTTCTTGCCAAGTTGCTCATTGGCTTTTTTCCCGTGTTTCTGTGAGAAATTGCACAAGGGTTCAGTTTTCAATACTTGTGAGAGGTGCCTGAAAGCAGCACAAGAAAATTTGGTGTTGCTCCAGGTTTCAAAAGGTTTAAGCGAAGGCCCATTTCTGTGGAGCTAGAACAGTGACAATAAACTTTGTCATCAAAAATAAAATTTGGCATTAAAACAAGAGCAGAACTGAAAAGAAACATTAGCATTGAAACACTTTGGAAAAGTTGTGTTGGCACCGAAAAAGTTGCACTGACAAATCACTGACAAATGTTTATTTTATTTTTATTTTTTATGACAATCTTCTGATTTTCTTCATGTTACTCTTTTCTCAGTGTGAGTTTTTTTATGCTGGCAATTTCTTGTTTCAACGACAGTAGTTTTCAGTTTCAACCTTCAGTCACTGTTTTGGTGTGGAGGGAAAAGGTCAACAGACTTGCGTATTTGACATATGACATGTCATATAATGTTGTTTTTAATATATATAATATGTGAGAAGTTATTGCTGAAATTAGTCTGTCATTGTCTTTTTTGGAAGCACCAGGCACTGCAACCATAACTGCACGAATAGACATGCGTTTTTGAGGGATGGAAATCCAAAAATCATATAGATGTCAATGCAATTGTGTGTTTGGATTATAATTTTGATAAGTCTGTGTGCATATATTTGCATTTTCATTTAAACAAATGTTTTATAGATATGTCTAATAATCTCGATGTGGCCTTGCCTGAGCATTCATGTGAATGAAGGTAAAGGTAAACCTTCATTCAGTCTTGTCCCTGCATTCTCCCCCCGTCCAAATGGATCAATGACCTGATACAGTGGGTACATATTTCATGAAGAGATGTCCAGATTATGATGCCAGGTGATCCAAACAAATACTGTATGTATATTTGATTGAATCACCATGTATTGTCAGGCTAAGATTTGTCTGTATAAACCCACAGTCACTCCATTGCATTGTTAGGACCATTTCATTAACCCGCTCATATCTCCCATCCATTCCAACAGACATCACCTTTCTAGGAAGTCTAGATCTATGATTACTGTCAATGAAGTCCACACGAATGCACACAAATGATAGGATGCCTGTACACCAATCACAGTGTCCCAAATCATCAAAAGTGGACTGTAGTCTGACTTTTTTTTAATCAAGCATCATCGCTGACTGTGAGGACACAAGGAAGAGCAAGGCACATTTCAGTCTATTATTAATATAGTTAAAATAAATAATTTGTCTTCAAATATCGTTTTCAGGGGATACTTGAGAAATTAATGGGATTTTCATTCTCAATGACAAAAATGAAAATCTATGTATGTAATGTGTTTTAAAACATCACTTTCTTCATTGATATAAGATAATTATTCATGAAAAATATATATATATATATTTTTTTGTCTGAAAAAGTCTGTTAAGACCATGTATTGTCATTTTCACTTTCGCCTTGATCATGGTCTTGGTATTTGCATGTAACAGCACATGGCTATCATAGAGTGCATTTCGTAATTTTACACCAATCACTATTGTTATATGACATGCTATTGCTGCCATTATTGCTGTTTACTCACAGCAGAAATAAAGCAGATTGGGCTAAACAATGTTTGGCTGCACAGCATGTGTTTGTGGTGAGGTGGAAGAGAAATCCAAAGCAACAGTCTAACATATTGACATCTAGAGTTTAAAAAACAAAAGAAACAGCTTCCAGTCAATGCCAGTTTATTTTACTAGTACTGTATGAGCAGATACAGACTTTAGAAAGAATGCTGTCTCTATGTACCATCTAATTATTTATGTATTAATGTCTTTTTTTGTTAAACTAACACTTTCTTTTAGCAGAGCATAAAATGAAGCAAAGATAATATAAAGACGCCATAAACTGAATTGTACTTTATATTGTGCTGTATCTGTAGCAAGGTATGGCAACTAACCTGAGGTCCAAGACCCACAAGGCCCCACACAGCATCAGGTTTACTATTTGGCAATCAGTCACTGACCATTTCATTAATTGGAAATGTACTGGAAATGTACTGGAAATACACATCAGTAAAAACACGGTATGTGG
The DNA here is from genome assembly GCF_026936395.1 of Plectropomus leopardus. Classification (NCBI taxonomy): domain Eukaryota; kingdom Metazoa; phylum Chordata; class Actinopteri; order Perciformes; family Serranidae; genus Plectropomus; species Plectropomus leopardus. Next base: position 33,931,331 of record NC_142189.1, on the reverse strand, counting down.
AGTGAAATGATGAGGGCCATACAATACCCTCTTTATTTTTACTGGAGGTCTTGTCTTATCAGGAGACCCTGTGTAAAAATCTATTTTTAAAATCTTTATATTCTTGCATAAATGTGGCTATAATCACTGCCACTGTCACTGCCACTCACAATATCACAATACCGTGCTGAATCGATGCTTTCCTTAAACCCATGTAAAACACTGCATCATTCTCTCCCTGTCATAAATATTTAACCCTTTGAAACCTTCATCAGAAAAAAATCAAATCTGAACAGTATCTCCCTGTTTAAACAATATTTATCCTATTCATCTCCCAGTGATCCTCAGATCGAGCATCCATTCCAATGGGCGGATATTTTAAAAAAATCTTGCATAAAAGTATTTAAACCTTTGAGCCCTGGACATATTGCTCTGATTTATTCAAGAATGCAGTAAAAAGGCAATGAGCGACTTGGTAAGAAATGTTACACAAATTGCAAGGAATGAGTAGATTTAAAAAAAAAAAAATAATAAAAATAAATGTAATTAAATAAATTATTTCATAAAAGCTAGGAAAAAATGCCTGTAGGGGGGAAATTATGACTTATAATCAAAGTTAAACACTTAAAATTATGTTTCAAAATTATCATAATTTTTAAGCACTTTGTGAAGGTAATTTATTTGTTGTTGTTTTTTAAACTTATTATTATTATTATTATTATTATTATTATTATTATTATTATTATTATTATTATTTTCCAGGTAATTTTCCTTAACTTTTTTTGTCTAACTTGCTAACTTTGGGGTCCTTTCTTCTTGCGTTTCTCATTGCCTTCCTCACATGTGTTTGAAAAAAATCAAGCTGGTTTGTTCAGGTTTCAAGGGGTTAAGGTGAAACAGATGAAGTTTACCAAAGCTGAGCTCAGTGATGATTGGGTGATCTTCCCGCTGAGCTTCATTACTACTCACTGGCTGTGTCATAGTGTGGGAATGCAGTGAAGGGCTGAGGCCTCTGATCAAACCTCAGTGTCTGCTTGAGGACCAGTCCTTTTTTTTGTGTGTGTGTGTGTGTGTGTGTACGGTGTGTTTTGTGTGTGTGTGTGTGTGTGTGTGTGTGTGTGTGTGTGTGATGCTCCAGGTTTGATGTCCCATTAAAGAGGCCTCGCAGACATCAGACCAGTCACTCAGAAAGGGAAAGTGGGACTCGGGGGACACTCAGGATGTTCATCATTAGGCTTTGGTGCCATTCACCCGACTCCAAACCATCGCCTCACTGCATTAAAAAAAAAAAAAATAAAAAAACAAGACAACTTCAGAAATCTTTGGGTGGAGAAACAGAGAACAGAGAAAAGCTCGGAGGGATGGGGGGGGGGGGGTTGGTTGCACTTAGAGATATTTAAAGGCGGGAGAGATGGGCTTTGTTAAAGATGTGATTCCCCTGGGTTCCCCTCCTTGAGTCTCAGGGATCTGATAGTGCGACGCTCCTGTTCGAGCAACACCTCCTTTGCTGGGGGGAGATAGGATGGCTTGTAATTATACTGCAAGGGCTTTTAGGGCCCTGACATACCTGTCACCTGGGAAGGAGAGGGATGAGAAGACATCTGCATACCTTTTAGTTCTTACTTCAGAATATAGAAACTTGTCCTTTCTTGTTTGTTTCCGCCGATTGTGTTTTTCCTTTCCTTTTTTTATTTTCTCCTTCCTTCCGCCTGCCTGGAGAGGCTTTGCTTTGGAAGTTCGGGGCTCGTTCTTGCTGCTTATTTGATGACTTTCAGGAAAAAAACAAAAAAGTGCAAGTGAGAGAGCGCCTTTGATTTGGATTTGAGAAATGGTTACTAATGAGAGGAGATAATCATCGTAAGAGTTGAGGCTTTTGTCACCGATTCAGTTGTTTGAACAAATCCATTTCATCATTTGTACAATAACAAATTGAACTTAATAAGTGACAGTGATAATCAGTGATCAAACACAATAATAAGAACCATAAAAAGACAGTCAGAATCTTTCAAAGGAAGCGCAGATTTAGTCATAACAACTAAAATGAGCAGGACAATGCTCTTCTGAAGCGATTATCATCAGTGGTGATAATTATTTTCTGTTCATCAGGACACATTTCCGCCGGCTGAATACTTCCTTTATTATTCAATGCTGGATGCAATTTGTCACAGAGCGTCCATACAGTGCACTGTACACTATGTAGGCTGAACACTGCTAAAAATCGGGACAGTGGGACAATTAAGCTTAATCATTTTTATCCTTGTATGTACTATAAACTTTCATAACTAAAAATTAACACTTATTTTATCATACATTAGTAAATTATTTTTAAAAAAAGGATAGTTTGTGATTGTTCTATTTATTCTGTTATGGCATGTAATTCTGAATATATATATATATATATATATATATATATATATATATATATATATATATATATATATATATATATATATATATATATATATACATTTTTTCCCCACTTTTTTTATTGCAAATTTGTTGCAGTTTTCCAGTAGCATTATTGGTGTGGGACAGAGTGTTACTGACAGACTGGGACAGATTTTCCCATCATTTTAATGAGAGGAGTGTCTTCTCTTATTTATGTGTCCCTTATCAGCCAAGTTAGCTAGCTTATTCTATCAGACATTTGTGTGAAATGATGTCATAAAAAGTGTATGAATTATTGACCTATGGCCTAAATGATGTTTTGTAAGGTCATACTGACCTTTGACCACCAAATTCTAATCTGTTTATCGTTGAGTCCAAGCAGATGTTTGTGCCAAATTTGCAGAAATCCCTCGAGGTGTTCTTGAGATACTGTGTTCACAAGAATGAGAAAGATGCAAGGTCACAGACCACCAAATACGTATCAGTTCATTGTTGAGTCTGAGTGGACATTTGTGCCAAATTTGAAAATATTTCCTCAACATGTTCTTGAGTTATTGTGTTCATGAGAATGGGACGGATGGACAACTTAAAAACATAATGCCTCCAGCCTCAGCTGTTGGCAGGCGCAGAGGAATAATAAATCAAATACAAAATATTGTGGGTGGGCGAGGGAAGGAGGGGGTGAATCTGCTATACCTACACCCCTTTTTCTAAAAAGTGATATTTATTATGATTGTTGTTTTTTATGTTAGCCTAATATTGTGTATTTAATTCAACAGGCCTACATTTGAATAAAAATCAAATGTGTTTTACGTGTCACAAATTACCAATAAAGGTGTTCCAGTTTGCCAGTAACACCTTAAAAATATGTGGTGTTGGGTCACTGTGTGTTTGAGGGAGAGTCATCCATCCTGTGTTTTTTTTATTTTTTTCTCCTGTATAGCAAAGTAGAGCTCCTGTGCTATTTAGAATAGTATCATATGAAGGGCTGAGACATTTGGATCATAATTAAAAATGATGCAGAAGGTACAGAAAGTGTCCCGCTTTACCAGCATTCTCTGGAATATTGATCTAGTTGATCAAAGCTCACAACATAACATACAGAGAGATGTTACGACCTAATTTTGCTGCATTTGAACGCATTTTTTTTTTTTTTTGCGAGCAGCCGGGTGATGGCGTTTTCACAACAGCAGCTGCATTCATGCATTAACATTGCTTTACTTCAGTTTGGTGAGCTTAATGTTTTCCATGTGCAAGACAAATGGGAGTAAATAATGTTTTCCCGTCTCATCAGCGAGCCGACGCCTGAGTCTTTTTCCCTTTGTTAGAGAGGGAGAAGCTGAAGGAGAGTGTGTGTGTGAGAGAAAGGCAGAACTATGTTACTCACAATTGTCAGCGGCAGCTTTGTACAGGTAGCTACCAGACAAGTAGACCCCACCGCGTTCCCTTTCATGTCTAACAGCAGGGTAGAAATGTTAAATTGTAGCGGCCCCTCTTTATATGTATATAAAAATGTCCTGAACAAGATGCTTATCTTAATAGATGAAGTAGGACCAAAAAGAACTATAATTTTAATCAAATCTGGGCCTCATTGGTGTGACGGTGTTGAGTGCTATTGAAGCTTAAAATTCATGTTGTTGGGGGGCTTGGAGAAAGGGACTCAGCAGGTGGTGTCTCGTGGTGTAATTATCCCTCACTTACAGGTATTTCTGTTGCCACAGTCATTATCTTCCCTTGTAAAGAGGAAATCAATTTGTACAGATGTATATGAGGAATGGAAGATTGCCCAGAGAAATAGAAAAGAGGAGAAAAGAGGCATTGTCATGAAAGAGGGACAGTGAAAATTGAAGATAGATGACTTGTTACTGGTGTGCGTGCGGGGCTTGTTTGTTTGCTTGCCTGATTGGCTGCAGTTAGCGTGGCGTTGCATTCGGGAGAGCAGCACAATGAAAAGCGTGTCTTTGAATTCAACTCATTATTAAGTTTTATTACTGTGTTCCAAACAAGAGCCCACTATCACTTTTACTGACTCTGGAAAAATCCTGTGTGGAGCTGCTCTCAGAGAAGCCCCAAAGTCTCAACTGTCCACTCCCTCTTTTTGTCTTCTCTTTTTTTTCTTCAGAGCAGAAACATATTGGGTGGACTCATCTTTGCAACATTTCTTTACAGAATCTACCATTTCTAGTAATATTCACAAAGAAAGTACATCAAACTTAACCCTTTAAATTGTAAATTTGCTTAATTTATTTCAAAAACACGAGAAAAGAGCAATGAACAATTTAAGAAGTAAAACACATTAAAAAAAAGGAAATGACCTGGAAAAAGTGCTTTAAAATAATCATATTAATAGTTTTTATTATACAATTATGATAATTATAATATAGATTATTCAGACATTTCCCCTATTTTTATTTTTTAAATAATTTTCCAAAGCTACTTATTTATTGCAGTTTGCAGAGCAGTTCTTGCTAAGTTGCTCATTTTCCTTCCCCCCCATGTTTTCAAAAGAATATGTGTAAAGGCATCTGAAGTACCAGGCAACAGTGGCTATTTAAAATAATAGTTTCACACTGCAAATTATGCTTATTTGCTTTCTTTCCCAGAATGAGAAGAGAAGATGCCTATGAATCTCATGTCTGTGTGCTCAGTACGAAGCTGAAGTCAGGAGGTAGTTAGCTTAGCTTAGCATATAGATCAGAAGCAGGAGGGAACTGGATGCTTTACATTATGCCAGAATGTCTTTATGGGAGTTCACTCATATCTGACAATATGAGAGAGGGATACAAGGAAAAGATGTAGGATACTCCTTGTTTCCTTGCTTTCATGGACTCAAGGAACCTCCTCTCTCCTTGTGTCTTCAGAAGGGGGATGACTTGCTTGCCATGGTAGGCGAGATGACAAAAGAAGGCATAAGTTAGTATCATGAAAAGCATCCCGCCTTGACTGTCAGACAGTGCCATTCCTATTGCCATGACACTAGCATGATTAAAAATACATCCACCAGCACCTCAAAAGCTTTAAAGGCCGTGACACGCCAAGACAACACTCAGCCGTCCGCCCACGTTGGGCCATTAGTTTTTGGTCCTCGTCACCACGGTGTGTCACACAAATGGCAGAGAGGAAGTAAACAAACAGCTAAACTCAAGAGGAAGTGAGGTAGAAAATAACTTTTTATATGACGTATGTTTATCTTCTACCATTGAGCTTAACAGAAATATTTCCTGCTGGTTTGTGTTGTTGTCCACTGGTGCACATAAATATGTTCTTTCAGTGTTGGATTGCATTGTTTGTGTGGCTAAACTGGTGTCATGGCGGTCCTTCAGTTCCCCTTTCCCGTTTGGAATGACCATTACAGATGCTCGTTGATCCCAGACCGCCAGCAGCCGACACAGAGTGATACAGAGTGTAAAATGTAGATGCAGTAGTCCACTGGCAAAGTGACGATATGTGACAGTGGGATGAGAATGTGCTGTCTGTGCACATTAGATAATTATTGTTATTAGCTATCTATTATAAAATAAGAAACAAACATATCTTCACTGTCATGGTGACACAGTCTTCATCTAGCCTATATACTACAACAGCATGATGAAATACAATAAATACAATAAATTCAGTTATGGCTTTTCGTTTAGTCATGCCATCCCAAGATTCCAGTGCCCCCATCCAAATGCCCAAGAAGAAAACAAAAAAAAAAAAAAAAAATTGGTGCGCCACTACTCGCATCACTGGCTTTCAAGTGAAAATCAAGAGATCCTGATTTATCGTCATCCTAAATGCTCCCCATGATGCAAGATAGCATTTCTCTCAACACCCTTTCTTCAAGCTGTAAAAAGATGCAAAAATGACACATGCTAGGTCCATAGTTAATTTTTCAGACTTGACAAAGCTCCTCCAGAGACACAGAAGAAGTAATGTAACTGTAACATGGCTGTCAAACTGATATCTATGAATAAAATCAATTACACACACTCATATACTATCTATAGCTTTCACATATGATGATAGCTAGACCTTCTTATTCTGGAAGCTCAGATACTGCTTTAAAGGGAAGAAGTAGAGGATCTTTGAGTGCTCGTCTTAACTCAGCAGCGTGTTCAGCTTTGTTCAGGCTGTGGATCGAAGCCTCCGCATTCCTGTCACGTGCACCAATCATCTGGACACTGCATGGACACCACATGGACACTAGGACCGTTAGTCTGTTTTGATTACTTAATGAAAGTGTTTATCTCGCTGTGCTCATTTGTTCCTCTTGTCTTGGCCCTGGGTGGCATAATGAGAGCAGCCCTCAGATTGGAGGCCAGATGATGTGGATGACGGATGTCCGCGGTCCGGCCAGCGAGTCATACAGTATGGCTACTAACTAAATTACTGCAATTACGGTCAGCCGCTGTCCTGCTTTAGGATAGTCATGAGAGATAACATCACCATCCACACACACACACACAGAAGCTGCGATTAGCTGTCTGAGACATGACACCATTACTGTCCAGTCTGTAAACGAGCTGTCTTCATCGGTCAGACCTCAGTGCTAATTAAGCGACAGTATTTTTCAAACATGTTTTGCAGAAGTTAAAAGATACGCTGCTGTCCCTCTGTGGTGTCCAGCCCAATTAGTCCTGTTACAGCCAGGCCTGTCTGGAGAGGGGACGGGAAGGGGGGGAGCACTGCCTGGAGGTGGTCAAGGCAAGGCGGAGACACATCCAGGCAGTGTCTGAGATAAAGAAAAGCATTTACACACCATGAAATGATGATGATCATGTTGTGTCCAGCTGGACACCCCCACCCCTGCTAACCGCCTGGCTGAGCTTCCCAACGGAGGACAGATCTTCTCAAATGACCAGAGGCAGCCTGACACCTCGCATAGCATTCCGGGGGCTAAAGAGACGACCGAGGTGTGGACGAAGAGTCATGAGAGCTCTGTGGTCTGATTCTATCGCATCTGGGATAATGAGGCCAAGCACATGCCTGATGCTGCATTTAGCCCCAAAGGGCATCTGAAAGGATAGCCAGCACCTTCGGACACTTGAAAAGTCAGCTCTGCTCCAATCACATGAGGCAGAGGCAGCAAGATGGATGCTCCATGCCACAAGACTCAGATATTGGAATCAGTGAGCAATAATGGGCTAATAAAATGTGATAATGTGAGCCAATAAAAAACAGATCATGTTGAGATGAGTGGAGATACTAGTAGCCAAAATAGGTTTTAATTTCATTGTATCTATTGTTTGGTGGGGAAAAGAGCACAATAATGAATAAAACACTAGCAGATCTTGCCTGACTCAGTTATAAACTGATTCTAGCAGGTTTGCTGCCATCTAACAAAGTGAAGACAAAGAGTCATAAATTAGCATACAAGATAAAAATACACCTTCATATGAATGAGCTTAACATAGGAGCTAAATTCTGTGTCTGTACATAAATCTAAATCTCTGAGAATTATGTCAAATGAGTCCAACAAACCCCAGACTATCATGCAGGAGTCCGCTGTTCACTTCTTGTCTGAATGTGATGGGCTTTTTTGGGGTTTTTTTTCTACACCATACCACGCGCCCTTTCGCCTAAACCTAACCACCCCCGACTTTGTTACTTAGTCCTAACCATCTGTGCCAGTGTGTGTGTTTGTTGATGTCCCTGCATTGGTTGCTGTGTGCTGCAGTTGCCTAAACATAACCATGTGCAGTGTAATCCAACCATGTACTTGTGTTGACATCATGGCAGCAGCATCTTGGAATGCAAATAGCAGGCACAGAAGAACACATAGTGCGCAATATGTAGACAAGAGGGTCCACTTCAAAGTGGCAACATGTGATGACTTGGGATGAGAACATGACGTCTAAACTCGCCTTTGTTCTAAATTATGGCTGATTGCTTACAGAAACCCACTGCACACTATGTGCTCAGCAGCAATCAGCAGTCTGATACAGTCGGACATTCGCTACATTGTGAAATATTCAACATGCTCTCATCCCATGTCGTGACATGTCGCCACTTTGTTAGTGGACTTCCATGTCAACATATTGCGCATTAGATAGCCTCCTGTCTCTGTTGATGTCACAGGAAGCCACAACCAGTAACACGTCAATAACAGCACATCATTAGGATAAGGCAACACGAGCGTGTGGTTAGGTCAGAATGAGAATGGACTGAGCATTTAGCAGCTTAAGAACTCAGGAGTTGGTGAAGACCAAAAGGGGTTAAAATGAAAGTGACTCTTAGCATTCATGAATTGTCTTTTGTTTTTATCAGCATTTAATGGATGATACTGTTCCAAACCTGTTAGATGTGATAAAAATAAGCAACAGTCTTTCAGCATGGCAGTGTGTTTTACACATAATGCAGCTTTAAAAGTCTGTGACATCCCACTGCAGATGTTCCTCCAGGAAGAAGCCATATCAAGAAAGAGAAGTTCCTAAAGAAACTTCATAATTTTTTCAATGACCATCATGGATTGAAAACATTTCTCTATCAACCTTAAAATAGTTTATGTTAAGGAGCTCTTTCTTTTTGGACAGCAGTATGTCCACAGCATAAAGAAGTGTATAGAAGTGTATAGTGTATAGAAGTGTAAGAGCAGTTTGAGGATGGACTGGCTGTCTCTTTATTAGCAGATGGCACAGGAGAAACACACGGGGAAAGTGACTAAAGAAAATAAAGCTGTCCATGAAGTGAAACTTTTTCTCTGCCTCTCCCCTGACCTAATTACAGCACCTCAGTGGCTGCTAAAGCAACACTTCACTTTTGGAGTCCGACGTGCTTTCAAATTCCTCAGTTATCCTCAGTGTGGTGTTTTTTTTGAAATATTCCTCTTTGTTTTGCTGCCTCGGTTGTAGCCCTCCGGGGACGCTGCTTGTTGAAGGAGTCGGAAGAGGGTTGTTCTTCCTTCTCTTTGGTTTGGTAAAGAGAATAAAAATAACTCCTCCCAGGCTTTCATTCACTACAGCTGTGAAGACATGATTTCACTGAACAGTACAAGACTCTGAGTCTTGGGGAAGTCGGGTCTGTGTGCAGTAAACAAGATCAGCTTTGACCCACACTGAAGTCAGAGCGATGATGTAACAGTTTGACAGTGGACATGACACATGCTCATATTTAGTTTCATCAGTATTGTGTAAGTGATACATCTCTAACAATTCTAGTTCATGGATTTACTCAGAGGTCTAAAGGACAGTGCATACACGCTGTACATGACTGTTACCCATGTAATTCATATATTATTCTGGTTATTTTTTTCTACATTACACTTTCATCATATATTTCCGCAGAGTCATAAACCAGTGTCATTCCCACATTTACCCATTTACATGTGGTATCTATGCTCGACTGAAGTTAAAGTGCACCGAGGTTTGCTGGATTCTCATTTACCCATTCTAAAGAGGCTCCATAGAAACAAAGTCATTTCTATTTCTGATCATGTGATCTGTACTACAGTACCACAAAATGGCCAGGCCAGAAATTGAGACGCTTCAGAAGAAAATGATGTGAAGTTCATGTCAGATGATATAAAGAATAACTTCACACAGTATGAGCGCATCAATTCTACATTGTGTACAGTCACTTAATCAAACTATCTATCAATCCTGATCGCATTTCAATGTTTATTTCAACAGTTTTACCACTTTTTGTCAAATTATAAAGCTATGTCAGTTCCTCATCCCCACAAACCCCGACGTTTGACTTCAGCATCTTTTTACACTGTAGACAACACTGAGTATGAGCGATTGCAGTTGTGCAGCTGAGAGTACTTTACTACTTGTATGCTCGTGCTGTGACTGTTAAAATTATGCAATAAGCCAAAAAGCCACCTTTCATGCATGTTACAACACTGGATGACATCAGCTGAAATTGTGGATGGACAGACTATTCACAATGTTATTATATGCCACCTGACAGCACCTGCCATAGCAGCATGATACGCAGACGGGTGGCTTCAGCTGGAAAGCCTGCAGGTAACAACATTATATAAGGAGCAGGTAGGTCCATATAAGAGGACCAAATGGGTGGTTGATGGTTCAAGCAAATTCCAGACTTTCAAGCAGGAGTTCAGTGTTCGCTTCTGATCTGACTGTGATGTATTTTTTCTACACCTTACCATGTGTGTCTTTTGCCTAGACATAACTGTCTGTGACTTTGTTGCCTAACCCCAGCTTGTGACAGTCCCCACTGTTGTGAAAACATGAGGACCACGTCGCTTTATCCTACCATGTGGATTTGTTGACATCACGGCAATGGCATCCCTGACGCATGAGGACACCTAAAACATCATCAGTAGATGTGTAAAGTCACTGACAGAGCAGCACCATGTGACGAATTGGGATGAGAACGTGTTGAACTCACCTGTTCACATTTCATGAAGGTCCGAAGATATTCATATTTAAGGGTGGGGCAACTTTGAGTGACAGGCTGTAACAAATATCATGTTGCATATGACAGCAGCAAAACAGTGTTTGTTGACATACCTACCTGGAGTCAGCCACTTAATAGGACAACAAACACAACGTATATCTGATAAATCCACGGTGAGTCAGAGTCAAAACCGAGCACAGGAATAAACGAGGTCTGTTCAGTTCTGCTGAGATCACCGAGCTGTATGTTTAGAGATGCAACAGATGTTCACAGCCACTGTTGCCCAAGAGCTGAGGGCCTCCAACATGGCCACCAGAGGGGGAGTTACGTCACCTGCAAGCTTGCTCTGCATAAATAACAGCGCACGCACCTCGGCACTGTTTCCCATCAGGCACCATTCTCCTCTCTGGGTCCAAAGGGGCTTCCATGTCCTTCTGCAGAAACATCATCCCTCACACACGCAGACATAATGGCACCTTTCGACACATGCACACACAAACTGGCAGTCATCAGCACAGTTACCTAGAGGCCTGCAGGATGGTGGGCTTTGCCAGCAGAGGCCCCAAATCTGAGATTATCTGCGTCATTCATATTCTGTTGCCTGACACAAATGATCTGATAATGCACATGTGAAGTGAATTAACATCTGTTGTTTGAATGAGCCTAATGTCTAGCCATTCATCAATTTCACAGGATTATGTTGTTGACCAGAGGTGTGTGTGTGTGTGTGTGTGTGTGTGTGTGTGTGTGAGTGTGTGTGTGTGTGACACGCCACGGTTACATTTTCCATCCTATAAGAGACAAACACACACACCCATATCAGGTGGATATGAAGGCTATACACACTCCTTTTCTCCACTAAGTTAACTTGTAATCAAAGGATAGAGTGTACATTTCAGTCAATAGGTCTCACAAGTGCAATGCCTCTCCTCCGAGCACTGAAATCCACTTCATGCGTCCACTTGAGGACTCTCAGCATCTGTGACTGTGAACTCTTCAGTGGGCAAACTACCCTGCAGCAGGAAGATTTGAAACATATTCTTTGAAAAAAGGACTTCAACAAACACACAGACTGCAATAAAATGCTGATGAGCTTCCACATTCACTTACAATTGTATATGAGCAATTTTCCAGGAGGTGAAAATGTACTTTTTATCAGACAGGAAAGTTATCCAGGGAAATATATGATTTCCACGAATGAGACATCCTTTTTTTGCCCTTGTAAATCATTGTAGGTCTGTTTTTAGCAGCACTTTCTGAAGACTGGAGGGTGGAAGAAAAAGCAGAACAGGGGGGAGGAGGAAGCAGAAAAAAAAACAGAAGGTGGTGTGAGTATAGCTGCTCATTCACACAAAAACACACACAGACAAAAACAACAAAAGTATTTAGAAGAAAATCTGCTCAATTCAATCAAGCTTAATTCTATTTTGATAATTGTGGGCGCTGGGCGTCTGGGCCCGGCTCGGCAGGGAAGCTGTGACTTGTGTACGAGACTGACAATGAAGTCGGGTAACAACAGCTGCTGGATGGCGGGCGAACTCATGTACCTCGACGCTCAAGTCTTGTCAGTCACATTTCCCCTAATTAACGAACATCTGCTTTCCATTTTCGGTTACACTGCATCGGCAGCTTGTCTCGTATGAATCGCTGACTTCTGACCTCCCCCGAGGTAGGCACTCGCTGTCAGAAGTACCCAGCCAACGCCATTGACATTTTTTTTTTGTGCTTTTTTTTTTTCTATAGAGGCCTCTGGCTCACCATGGGGAAGATGAGGAGGTGGAGGCGAGTGGGTGGGTTTTTAACCCTCAGAGACGTCTCCACCAATCACCCTCTGGGATGGTCGACGCAGGAAGTGTTTGTGTTCCACTGCTATTGGTTCAAGCATCCTCCTGTGGCACCGGCCTGCCACTATCCGTGAAGGACCTAGAGTCCTCCTCTCTTCTCCAGAGCTCTAAACTATTCCCAAACTAACCTGCTGAACAGGTGTGTGTGTGTATGTTTGCCTTTCTGGAAAACAAGGCTGGGCTTGTAGGGGTTGTTGTGTTTTGTCTTTTCTGCCTGAAAACACACCACATGAACATTAGAAATAGCAGCAGCTGTTGACTTCACGCTCTCAGAGATAAACACAGTTGACTGCTTAGTATGGCTCCAAAATGTTTGACTCTTATATTGTGAATCTGAATCACAAGACATTAAAAATGGTGGAATGAACTGTAATCTTGCATCACACCAGTGAGAGGTACGGATAGTGAAAAAGCAAAAATGCAAAAAGTATCCTCAAAAGTGTATAGTTTGAAGTTATGGATGGACTTTTGAGTGCAACAATAGTGTCAGGTTAAATGTGTAAAAAAAAACAAAAAAAAAACCATAGAATCAAAGTGCAGCTTTTTTCATCAAAATTCTAAGGTTCTGTAATGTTTGTCATGTTGATTTATTAACAACTTATTAGCATGTGAGGTGTTTTTTTTTTTTCAATTAGAAAATCAGTAGTGTGGCTTTAAATAAAAGATATAAGTTTATATCTTATGACATATACAACTTATGACTTAACACTTTGTTAAGTTGTTAATAAATCAATTCACAAAGCCTGCACATTTTCCAAGTCAAAAAGTGAAACTTTTTTTAAGAAGAAGACAACATATTTTTTGAATTATCAAGGGTTAATTTCAGTTTTTTCACTCTGATGTCATTTACATGTTACATGCACAAGGCGGGAATACACACACATGCTAACACATAACAAATACACATGCATTAAATGGAGTGATGTCAGAACGAGGGGGCTGGCCATGGACAGGCACCTCGAGCACTTGGGGCTCTGGTGCCTTGATCAAGAGCCAGTCAGTTCTCACCCCAAACTCCTCAAATAGCACTGCTCAGTCAGTGCTTTTGGCATACGAACATGATGCCATAAGCCACCTTTCACATCCAACTGGAACACGGCGGACAGTGTCAGATGAAAACCAGGTCGATCAGAACCGGTGCTGTTTCAATTGTACACTGATGGCAAGGGGTGCGTCCATATGCGATGTGCAAGGGCGGCACCACATGAGAATGCGGCCAGACAAAACCGCCTGACACTGTCCTTCAGCATCCCATGCCCACTCAAGCGAAGGACAGATGCTGAAGGACAGTGTCAGGTAATAAGGCTGCCACTAACCACAAAATATAAAGAGCCTGAGTTGTAGGACTGGTGGATGCGTCCCAGAAACAATTGACGTTTTTGCAGGAGTCTGAAGTTTGCATCCCGTGTGTGTGTGTTTTCTTTTTTTCTACACCTCACCATGTGCCTCTTTTGCCTAAACCTAACCATCCATGACTTTGTTGCCTAATCCCAACCATCTTGATGGTCCACGCTGTGGTGTAAACATGAGGGCAGCTGCTATGCTGTGACATCACGCTAACGGGCCACGTCATCCCACCATGTGCATTTGTTGAAATCACAGTAAAGGCATTCCACAGTGTAAACAGCTGACGCAGAAGGATACCTAAAATATGTTAGGTAGACACGAAGGTCACTGTCAGAGCGTAATCATGTGACGAGTCTGGAGTGAGAAGGAGTTGGTCATGCCCAAGAGCCAAACTGGCACCTCTCTAGCCAAAAGTCCACACTCCATACTTAATAAATGATAATATATTTTATTTATAGAGCTCTTTTCACAACACTCAAAGATGCTTAACCCAACCTTCCAGTTGCCAAGCCAAGTCCCTATGAACTAAACTGCTGCCGCCCCAAATAGGTAACACATATGAAACAAAACCATAAACATTAGCCAAAGGTAAATGGACTGTATTTGTATAACGCTTATGTAGTCTTATTGACCACTTAAAGCATTTTCACACTACATTGTCACATTCACCCATTCATACACACATTCACATACTTGTGGCCAAGGCTACCGTACAAGGTGCCACCTGCTGCTCAGTAATCATTCACACACTCTCACACTCAGCAATTTGGGGTTCAGTATCTTGCCTAAGGATACTTCGAAATGTTGCCCGAAACTTCAACATGTTGCCTGATACCTCGACATGTTGCCCGAAACTTCGACATGTTGCACGATACTTCGACATGTTGCCCGGAGAAGTGGGGGATCGAACCACTGACCTTCCGATTAGAGCACGACCCATTCTACCCAGAGCCACAGATACATCCAGTGTCAAAGAAAACATCCAAATATCATACCGTCTTTAATCGTCACCAAACACAGCTTTAAACCACTAAAAACACCATACATACCGTCACCCCTCAGTAAAGTTTATTGGTGATTTTAAGGGCCAAGCAGCTAGTGGCGGAAAGTAACCAAGTACATTTACTCATTCACTGTTCCTCAGAACTAGGTTTTTGTACTTTACTCAAATGTTTCTATTCTTCTCTGCTAGACTTATTTAACAGCTGTACTTAATTGTTTGATGTCACCCACCAAACAAGATTGATCATTTAATAAATATGAGACATTGTTTTAGGTTCAACTTCTTTCTCTGCTTTTGTAAAAGTAGCAATACCACAGTCTAACAGTACTCAATGCTCATTTCTCAAAACGTCTTGAGTATTATTAGCGAAGTGTCCATAAAGTATCAAAAGTAAAGTTACTCAGTCTAAGTAGCCCCTTTCGCCATTGTAATCCGACATCACTGTTACATGTTACAAAGCTGGTAAAGTTGGTCCTGATTTATCTATTTTTTTTTTTATTCTGCTGACTGGTTGAATATCACGTACTATGGAATAAGCAGCTTAGTTTTCTCACAGTTCACTTTACTCAAAGAGTATTATTGGAAAAAAATCAAACTTCTGCTCCTCCTGTCAGCTCTGTTATCAGGTGAATAGCACGTGATGGAAGATCGCAAAATCGCAAAATTGTTTTTATAGTCGCATGAGGTGGTATTTCAGGCCATTCGAAAAAGCAATATTTCACAAAACTGCAATGGAAACACTTTTTTGGCTTTTCTTGGTCACATGATGCTATGGCAATGTGCTTGTGGATAGTTACTGGCTCCGTCGCGGATGATGCAACAGGGGCTACAACAGACAAACAGACCTGCTGATTTAAACTGGTCGAAAACCAAATAAAGCAGTTTCAGCTTAAAACCTAGATACACTTTTTCGTGTTGCTGTGGGCAGCTAGTCCAACACATGCTAATGTGGAGTCACCTTTTTTTCCAATAACTTTCAGGAGACCAGTTTTGGCTGCATGTGGCTCAAACGTAGAGCAGATCGTCCACTAATCGGAAGGGTTGGTGGTTCGATCCCCAGCTCAATCAGTCCACATGTTGAAGTATCCTCGGCCAAGATACTGAACCCCAAATTGCTCCTGATCACTGTTCCATCAGTGTGTGTGTGTGATTGGTTACTGAGTAGCAGGTGACATTTTGTACAGTAACCTTGGAGACCAGTGTGTGAATGTATGTGTGAATGGGTGAATGTGACTTGTAGTGTGAAATTGTTTTGAGTCTCTGGAAGACTGGAAGAGAAAAGTGCTATACAAGAGCTGGTCCCTTTACCATTTACCAGTAGAAGAGTGGAAACATGATAGTCAATATACTGTAAAATGGCAGGGTATTAGACATACTAAGGTCATGGGTTCGGGACTTTGGGAACAATAGTTTGACAAAGTAATCACTGCAAAATTTAAAGGCGTATTGTGTACGATTTAGGGGGATATTTTGGCAGAAATGGAATATAATACAATACATTTGTTTTCTTTAGTGAATAATCATCTGAAAATAAGAATGGCTGTGTTTTCATAACCTTAGAATTAGCTGTTTCTACCTACAAAGGGAGCAGGTCCTTGTTTATGGAGGTTGACATGTTGCACCACCATGTTTTTACAGTAGCCCAGAATGGACAAACCAAACACTGACTTCAGCTTCCGGTGAAAACCTCCTCACTGTAAGTGAAGGGAATGTTACCACTATCCTGCAGTCTCATGTAGTGGAACACCCTGTCCAGATCAGATAATTTCTTACAAGACATTTAAAAATCCAGCAACAAAATGTAGTTATTATTGTTTCACTGCCACTGTAACTTTTTTCCAGTTTTCCAATTTTCCAGAAAAATTGCTGTAAACCAGTGGCAGTTGTATTGGCCAGCCATTTTTTTCCAGTGTCACTCAGGTAAATTACTTCAACAATTTACTGTTAAATGTTTGACAATAGAATGTGGGGTTTACAGTGTAATATTAGCTGCTTCATGCTTTATTGTATTTTGGGAAGACTGTAAATTATTGTTAAAATTTGGTCCTAGTTTTAGAGCATGTTGTCAGTGGTTTAGCTTGCAGCTTGCCTGCCCTTTCTGATTCCTCTGTTAATGTTTTGTTGTTACATTTGCTAATGCATTGCAAATAATGAGTAACAGTTGAATTCGGCACTATCAGGAGGTGACAGGAAACATCCAGACCCCGAGCAGTCAGTACACACAGCACACATTAGTGAATAACACACAGTCCAACGATGAGTTGAACACTCAACATCCCACATGACAGCAAGCAAAAACACAATCTTTCATCTGTCTCGTAATCACACATTTTAGACTTTTACACACTGCAACATTCAGCAGCAGTCTCTTACCTCCCGATTGGGTCTGGAAGGGAGTGAAACAAAAGGGTAAATGATTACATTTAAAAATAATTAACAGATGGGCACAGGCTGGGGAGAGGGAGAAAAAATATGATTTTCTACAAATGATTGCATTCTCTCTCCCCTTTGGTGTGAAAAGTAGAATCAAGAACACTTTTAAATAATTTGTTCAATTTGTTCCACAGCCAAAGAAATGCGGCTTGCTGGAAATTCAGATTCATTAAAACTTAATTAATATGCATCATTATGTAAATGAGGTTGCAGTTAATGAGTTCTTAAAAGAAGCCTTCCTTAATTAGTTCACTTTTAATGGCATCATCATTTATCTTTTTTCTTTGAAGCAGAATGACGGCACGGAAGTAGCCGCTCCCAAAAGTACTCAAAATTTAGCATTTTTTAATTATTCTTATTTTCTTAATTTTTATATGATTAAGAATACATTTAGGATACTAAGTAAATGAGGGAAAACTTCAACTCCCTGGCTGTATTTGAGAGAGATAAGCTCTCTATGATGGAGAGAAAAAAGACACTCTGCACTGATGTACCTGGCTGTTACACTGGAAATAACTGTAAGTTCATCATAAACAGTTCAGTTTTTATTTATTAGTGCGTGATTTCTCGTTTGACATTATGCAACATCTGGGCTCGTGCATACAGAGAGGCTTCTTCTCTCCCAGCGACAGTGTGAGTGTAACATCTCCTTCCCAGCAGTGAAGGTGAGGGCCACAGCAGCGAGGCCTCCGCTCTGTTTCATGTTGTCAGGAGCTTACCTCCACTCCTAATTGATAACCACTGGCATTTGATCTGAAGGCGTTCAAACACCCAGTCTATCTTTGTGCCTCCAATAAGACGAACCATCTGTTGTTGCCCAGCCCGCCGTTCATTAAATCTAATTTCCTTCAGCAGAAATAAGGTTTTAATTGTAGATGTTGCACGCAGGGTTACTGTGAGCTGAGAGTAATGGGTTTCTAAGCAAGATGGGAGGGCTGCAGACTGTACGGGGGATACAGGAGAGATGGATGGAAGGACGATTGATTTAGATTGTGGAAATCTGTTTCACTCACCGAGGTAGTTTTTCACCAGGGAATGTGGCAGAGGATTGCACCGGGACAATATACAGTAGGCATGATTGTTAGCAGCAGTGTCTTGTTGGCAGGTGACAAAGAAAAAGCACAACTTTGATAAGTGAGAGGGAGATTTACATCAGCATTGCAATGCTTTAAGTAACTCCTCATTCATCTGAAAGTGTACTTTCTATAGCACATTTGCAACATGACATCAGTGCTGAAGAGTCTTGCAGAAATGATGCATGCAGGGCTGAAGCTTCCACTGAGGACACTGTGTCTTTGCAATTTTATTTGTAGAAATATGCAGCCCTGCAGTATATTCTACATTTTATCATTTAAAGTTACACATAGTGAGATTTTATAACGGGGATATAGTTATAAGGCTCAGTTTCTTTAATGCTAATATATATATATATATAATATAAATAGATTAATTTATTAAATTTATTAGATTTATTAAACTTTTTTTCCACCAGATTTCATTCTTGGCAGTCAAGAAAATGTTTGCTTTTTAAAAATCATGTAGAAAAACTCTAACATACAACAAGTGTTAGTCGATGTTAAGAAAATAAATCAGCAACCATTCCGATAATCGATGGTTTGTCACATTTGAATATCTTTGGGGTTTTCTACTGCTGTTGCACAAAAAGAAGCAATTTACAGAAGATATTATGGGCACATTTTCCTCTTTTCTAACACTTTTCATAAACTTCACAATTACATACAACATTTAAATGAATTAAATGTTTGAGAAGAAAAATTATATGTATCTGCAGAAAAAAAGAAAACATCCAAATGTGCTGCTCCAGCAGTTTAGTACTGCAGTTCAGCTGAGTTAAGTTGAGAATCTCTTGAATGACTGATTAGAAAAAGAACAGCCAAAATATGTGCAGCAGAGGCAGAGGTATCCTGACTATTTGTCCCTTGTATGCATCAAAAACATTGAATTCTACAGTTCCCATGATGCTTCCATCATTAGACCTTCCCTGCCTGGTCCACAGCACATTCAAATGCTGCTCCTGTAGTTTGTAACAGGCTTTATAGATTCATAGTGTACGTTGAGAAAGTCATTATGATACCACCATATGACTTATTCTTCTTCTTGGGCGGAAAGTACTATGACTGATAAACTGAAAAAATAGAAACTGGTTACATGTTTTTATCTCCCCCTTTATTCCTCCCCATTGAGGCCTACATTACAGGTGAAATCTGATCAATTAATTCATTCACTCATTTATTTTAAGTATGTCTATTTTTTAGTTTGCTTGTAAAGCACTTTGTTACTACAACTGCAGGGCTCATTACTGGTGTGTTTATAGTTATTGCATACATGATAACATAACAATGTTGAAAAGCAAACATTTCTCCATTTAAAACATATTCATAACTCCACGTGTGGGATATGCTAACACTTGGAAATGGCCAGTGGTGTATTTTGATGCAGCAATAAGAGCAGCTGCATGCATATTTCACCTTTTTGGGGTTTCTGTTAATGTGAGTAGTTTCACTGCTATTGACACGGTTTGGAATCAGCTGTTGCATTAATGTTTTTCTTCTTTTCTTCAATAGAGGCTATTTTAACAGATAAAAATAGTGCAAATTGGACATGAAATATATATTATATACTGTTTGGCCATACGATATGATGAAATGTATCGTCTAACGATAAAAAAGAATATTTAAAAAAACATCTAATGTTTCATATTATGCTATATCATTTGTTTCATTTATGTAAGTGGATAACATTTTGTTATGGAGGAGCTGGAAAGCAACACTGAACATGGGGATTCAGCACACGACACTGACACCAACTTACTTCTCACAAACACACACACAAAGCAGAGCTTTTGCAGAGCTCCAGACCAGAACATTTCAACACATTTTATGACCACAGAGCACCAGTGTAACTTTGAAATCTTTGCAACCTCTGAACTGGAGAACTGTTTGTTTCCAGCTCGCAGTGGATGAATCCTCATACCACATTTACAGCTTTCTGCCAACGCTAACATCCAGCTGCTGACTAGCAGCTTCCTGTCCACAGCAAAAACAGCAACACTTCCAGGCTGAGATGAGTCAGGTCCTTCAAAATAAAAGCACCTTCACTTTAACAAAGAGGAGCTTTGTTAAAGTGAATTTCAGCTTGTCTGAAGTATAATTGGAACATGTTCCAGTTTGAAGGACAACAGGCCAAGTCATTGAGGAAATAATGTGGTAAAACTGTTTGTATGATATTAAATGAAGTTGATCATAAAGAACTGAAAGACACTTTACTTAAAAAAAAATATGTTATTTAATTTAATACCGTGATGATTTTGTTGTAATTGTTACATTTGATTTTAAATCACGAAAGATTTGCCATAAATAAAGACTACCTGTGAGTTCTGCGTCACCCTCCCTCCTGTCAACATGGTCATGGAGTATTTTAGACCCATGAGTGAAATGTAATGTTATGTATGGAGAGGCAGTGGGTATGTGCAGATGACACAAAGACCATTCACTATGTGATTCTGCCACCCACTAGATTCTTCACTCTGCCAGCACCTTGAAAGAGCTCCAACAAAGAGATATAAATAAGACTTACTCTTGCTACTCGTTTCACTAGCCAACTCCACCATTCCACTTTTCTTTTTTTTAACAACACATACTTTTTTTAATCCAATACCAACTTAGCAAAGGGTGTTGTCTTCCTTTGTGATAAAAGAGTTGTTTGCGAGACCCTTGCTGATGGGTTTAGCAAACTATTTTAATTGCCATCTGTGCAAAAAAATGTACCTGGCGTCTTAACCAATGAAAGAACATTTAGTCAGCCCACAGGAAAAGGGAATAACATTTGTTCTGCTGAATTGGTGAAGGCTTAAAGTATCAGCATTCTCAATTCTTCACATGAGATAAAAGGGAATATGACCAAATCCCCCGCAGCTTCAAAATGCAAATGTCACCAGTCTTACAGGGCTGAGAGTATCATCTCGTGGGCTATCATTCAAATTGGTAGAATTAGTTAAGTATCGGAAACTGGGAGCTGATAGAATAGACTGGATAGGCAATGAGATCTAGTTATGCTCACTATATAATTCAACTGAGATATTATCTCAGCAGTCAGGTAATGCAACCAATCACATTCTTATTCATTCTAGAGATGTATGGACCAAAATCTACCGACTGTATTAGCTGTCACACTATGTACTGAAAAATGATCTCATTCTAAAACAATAGTGCTATCTGCATTGATTTGAAAGCCATGGTATTGTGTTGGCATACACAGCACTGGAGATATGTATAAACAGCATGTGTATGTCTTATGGTGATTTCTGAACTTGGTTTTAAAGGGGAACAGTACAGTTTTTACATATCAGTGTGTGTTTCCAGGTGTTGAGCAGTACTAATGTGTTTGTGACAAACTGATTACTGTCTTCTAATGGTGTCACTAGATTCAGCATTGGTTGGGTTTGAAGACTACAAGTTTGAAAAATAAACTAGAATTACCAACATGTTCTCATCCCAACTTGTCACATGGTGCCGCTCTGTCAGAGACCTTCTGCATCTGCTAATGACATTTTAGGTATCCTTCTGCATCAGCTGTTTACACTCCAGGATATGTGGACAAAAAAAACAGTATGTCTGGTTCTGCTGCAACGATTTTGATCCTTTGACTCCTCTCAAAGTCCCCATTGTGAGTCTAATAGTGTTACAGAGTGCAGGGGGTAAAGAACATTTATGCAAATATTTTTAAAAAAAATTGTAAACCATCTATGTTCAGTTCTGCCACAGACGACCACGTTGTGGATAATCTAGAATCAACCCTTTGCTACACCCCACCCCCGCCTGTGAGGTTTCCCATTTTAGCATGGCATATGTTCAGTTTACTGTGATGGCAGATTTACCAGCAGGAAGTAGGCTCTTTCTTATACTTTCCATACATTGTCTATAGGGATTTTCCTCAACCAGACCATTCATGGTCAGGGTTATGGTTTTGACTCCTGGTTTGTGACTGAATGAAATGATAGATATAGTTATTTCAACAAATTGCTAAAGAAAAAAAGGTTGAGCAAAAAGACTCCTTGTGGCAATGACAATTTACAGCTTGTTCTCATTTTGAAGTTGTGAAATACAACTGCTTTTGCAGTGCTTTTGGTGTAACAATCCAAAACCCAAAACCACCTTTCATGTCTGCATTTTACATCACTGGATGTCTTCAGTTGAGAACATACCTGGACAGAACCATTTGTGGTGTTATTATACACTGCTGGATAGTCAGAGGGCACCTGCTGTGGCAGTATGATATGCAGATGGGCTGCGTCAGGTTGAAACACAGCCAGTATCAACGTAATATGAGCATGATAGTTTCTATAGGGCAGGCAGGCGGGGTGGCATGTGGATCCAGCAAACCCCAGATTTTTATGCAAGAGTCCAGTGTTTGCTTCCTGAAAGAAAGTGATGGGTTTTTTTATACCTTACCATGTGCTTCCTTTGTGTAGAGAGTTGAAAACAGTTGCCTTTCGAAATTAATTAGGAAACAAACAAGTAAAAAAGAAACGATTAAAATAGATAAAACAGGCACTCCTATTATTATTATTTTTTGTTTATTTGTATTTATTTTCTCTGCTTTAATCACTTTTGTGGTTTTAGTGCGGTTTCGGTTACTACAGCGCTATTCCACATTCAAATGCTAGAGGGTGCTGTGGCACTCACTGGTGGTATAGAGTTTGGCACAAAGGAAGAATAAACCTTCCTGTCGTGTAGATAACATCAGCACAATGTGTGTGCCTTTTCTGTTCTTTATCACCGGTTAGTAAATGCACTTTAAAGTTTATATATTGCAGACTGATTGTAGACTAATCATTTATTATTTGTATACACAATTAAAAAGGGAATGCAAGTTCATTATTACGTATTTACCTTTCAAGAGAATGTGTTTCTGAGTATATATTGTAATATTGTTTATGGATAAATGTGAATGCAAAGCAACTTTATGGGGAAGTTTTGTCAAGTAAAGTGAAATGTTAAGAGACTTCTACTGCCCTAGCTCACGGATATTATGGAAATGATTTGTAAATGCGACTGAACCTGAAGGCCATTTGTTTACATTTAATGAATGATACCTGAATTATGTTCAGAGGAAGAATAAACCTTCCTGTCATGAAGATAACATCAGTGCAGTGCGTGTGCCTCTTCTATTCTTTATCACAGCACATGAGCACAGGTTGAGAGAACAGAACACCAGTTGCCCTGCCGACTGCAAAGTTAGGGAGGCAACATTTCCCTAAACCTAACCATTTGTTAGGTTGTGCATTTGTTGACATCCTGGTCTTGGTTGCCATTTACTTTTGTTGCCTAAACATAACCACGTGCAGCATCATCCCACCATGTGCTTGTGACAACACAGTCGTGGTATCGCGTAAAGAGCAAATGTACAAGGATACCCAGAGCATAATATGTAGACCCAGAAGTCCACTGCAACGTGGCAACATGTGACAACTTGGGATAAGAATGTGTTGGAATTAGTCTTTCATACAGCACACATTTCAGCACGACAGTGGAAAACCACAAGTGTAATAAATAATATAAATAAGTGCTGCATTTCATTTAGCTTTCCTTTTTCAGGTCCCTGCAGTGTGTTTGCCGTGGCACTGTCATGGGTTATTGAAAGCACCACTTCATGTAATCAGTAACATCTGTGCTTGTCCTGCTATGACAAGTGCAAATGTCTGCTGGGAAAAAAGGTCTATAAAAGCCGCTACAGACAAGTCTTAAAAGTCAGTGAACCAAGTCATTAATATGAGTTTTAGATCAATATGTACCTAAAGTTAACCAACATTAGTTGCCACAAGCTATTGACCATACCAGAACAAGTAAGGCAGCAACAGTGAAACCTCTGAGAGTCCTGAACTGAGCAATGATGCATTTTCTGACTTATAAACTCTCAGAGGTTTTATTCTTTCTTCTCTCAGAGGTCACATGGCCATACTTTGAAATCAATGAAAACTTGAATGCCAAAGAAAAAAAAAGCAAATAAGATTGTCTCATGTTTTATGTTTGTGACAGTGTGTGACTGGATTTGTTTTTAATTGTACAGATGTATTCTAATTATGCTTGGACTAACAGCGGAAAACAGAAAAGTGGCATCATCAAGTGACCTGTTTATGTGTGTTTCATGTAAATCAATGTGATGTAGATGGAAACAAGCCCTGCAGCATGCAGGCTATAATGGAGACGCAGCCAAAGTGACATGTATGCGCTACCCGGTGCCTCGGCTCTGTTCAGACTTACATTTGCGTCCAGATTAGCATAGATGTCCGTTTAGCGTGCGACACTTGATCTCTCTTTCCTCTAGTGCTCGTTGGACAGACATAAACAGAGGTGACATGCTGCCCTGGAGAGAGAGAGAGAGAGAGAGACAGAGAGAAATACAGAGAGCAAGAGGAGGAAGAGGTTAAGTCTGTCCCAGACAGGGAGCCCCCCCGGCCCAGAGCGAAACAGACAGGCCTGAAACTAGGAGAGGCAGCAATTAGTCTGCTGGAGGGCAGAGGGAGGTGTGTGTGTGTGTGTGTGTGTGTGTGTGTGCGCATGTGAGTACATGTGTGGTGTATGTGTGTGTGGTGAATGTTTTTTGACAGTTTAACAGATGTGATGTCCAAAGTTGGGCCAGGCCGTTTAACAACGCCCTTCCACATTAGCAGCAGGACAGACAGGAAGAGATGATGGACTTTAACATGTTGTTGTTGCTCCACTCTTTTGCCGCCTCTCAGATGACGTGATGGGCTGAGAGTAAAACAGTTTTTAATGTTGGATTGAGATGTTTTGTTGTAAGAAGAAGGGTGTTTGCTGTGTGAGGACAAAAAGAGAGAACGGATTAAAAAAGTATCACACTCACTCATTCCCATGTCATTTTAAATCTGCAATAATCAATATTTTCTTATAATATCAATGGATAAAATTACTTAAGTAAATGTGAAAGATGATGCTTGTAGTGACAAATCCACAGAGAACTAATACCACACTACTGTGAAAGTATTCAGTTACAAGAAAAAGTTCAGCATTGAAAATGTTACTTAATCCATTGAAACCTGGATCCACATCATTTATTTTTTTTTCATTTTTTCTTGTGCGTTCAGGTAATTTTCTTGTAGATTGTTACTGAGGTTTGTTTTTTGTGCTAATTTTTGGGTAATTTCTAGTTCAGTTGCAGAATTTCTAAACTAAGTAGTAACTAAAGCTGTCAGGTAAAAGTAGTGACTTAAAAAGTACTGTAGGTATTTTCCTCTGACATGTAGAGAATTAAAACTATCAATTGTCATGAAAAGAAAAGACTTAAGTAAAGTACAAGTTCCTCAAATTTTTATTTTCTTTTACACACTGTAAAAGATGGAGGTTAAAATGTAATAGCTCTGGGTTCTAAACTGCAGCAACTGCTAATATGAGCCTGTGATGCAGTAAAGACTACCTAAACCGACACCAAGTCATGACCAAGACCAGAGTGTAAAAGGGCAGAGAAAAGACCAAAACTTTGAGAGGTCAAGACAAAGTTATTAACTCGACCAAAGCAGGACAAGGCAAGAGTCAAGACCAGGGGCCTCATGTACAAAGACTTGCATGGATTTCCTACTGAAACATGGCGTATGCTCAAATCCAGAAAACGTCGTACGCACAAAAAAATCCTGATGTATGAATCTGTGCGCACGCATGAATCCAAGCACATTCCCTTTGTACATCCCAATCAGCGTGGAATTGAGCGCATATGTTGGAGTACCCGACCACTCCCTGTCCACGCCCCCATTTAAATACGCAAATCATATTTAAATAAGCCCTGCACCTGAGATTCCCCTCTCTGCACGATCAGAAAATAAGAAACAAAAGATGAGTAAGACGGGATTTTAAGCTTCCATTCATTAAGTTTATACACTTACACGGATCACACACTATTGTTGCAAATTAGTGCAGAAGTGCGCCGTGGAGAAGGTGAGGCTGATAAGTCTTTACGCACACTTTACGCACGGGGTTATTAACATGAGTACGTTGCGCACAGTGACAAACAGGGGCTTGTTAGAAAGATCTGAAACTGTAGTTTAACCAGCAAAACACAGCAAGTCACTAACTCTAACCGCTGACTAGTAATGATGCAGTGAAGACGGGATATGATTTGGGGGCGCACATGCTCAATGCGCATCACAGGGACTAATATTAGATTAATTACACGACAAATTTACTTACCAAGAAGCCACCCATCGCGCACAGTGCCAGCTTGTAGTCTGTTCCCAACCATGCTGTTACTCAGAATGCGTGAATCGTGCGTTGAACCAGGCCACCTCGCCACAATGTTGGTTAAGTGCATTTGCGCATCACATATGATCTGTACATTGATGGAATGAAAGTGTTTCCTGTTCATGTATACAAATTCATCATGTGACGGTGCTTTTATAGCAATGTGTGTGCAGTCGATAGCTCCGATTACATTAGGAAAACCGGCTCTCGCTGCAAATTGCGCTTTAATGTTGACCTGTTCAGCTGCATGGTATGGGAATTTGATATATCTGGCTGACATGCGGATAATTCTGTCCCACACGGCTGGCATGGCTCGGCTGAGGGTCGACTGGCACAGTCCCGATCGGTCGGCCAGCTCCCTCTGGAATGCCCCGGTTGCCAGGAACCCCAGTGTGGTCAGCACCTGTATGGGCACAGGCAGCGCATGGCTCCTGGCTGTGTTGCGCTCCAAGGCCGGCCGCAGCTCTGCGCACAGTTCCACGAAGATTGCCCTCGGGAACCTAAAGTGGCTGATGAGCCAGTCGTCATCGTGTGCCAGTACATCGTCTCTGTCTCGAAACACATGCTCTCTTCTAATTGCACCATTTGCAATGTCCTCTAATGCTGCTAAAGCTGCCATTGTTTTCAGCGGTACTTTTTGCACCACTTTGCGCACACTTTTATATCCACTCATGTTTCCCAGGATCACCTCTAAGTGTCGCCAAAGTATCAACGGCTGTAGAAACGTGCGTACGCCAGCTATGAAGTTGGCATGAGGCACCGCACATTTCCACGGTCATTTCACTCTTGATACATCTGAACTTTGCCGTGAGAAAGAGCGTACGCCACGTTTTTGTGCGTACGCACCCTTTGTACATGAGGCCCCAGGACCACACCAGTCCCGCACTACATGACACTCTGATGATAAAATGTGAAATATGCACACCAAACAGTAGGAGTTGAGTTCTACTGGACCATCTTTGCTCAACACTCCCTTTTTTTGCCAAGACAGTTTAGTGATATGCCCACAGTTGTGGTCTTGACCGGTTATGACATAAAATCATCAGTCCTCTTTGAGACCGAGACAGGCTAAAATAGGGTAGAATCTGAGACGAGACCAACACCTTCAAAAGGTGGTCTTTAGACCAGTCACAAGACCAAGACTGATGTCAAGTCCAACACTGGCCTCAGCAGTCTGAGTCAGCCAAGACAGGGGTTTAAATATTTTGTGTGCAGAATCTCCTTCATAGTACAAAGAAATGCTATATAACTTCAAAACAAATTTCAGGCATTTTGAGGGAAATGAAGTATTATTTCATGTTTGTTTCTCTATGTGAAGTTTAGTTGGCTGTGGCATTCAGGTCGCTTAGCACCTGCCTCCATGCTCAAAAGTTGGCACAGAGTGGACTCATGAGTAGCACCCAGCGCCTGACTTCATGTTTTCCTCGTTCTAAAGACATGGCAAACTCTCACCTCTAGAAATCTGGATGAAAATGGGTAAACGTTCTCATCCCAACTTGTCACATGCTGCTGCTCTGTCAGTGACCTTCTGTGTGTACTTATGACATTTTAGGTATCCTTCTGCATCAGGTGTTTACACTCTATGATGCTGTTACTGTGATGTCAACAATTGCAAATGATGAGATGATGCTGCATGGTCCTTATGTTTACACAACAGCACGTGGCAACCAACGCGGACTGTCACCATGGTTGGAATTAGACAACAAAGTCATGGCTGGGTAGGTTTAGGCAAAATATGTATCTTTTTTTCAGAAAGACATTTAAGTCTTGATGGAAAGCTACAAAAAAAAAACAAAAAAAAAAAAACATGCACATGGGAAGCTAACTCTTGCTCGAAAGTCAGTTGTTTGTGGGATCCATCCACCTCCCCACCTGCTCCTTTTATTTGACTTTTCCGGCAGCGTTATTACCCGATGCGGTCCTTCAGCTTTTCATGCTCATGCGACCGGTTCCGTCTGACATGAGTTTCCTCTGAACTTGTGAATATTTGTTACCGCAAATGTTGTTCCTTACAGTTTGTGTACCCCTTCAAATTAAAGCTATTAAACTGTATTGCTAAGAAAAATGACAACCAGCCTATTTCAAGAACAATAAATGTGTAGATATTTTACACATTAAACTAGGACTGTAGAACTCGAAGTGTTACCTATATGGATTACATTCTATGCACATCACATAATTAGTAACATTAACTACTACAACAAACATCACTATGTGATTCCTTAACTCTCCTAATTGACCTTTTCAACAAGCCTGTATACTTCAAAAGGGTAAGCAAATTTCTGACACTGTTATGTTTTTTGTTTTTGGTGTGCCACCCCAGGATTTCCAGTTGCCTCATCCTGCCAAACTTAAGAAAAAAAAAAAAAAAAACATTTTAAAAACTATGTGGGCACAACTGCTATAGTACACAGTGAACAATCTCTCTCTCTTTCTCTTTCCTTTATGTCATTACTGTAATTTAATTGTTATGTACAACACCGTCCGTCCTGGAAGAGGGATCCCTCCTCAGTCACTCTTCCTGAGATTTCTACCCCTTTTTTCCCCCCCTGTTAAAACTGTGATTTGTGATAATGGGCTTTATAGATAAAATTGACTTGAACTGACTTGTATCGAATTGGGAAAATAGATATAGCAAAATCCCCTGCTTTTATGTTTGGGGTTTTCCTAGGTTTTCCTGCCAACTTCCACAGTTTGTTAGATTTTTATTTTTATTTTTTTCATTGTGACAGCTCCTCAGCTTCCTTAGTGTGTTGTGGGACAATAGTGTCCATCACATCACACCCAAACAATAAGCAAATTTAGTCAAAATATCTTTGACTGTGCTACATTTGGTCACATTTTCAGTGTAAACACACCTGGCCACCTCTATTAAAAAAAATAAAACAAAATAAATCTTGGGGCGCAACTGCTATATAGTACACAGTGAACATCGTTGAATGGAATTGGGAAAACAAATACACAGATTGCAAAAATTGTAGCAAAAATCCCTGCTTTAATGTTTTGGGTTTTCCTCGGTTTTCCTGCTAACATCTTTGTTTTATATATATATATATATATATATATATATATATATATATACATATATATATATTTTTATATATATATTTTTTTTTTTTTTATTGGGACAGCTCCTCAGCTTCCTTAGTGTGTTGTGTGACAATAGAGTCTATCACACCCAAAAAAAAATAAGCAAATGTAGGTCAGAAATCTTTGACTATGCTAAATTTGGTGAGGACACCTGCTTCGAACCAGTACGTAGTATGGGATGTGACTGAAGATCTATCCCGGAACTATTGAAATTTTGTTTGTATATCAAAGCCATTATTTCCTAATGTTTGACATCACCAACAGCTGCTGTCTGCACAATTTAAAAAAAAGACCTAAATTTGAACATGGATCTGAACCACTTGCTGTGAAAGTACTGTGTTCTTTTTGGATTGATTCACCTCCTCCTCAGTATGTTGTTTGACTGACAACAATCACTTTGAAAAGACTCCTGTTCCTTAATTTACTCACCCCTCCACTGTTTATTATACAGCAGTCTTTCTGTAAGTTTTGGAAACATCCTCTGTACTGGTACTTGTGAAAGAACTTCATCCTACATGGAAACACAACTAAACTCCTTCCTGTGCCTGCCCAAGTCCAACATCCCTTTGCCTCTGTGATCTACCGATTCCAGCATAAACACTTCTATTTTCACGTCTGCATGTAAGAGCAGAGTGTGTAAGCAGTTGGCTGGGGCATGTTGCAGGCTGTATTTAGAGCAGCCGAGCGGACCGGGCCCCCCTTTGTTCTGAGCTTGATGAGGAGGAAACCCTGCTAAGCTGCGACGAGTTCTCATCATCACCCTGCATCTCCGCCAAGCTGCTCAGCCCCGCGCAGAGCCGGGGTGGAGGCGGGCTGCTGATTGACAGGATAAGAAGATGCCTCAGCGGAGAGGAAGAGATCTCTATCCCCTGCTAAAATGTGCTGCCATTGCCGCACGGCTTGGGAAAGGACTTCGGGGAGGAACGGCTTGGCTCCCTGCATCAAACGTCATTAAGGAAAGGGTCAAAGACATGCATGCATTTACTAACTTTTGCACTAATACATATGTACCCAGTTTTATACGTGGTTTAATGTTTGGAATCTTTTTCAGAAAGATATTTAGGTCTTGATTTTAGGGAAGGATGGAGGTGGCAGCTGTTAAGACATGGTCTTCTTTCAAACAGAGCCAGAGTTACCACTGAAGTAGTAGAGGAACTGTTCTCATGACTAACTAAAAGTCACAATATTACACAGTAAAAATACCCAGTATACACAGTAAAAGCGGAGCTTATTTTAAGCAGGTTAATCTATACAACGCATTGTGTTTTTTTTTTTTATTTGATCATTTTTAAAAATTTAGAAATATTTTGTAAATTACCTAATATGTCAGATCATGATCCAAAGTTTGTACACAACTACAGTACTTGCATAAATGCACCTAGTTACATTCCACCTCTAATCATCACGTTGGGAAAATTAAAGCCATATCATGTGTATCTTTTCTTTGAATTTGAGAAGTTTTTAACAACCTGATAAGGTAATCCATTATAAAATTAAAAACCTTACATGTGGTGGCTGCTGTACAGGCTGTTTTCAGTAATTTTTTGACTGGGCACATTTAAATTTGACTGCCTTTCAGCCAAGAAAAGAAGGGAAGAAGTGTGAAGAATAATTTGAGACAGCATATTGGAAACAGGGCCAGAGCTGCCTCTGAGGACCATTCAGAATATACAAGTTTATAAATGTAGTAAATGTCTTTTTTCTTGTTCTCATTTCCTCGTAGGATTAGTATTTCCGAAAATTGTGTCACTGCCCAATTTGGTTTGGTGTGTATATCATCTTGTTAATATGAAAATATTTGCTTCACTATTCACTGAAAAATAAGCACCTCCAAATGTTGTGATTTGGAAAATCTGAGATATATTCAATAAATCATCTCTATGGGTTAAGGAAATTATCCTATTTGAACCTATTGTTTTCCCTTTACTTTATGACAAGTTTACATTTTGGAGATACATGGTTTTCAAATGACATTATTCAACATGTACACAGGAGTTTTCATGCAGTAGACACAACTCACACACCTGTATCTCAAGTCCACAGTCCAAAAGCTATCAATTGTGGATGATTTACTGTCTACTGAAATGGTTTTCAGTGTAAAATTAATTAAAGGATCATTGCAGTGTTTCTGCAGAGCAGTCATCGCGAGGCTGAAATAGATTTAAGGGACTGAGTAGTCCAGAAAGGCCCGAGTTGAATGGGGATAATTATAATTACCCCTTTATTTCTATGTTTGACTCATAAATACTAGTTTGTTAGGTGTCAACCAAATGTATACTTAGTGGAATAAAGAGAAAAAAAGCAGCCTATTGGTCAGCATCAAACAGTTTGATGCACATAGCAGACAGCAGCAATTATGCATGTTATTACAGCTCCACTAAGAAAGATACAAGAAAAAAATACAACATGCATACAAGTGCATCCACAGCCAATGTCAAACTGATGTTGTTTTTTTTCCCCCTCTCTATAACGTTCTGCATCAACAAAGCAATTTGTTTCCCCGGAGTGTGCTAATTTCTAGATTTCACAGTGCCAGGTGTTACGGCTGCCAGTCATTACATGAAAATCAGCAAAACCTTAACCACGGTGCTTATCCTCACCACAAAACGCGCCCGGCTGAATTCTCTCTGATTTTTGGGCAAGGATGGGGGGGAGTCAGGAAAGGAGGTTAAGTTCCTAAGTGCATGTTCTCTTATTTGTGTTTTACTTTGGAAGGAAAAAAAAAAACAGGGAGCTGTCTCACAGACAGCTTTCCTGATTCCACGCTCTCTGCTGAATTTGATTTTTTTTTTTTTTTTCGCAGCAGAAAAGGATCAGTGTTGTGTGATACTGTTTTTTTCTTGCATTAACAATTAAATATGCATGCCTATAGCAACCTGGTGATTTGGAAAGATAACATCAATTAGGGAGACACTGTGCAACACTAAATACAGAATGAAGGAGAAGGAAGAAAAAAGGGTGAGAGCTGGGTGGGAAGCGGTGAATCGAGACTTCACAGGTTGTTTTGAGGTATAGTTTGCACGGCGACTGACCCTGCAGTGTGCAGCGAACATGAGAGGGAAGCGCCGACACTTTACAACTAACTGGTTTTACATTCCAACAAACAGCAGGTTGAATACAAGGTCAAATACATTCCCTCTAAATGACACAGATCCCACTGTTACAAGCAGGAGGAGATAAAGAACAACAGGAAGAGATGGCAGAAATGTAACCTGTGCTGCTGAAAAATAACAACATATAAGTGACTTTAAATAAAATTATGTCTTTGATTCTATAAGCCGTACGCAGTGTCCTCTACTGTGATCACTGGTGGTTTTTATGTCATAATATACAAATTATATATTTTTTTAAAAATCCCCATTCTCCAAACAGCCCCATACCGCAATGTAAATATTGTATTTTCCTCAGAAGTGTTGCTGTAAATCATTAATATTTAATGGAGTGTTTTCAAGAATATGAAGAAATATTGTGCTTTTTTTTTTAGCACGCTGGTATTATGTGATTTATTTCAGGGTGCCTGGAAAATAATTGCGCGCGCAAGATGTGTTGAGATATATTTAGAGCTGTTAATATTTGGCATTAATTATGCACATGTATGTTAAACTAATTAAATCAATCAGCTGCAGACATAACTGAAGAAGAGAGCCATAAAACTCTGTGTGTGCACTTGAGTGTGTGTTTGTGCGTGTGTGTGTGTGTGTGCGCGCGCGCGCGCGCCAGGGGGCTGTGCCTCCTGTATTTGGAGGTGTCATGTTTTTGTTTTGTTTTTTTATGCATTCAAATGATCAACCTCACTGACACTCTCTTATTAAATTGTGTTTTCATTTTATTCACAGAAAAGTATGAGAAGTATTGTTGTTTTTGATGATTATGACAATGATTCTATTGTTTCTCCTTCTTTCTGTATCTTTGTTTTTGAAGTTTTTTGTTTCCAGCTTTATTTATTCCTCTCATTATTCACATATGATAAGTGAAAGCATCATTTGAAAACAAAGTCATTTATTTTAAGGAAAATCCACACTTGATAAATTATTTAAGGCTGCTGGGATTATCAGTGTGATGTGGTGCGAGTGTGTGTGTGTGTGTGTGTGCTGCAGGCAGGAGTTGCATTCAACTCTACTAATGTTAAATAAGGAGACGCTCGCTGCGAACGCTCAACGCCCGAATAATTGGCGACTGCCTTGACTCAGACACACTGTTATTCAAATCTGGCCTTTGTTGGCCTTGTTTACAGAGATGTTAATATGGGGGAAGCGACCCCACACACACACACACACACACACACACACACACACACAAACTCACACACATTGGTCAAGTGGAAACTTCCGTGTGTTTTCATATTTGTGTTTGTGTCTGTCTTTCTGCAAAGCTCAACACGCAGAGCAGCATCACACAGCTGGAGTCAATTGTCGCCTGTCGAGGAAGTTTTCTTTTAAGTGATTTAAATCAATGGAGGATTCAGATGTATGATGATAATTACAGTGAGGGGAGAAAGACGTGTTAAAAGCATTCTTCCATAGGTCGCTTCAGTATGATGAATGTACAGCCAAAACAGCCAACATCTGCCGCCACCTTTGTTTTTTATTGTGCATATTTAATGCTTTTTTAAATGCATAATTAATTCATTCTAATGAAAATCGATACTTAATCTTAACAGCACTTTGAGCAATTACACTTAATGACAGCAAAGTTCTGCAGCTCTTTGGGATTGAGGCTGTAAACTTTTTTTTGGATTCAATTAACCCTCTGAAACCTGGATCAGCATAAATTTTCTTGTGTTCCGTTCAGACGCCTTTCACAAGCTATTTGACCCTTTGAAGCAGATTGGTTTGATTTATTTCAAAAACATCGGTAAAAATGACTAACTTGACAAGAAATGTCCAACAGATTTCAAAACATTAAGTAAAAGGTCACTAGAAAAGAACCTAAAAATTAGTTTTTATAAAAATAATAAAAGATTATTACTATAATATCAAAAAAGGGAAAATTTAATATTTATAATCAGAATAATTTCATATTTAAAAATAATGTTAAAGAGAAAATATGATAAATATGTAAAATAAGTCAATAAATGCTTTTTTTCAGCTCAGGTTTTTTTCACATTTTCTTTTTTCTTTTTTTTTTTTTTTACTTTATTTGTTGCTTATTTTCAAGGAATTTTCTTTTAACTTTTTTAAAATGATGTTGTCTTCTCCCTGTGTTTTTTTTTTTTTTTTTAATTTTTAACATACCAAGGCAAGTTGCTCAGCTTTCAAAGGGTTAAGGGAGTTAAAGTTAGAGAAAGCATAATATGAATGTTTTAATGTTTTTTACAGTCATTGTGGTAGTTGAGATGTGCAGGGAAGTAGCAGTGTGACAGAAACACACTTAAAGAAAGTGAGAGTGAGGGAATGTGTACTACTCTCTCTCTTCACTGTGTGTGTGTGTGCAGCTGAGGTGAGGAAGAAGAGGAGATGAAGGTGGGGGACGGAGGGGGAGGGCAGTCTGCCATCCTTCCTGTCAGCATCTTCCTGCTCGCTTCAACCGTCTCCCCTCTGGTGGCCACGCCTCCGACGCTGCCAGGCCACAGGCGCTGGTGGGTGGGCGAGGCAGGGAGCCGCACAGGAAACAGGAAATCATGAGAGAGAGAGAGAGAGGAAACCACGGGGGTGAGAGGCGGCGGCGGCCATGACGTGTCACAGCTGCCACAGTCGCTCTGAGAGAATGACAGAGAGAGAAAATGGGAAGCTTGGGTGGTTTGCCTGGCAGGCTTACTGTCCCAATTACCTCCCCATAAACAAAGGAGGAAGTTTTGCCACATCGTGGGCACATCTCTGCTCTCCTTCCTCACCTCCCAACACACACACACACACCCATCGCCGCCGCCGCCGTCACTCCAGCCCAGCGAGAGCTTCCTCTCTCCCTTTTCTGCCATCAGATAAGAAGCGTTCAAACGCGCTGCAGCCCCCGCTATGATAGCGCAAGGTGTCACTTATGAAAGGCGCCATCCCCGCTGAATACGCTCTCGTCGATGAAAGGTCGGCAGAACTCGGGTTCACACACGCCGCCCTGTTTCTTGTCTCCCTGCCTCCTCTTGTCTTCTTATTTGTTTGAACCTGACGACTGCCTGCTCCTTCGAGGTCTGTAGCGAGTGTCATCTGAGCAGGAGGAGAGCCGCGCGGCTTCGCTCCACTCACACGTGTTCCTGAAAGGTGAAAAAGTATGTTGAGTGTGGTACAGTATGTAGCCCGTCTCCTCGTGTCTGCCTGTACATGTCTGAGGTCAGTTTGGCTTCTGTTGTACTTGAGCTTCATCTGAAGACACAAAACTTATCACTATTCACTGTCAGAAGTGTTGTCAGATTTCTCACTAATGTCTTTTTATAAGTGGATTGAAGAGCAGAGGTCTTTGGAGATCCATCAGAAAAGCTTCTTTAGCCTCAGAGCTGCTCTGCTGCGGGCCTGTGAGGGTTTGATTGACAGCTGACCTGGCAGGAGACACAAACTTGCTCTGGTAACTGTAGAAAAGATCGAGTCTGCGATTTTGGAGAAAGAGAGTGATATTTAAACTTAACACCCAAACAAACACACTACTCCTCTCAGTGCTCTTTCAGGTGCTTTGGTAATATTTCCATGTTGTTTATGCTTTATCACTATCATGATCCTTCATTCTTGCCCAGGGACATGGAAGAGGACTGTTAGCCTGCATAGCATTGGGTAGCATAGGGTTCGGTCTGAGCCACTTTGTTTTGTCTCCCATTCACAGTCAGGCTTGCTCATGAACACCAGATTTTTTTCAGTGAACGAACAGAACAGAAACCGAGTGTACTGTGAGGAGATATTTGTCAAATACATATGTCCACTCTGTCAGTGCTTTCGGTATGCGAGCGTGACGCCGAAAGCCACCTTCTGCCTGGATGGTGTCAGATGTAAAGTGCTCGGACAGAGCAGGTGATGTTGTTATTATATGATAGCGGTCGGCCAGACAGCACTGGATGCGTCCACATGCAATGGGCATCACTTGAGAATGCAGCCGGACGTAACCAGTCACATGCATATGAAACTCTGAAGGGCAGTGTCCGGTAATATGAGGAGCTCAAGTGCACTTATAGGGTGGTTGGGTGGGGATGTGGATGGATCCCACAAAACAACTGACTTTTGTGTAGGAATTTGCTTACGATGTGAATGTGGGTGTGTCATTTTTTTTCTGTCTTTTTTTTTTTTTATCCATGACTTTGTTGCCTAAACATATGGACTGTGCAGCATCATCCAACTATGTGCATTTGTTGACATCAAGGTAACAGCATTTCAGAGCGTAAACAGCTGCAAGGCACCATGTGACGAGATGGAATGACAATGTGTTGTATTTGCTGGATGTGACAAAAAAAACCAACAAAAAAATGGATGGAATTCGCATACAGCACTTTTAAAAGACAAGAACAGAGAATATTTTGTTGTCTTTGTTTTGTAATATGGGAACTTTCCAAAATCGTCCACAAGCAATTTACACCCCTTAAACCTGGCTTTCCAAAAGTATCAAGAACTTCCTTCTAACACTAAATAATCACAACTAAATGATCAAAATTCACAAAAAGTTAAGCGATAAAAAACATCCTGGAAACACTGAAAAAATGTGTCATCAGGACCTTGTGGTTGTGCTTTGCTCACATTTGATTGACAGTTATTTAGCAATAACCAAACACTTGCAACAATCATTTAGAGTCCCGATTGGCACATACCATAGACTGTATAAATCATGGATGTAGCTGCCATGACATCATGCATTGGTTTGTGGACTACTGATTTGAAGCCCCGAGTTTAGGCATTTCAACTGTGGCCATGTTGGCTTTTTGGAGCCAAAAGTGTCCATATTTGGACGAAAGGGTGGAGCTGTGGAGGAACGAAGGGTAGATCTGACTTGACAGACTGTAAAAAGTAAAATTGTTCAAAATGTTGGCATAAACTGTGTGCTCACAGTAAGAACCTGATGAGAGAATATTTGTCATGGCCTTCAATATTATGAAAGTACCTAAATAAAAAAAATATATATATATTTAAATATATATCTATATATATATATATATATATATATATATATATATATAAAACTATGGTAATCTCTTCCTTTTCTACCACCCATCAGCACATTGCATTTTGGATAACTTTTGAAGCTGTTCAGTGTACCACAGCTGAAGCTTGTTAGCCTGCAAAATAGGGTTAATGATACATTTTCCCAGGCTGGTTGTTTAGTGGCTCGCTGAACAAAAGAATGAAAGTAAGGACACAAAGGAGCGACACGTGTTCAAAGCGTTCATCTCAGTTATCTCCAAAAGCTAACACAGGTTGTGGTTTAGGGTCTGCTTGTGTTTTTGTGTTGTGTTTAAGCTGTTTGCTTGTCAGTCAATGTTGCTGTCACTCAACAAGATTCTCCAGATAGTTACTGTTTCATGCCAATACATTTTACAGTGGCAACCTGACTGCTGAATGCTTTGTTGCAAAATCAAAAAAACAATAAAAAGAAGAACAAAGACATGATATATGGAGTGAACAACATGCAGTTACATTTCAGCAGGACTTCTTACTGAGAAATGTTAATTTCTTGAGATTTGCAGGTTTGCGTTGTGCGTTCACACATTCCTAGCAGTCAAAATGGAGGTGTAGCCGCTCTGCTCGGCTCCAGTGTCATCTGAATGTTTCTATTCATGTCTCCTTGTCTGAGCAGCTCAGATAAATTAACAAACCAACTTGAAGTGTCAGTCTGAAGAATCATTTCTCTGTTCTCCATTAAAATAGCCGGACTACAGATCCTCCCTTTCCATTTTGCTGCCTGTCTCCTTCCATCCACGTTCCACAACTCATCTGTCACTCCTGCTATTTTTCACGTGCCTCGGAGCAACAACACCACCTCCTCCCCCTGCCTTTGAAGGAGTAAACCAAACCGGTGAGCTTAACGCATTTCTAATGAGCCAACGCCGGTTGGAGTCTGGAGATTAGTCATCATACGTCCCCAGCGAGGATCACGCTTGCCGAGATGCACCATGTATCATCTCTTCGGCGCCATCAACGTCTCAGCACAAGCTCCAAAAATGAAAAAGCTCCTCTATTCCGAATAATTAACTTCGTTTTGCTGATGTCATAAAAATGGAAAAATCAGTGTTTGTTTGGCTGCTGGGTTCATAAAGAAGCGGTTCAAAGGATTTAGGAGGGAATCTCTTCTTGTTTGAGGAGGCAGTTCTTCAATTACTGTTTGACAGATGGCATTGTCTTTAGATATGCTGTCATATTCATATAAATAAGCCTTGGTGGCATCATCCATTCAGCAGTGACAGATAAGAGAAGAACACAAAGTGGCTGGCAGGTGCTGAGGAGGCCTCTCTAAGTCACCGCTGAATACAGAGGCGATCCTCCCTCCATTATTTCCTCTCTCCTCGGCATCTCATTAGCAGGTAGCTTTTGATCTGCGGAGCTGCCATGTCCAAGGAAGGGTTGACTTGTTTCCAGTAAATGGACGAGGCATCCCTCCTCTCTCTCATTACATAATCTGATTAGTGCAGAGATGAAAGTGGCTGCAGTGAGGAAGTGAAAGTGTGTCTTTATTGCTAAAGAGAGGCTACTCATTTCAGCCCTGCGGCAAAACCTCTTAAACTGCACTTCTCCAACACCTTATCACTTGCTGAGCAGTCCACAGCTATTAGCCACACTGCCTCTCTACACACTGGATCCCAGCTGATATCAGCTGTCACTTTTTGTCATCTCAACATGAGGGTTTTTTTTCCCCCATCAATAATTAAAGTGTTCATCTTCTCAGGTGTTTTGACATTTGGCTCCTTTGGTCGTTCCAGCCTGTTGTTCCGCTATAAGGATGACATTTCATATAGTGAAAAGTACCTGCTGAAGCTCCTCTTTACATCTCCAACTGACTCAGTGTTGACAATTTGCCTTGATATAACTGTATAACTGTATAACTAGAATAAAAAGATCACACACACACACACACACACACACACACAGAAAAAATTCTGCAAACGTCTTTTTCTTTTTTTGATAATTTTTACAATTATTATCATTTATGTAACAGGACGACAAGCAACATTGCAGTCATAGACATGACAAAAACGTTCACTCCATTCTCAGCCTCTGACCCCTAACATGATACACTGAGGCAGTAGCCTATACACAGGGCAGAATAAGAGAAAAACAAAAATTCAAAATTAAACAAAAATAATAGTAATTAAAAAAGAATAACAATGGTACACAAAAACAAGAATTAAAAAAAAAAAAAATACAATCATCCCCTTATGTCCCACCTTCTCTCCTGCTGCCCAGGAACCCTTAACCACTATCAAATTCAAATCTATTATCATTATCGATTATTTTAAAATTCTCAGAGATTTTTGTGCTCAGTGGCAGTAGCTTAGCTAATGAGGTTTATATGAAGCACGATTGTTGCTGGTTGAAACATATCGAGATGGTCTGATTGCATATAAAGTCAATTACACAAGTGGGTTAAAATTTGCTTCTGAGAGCAAGATTCAATTTAAAAACTCAAAATCCACATTGAGTTAGATTGAGAATTACTGTGCTTTCTATGTGTCAAGAGACAAAAGAAAAAATGACCACAGCAGCAGCACACCAGGCAAATTTTGGTGGCCAGTCAAAAATGTAGTTGATGGGCGGAGTTCTGCTTGTGGGCCATTTGGATCAACAAGAGTCATGTTGTGCCCAATTATGAGCTCTGGTCACATGCAAGATTCAGGAGTTCCAAACAGTTCCACCAAAGAGTCACTTTTTGTTCTCAGATTGTTTAAACGCAGCAGATTTTAGAGGCCTGAAGAGGAAACATGATCAAATGTTGAACAAATAGATAGACAAAATAAAAAATAACTTTCATATTAAGCATCTGAGGACAGAGTAGTTTCATGCCCTTTGAGGCAAATGAAATAAATAAAATTACACAACATACCAAGATTATTAAGGGATCAAAGCAGCAATGCTCATTGCTGGAGCCCTTTTGTTTTGTTCAGATTCTTCTCTTATTATTTTTCTCTCATAAAAGTGTTTGTGCAGCCAAAACCATAAGACAAAAACTCACTAAAATTTGCATATTCCACCCACTACTAGGCAAGCACAAAAAAATGACACTCAATGACCTGAAGTTTATCAATCAGCTTTATGTTTCA
The DNA here is from genome assembly GCF_026936395.1 of Plectropomus leopardus. Classification (NCBI taxonomy): domain Eukaryota; kingdom Metazoa; phylum Chordata; class Actinopteri; order Perciformes; family Serranidae; genus Plectropomus; species Plectropomus leopardus. Next base: position 33,890,465 of record NC_142189.1, on the reverse strand, counting down.
GCAATTATCTCAGAAATGTCTCGGCTTAGAGTCAAAATTCTTTCACCCTATTTATCTCTCAGTTCATCTGCATCTTTGTTCCAATGGTCATCTTTGAAAATGTCATGTTGTGTTTATCTGTAAATCCTTTTTTTTTTTCCCTTTTTATTAATTATCTTGTGAGCCTCAAATTTGTTGCACAGTCCCTTGTGGGGTCTCCAACCTTTGTTTGGGAAACAAATTTCATAGATGTTATGACTCAAAACATCTGGGCAACAACTGTAATAAACAAACGCAAAAAAAAAAAAAAAAACTATTGAAACTATGTGTCTTTTCACTCCTCAACAACAAACAGAGCATCACCTCCATGAGACTGTATTCATTTGTGGTTGAATATTCATAGCCGTGTCCCCTGTTGGTCCTCCACACAGGCCATGTAAAGCTGCCTCCTCCCAATGAGCCCAATGACCTCTAGAATGAGGTCTGGTCGGCTGTCGCTCTCGACCTGCAGCAGATCACTTTCCTCACTGTCCAAACTGACACGCCACTCTTAATTTGATTGGCATATTCTATTTATTACCATGCAGCCCAGCCTTTCTCTGCTATTTGCTACCAGATTAGCCAATAAGAAGAAAGAGGAGAGGCTCCCCTGGGGTACCGGTGATGTCACCAGTGCAGATTGAATACCCAAAATGCTTCATGTTAAAGTGGAAGAGACCGCCTGGATATGGGTAACGATACAATTTAAGAGGTGAAATTTACATTTTTGGGGCCACTCTGTTTACCGTGATGGTTAATGTGCTGGGTGTGAAGAGATGGTTAAAGTGACCTCTGATCAGGAGAATCTGGACCTCTCAGTAAAGAAATAGTGCATTTAAAACTGACATTTGATATTAATAAAATTCTAACAGGTAATGTGGACCGATCAGCTGTCAGTTTGAGGAGGTAAATGTGGTTATTTTGAACAGAGAACAAATTAGAAGGGTCAAATTTGAGATACTTCTCTTTCTCTTTAACCCTTTCAAACTGGAACCTTTTTCTTGTCTTTTACTACTATTTAAACCTTTGAGCCCTGAGTACATTGGTGTCATTTTTTTCTGAGACACTTTTTTGAGCCTTTTGACACGTCAAAAGGCAATGAACAACTTGGTAAGAAATGTTCCACAAATTACAAGAAATTAGTAGATTTAGAAAACTATTTTTAAAAACCTACAGAAAAAACTATATTATATTTTACTATATGTTGTTGTTTTCTTAATTTATTTTATTCCTTTCTTTAATGCATTTCTTTTGCATTTGTTTTTTTAATTTTAAGGTCATTTTATTGAACTTTTTGCTAATTTCTTGCTAATCTTGAGTCATCTCCTCTTTGGTTGCTCGTTGCTTTCTTCCCATGTTTTTTTTTTTTTTTTAATAAGAAATGAAGCCACTTTGCTCAGGTTTCAAAGGGTTAAATTTAAATCCCCACCTGTCCTTTGCTTACAGAGAAATCAGCAGTTGTGATTGACTGATGAATCTCAGCCTCTCTTTTCTCCCTCTAAATTGATTTGTAGCGTTTTGGAATGAAAGCCTTCCTGCAGTTGTCTCTGCTGCGTGGAGGACAGGAGCAGGGTGAAAGGGTTTTTTTTCCTTTCTTTTTTTTTTTTTTTTGCCAGCAGCAGCAGCTCTGACATGGCTTCTCTCAGTGGCAGCGTATCACCATCTGAATCTTTCCATCCACATCAGGGGAGCAGAGCTGTGACTACTGGGATTAGGCTAATCACACATTCACCCAGGAGGCTGCACACACAGGAGATCCTGCGTGAGCCATGACCTTATTTCTAATGTATTTTCATAGCCTCTCATTTACTAGCACCCCGAGCTAATGCTCATGCACAGCTTTCACCACGCGTTGCGTTACTTATTGAGCCTGGACATTATTCAAAAATGGCCCTGCATGCCTTGTTTTACACCACCTTCTTTTACATGCTGAGAAAACAAACATGCTTTTATGAGCATTAATGATGCAAATCTGGGTTATTATTATTCCTTATTGATTTTTTTTTTTTGATAAATCGATACAAATCAAAATGGAGATGTAATGAGACATTACTGTGGTTTGAGCTTTGTAAACAGAGCTGCAACATGAAATGGCAAAATGTCTTTAATATTTTCTACATTTAGTGGATGTTGTTGCACTTTTAAACATTGTAGTATTTGCATCAATTCAAGGTCAGTTTAACAGATGAAATATTATGAATAAATGTTACCCTAACATACATACAAAAACAAATAGTTAAACTTTTTTTTTTTACTGATTTCGTTTTTGATTTCTGAAGTCCTATCTGTTCAATTCTTCAGAAAGGAAAGTGTCAGTTTCTAGACACAAAATATAAAAGATGCTAAAACATTTCAATCGTACTCATATGAGCTATATTGTAGGTTAATACCAGTGCTCTCAGATTCCATATATTTAAATTTGACAATTTTAGTTTTGTTAAAATAAGAAATGAAATGATATATTTTTTTCTTCTCTGGGCATTGTATTGGAATCAGGCATCTAAATTAACAATTAATTATAAAATAAAAATGAACATTTTTAAAACCTGCTTTTGGTGTCTGCCCAAGTGTTTTTGGTTGGGGGTTGCACCATGGGCTGGGACTTCTGACCTCAATACCTGCAAATTAAAAATGGTGTATGTTTCACACGGTTGCTCTCTTACATGTTTTTTTCAAGTATTTCTAAACTCATTAGTCCAGTAGACAGTAATGAAAGGACTGAGTATTTATTCTGCTGAGTTTTATTCCGAGAGTTGTAAAGAAAAGCTCATTTAGCATTAAATTGTCATGATCAGGAGACTTATTACCTCAGCATTTCAAAAAGAATGGCTACAGCCCTGTTCAGGGCAAATTCTTTACGAGGGGACCTGTCGGTTGAACTTGCTTTCTTCCCTAAGATATATATGCAAAAAAATAGTTAAGTTGCAAAAACCTCCAAGTTTTAAATGATGCACAATACTGAATAAAGACATGCACATTGTGGTCTGTTTCTTTTAGCCACTTTCCAGTATTTTTGGAGTAGATATTTTCTTGTTTGACTACTTTCAGGCCAGTAAATACTGAAAATAATGAAAGGATTTTCAGCTTTTTCTTGACCAGAATCACAGTGTATTTGTAAAAGAAAATCCAAATGAACATTAATCCAGTTGAAACAGTATGAAAATCCACATAATGAAAACATTTTGGAAACCTATCTGTCAGTGTCTGGTCAGTGTTTAGTGATGGGGCTGAAGGCTGCACTGGGAGCTCAGTATTCTCTATTATTCACTATTCACAACCCTATTCTGGGCAAAATCTTCACAAAGGGAAGTTGCACTTTCCTTTTCCCTGAAGATGTGTTAACAAATTAAAAAAGGTGAGTCTGAGACATGTAGAAATGGTCAAAATATTTCAACTCTTGTTCGCTCAGTTTGTGCATTTTCTGCCTGCTTGTCACCAGCGTCTAACCCTGGTGTGGAAACAAAAGCTGTTAAAGAGAGGGAAAGGAGAAAAGAAACAGGTCCATCAGATTCAGATGAAAACCATTCACCCCCCCCACTCACTCCCCTGTTTTCTTCACCTCCACCTCCTCCCTCCTCCTGCATTCTAATCAACACTCTGCACCTCTAATTTATGAAATGTAATTCTGCCCTCCACTGGTATGAAGAAGGTGCACACACACACTCTCACTCAGGAGCGCACATTTCTGTCTCTACCAGACTAAACCACTGAGAAAAATAAAGTGTGTGTGTGATTGGAGTGTGTGTAGGAAGAAGTGTGTGTTTAAGGAAAACAAGTTGGAGAAGCAGGTGATTTGTAATATGGGTCTACCTAAAATTACAATTATACAGCTGACTTTTTTCCCCCTGTTAAGCATAATTAGCTTGCTTTAATTTAGTTGTGATTCAGCGGCATAATAAGCATTTATGTTACACTCAAATTAAATGGAGTCAATGAATATTTCGCATGTTAGGGAAATAAAGCTAATACTGCACTTTATTGTCAGAGACTGAAGGTAATTATGGAGGCTGGAGATCAACGATGTGAAATCCCACATTGTACTGTAATAAAGCATCATAGTGTTTGTACAGGGCAGAGCAGGGATACGCAGGCTGCTTTTCTCCGGGGCCTCTTTTGCAAAATGACTAAAGGCCAGGGGCCAGTCACAGCAGCATGGACATGTCTAGGATTTCACAATATTTCTTGGATTTTTGGACATCTCTTTGATTTTATGACGTTTCGTGGATGTTTAGTAGGACATCTCTAGGATTTCAGGATATTTCCAGGATTTTAGGACATTAGGGTCTTATCTAGGACCTCTGTCGGGGGGTGTGGTGGGGATCCTCCAATGGTACTTTTTTTGATAAACGAGCTCTATTTTGATGCTGTTTTATGCACTCTTGCACCTTACGTATACTAATAGTGCAGTAATAGTGAAGTGTCAATCACTTTATTTTTGTTGTGAATTAGGAAATGGCTGGGTGGCCACCTGGCACCCTATCAGGGGCCAGATTTGGCCCACGGACCATTAGTTGAGTATCACAGGTATAGACTATATATATGTGTAAATGTAAAAATATTAATGAGAAATTTAGATTATTTTTTGAAGCAATTATTTCTTACTGCATCGTATGTGTGTGTGTGTGTGTGTGTGTGTGTGTGTGTGTGTGTGTGTGTGTGTGTGTGTTAGCGAGACCTCCCTGATGCTGACAGATTCTCATTCTCCAGGGTTTAAGCTTCATCCATCCAGCTGTTGTTTTTTTTTTTTAGACTGTTCATGTGCACTGCCTTAGTGCGTGTATCCACATGCAGAAGCAACCCCGCACCCTTACTCTTCTCCCCCAGCCCATCCACCACCCTAGGGTGCCAATAGAGCCTTTGTCACCCCAGGTGATGCCAGCAGCGACAGGGGGTGCAGGGTGGGGGAGTAGTCGACGTTCCTCTGAGAGCTGGGACAGAGCAAAACAGTATATCCCCTAGACACACACATACACACACGCGCCCACATCCACTTCTTTCCACCTCGCGATACCTTTCAGCTGAAGGAGCGGTGGAGTTGAACGTGTGTACGGGTGGAGGGGAGTTGGCTGCCGGCTGTATGTGCATCTCTCAGGTGTTATCAGGGACAGAAAAGGAGAGTGTATGTCAGGTGAGTGTGTTGTCAACTTCAAGCACAGCGTTCACAGTGAACTTTGAGAGGTCTTCAGTGGTGAGCAGTAACACCACATTTCCAACAGAATCCCCAAGGGGTCACAAGATAATTGACAGTTTAGGAAAGAAGAGAAAAAAAACTATTTTTACTCCACGTCATGTTTTTTTTTTCTTTTCTTTTTTTTATCCACAGCCTTATCCTTTACTTTTCTTTGTGAAATTTTGTGTTTGGAAAATAGGTTCACAGTTTTTCAAGTCTGTCCTACATGAGCCCTGTGAACTTTATCAGCACATAATTGGTGTCCACCTCGTGGCAGGGACTGAGCATTGCCCATGACTTTAACAGCCTTACATATGCTCTTTATCCAAAAGCATCCAGGACAAATGGCTTATTATATCAATGTATGGTATACTTAATATTCCAGATGCATCAAATTTGAGTTTATTTAAAAAAAAGATGGAAAGAAGGCTTTGCAAATTGCATTTTTGTTGAATGGTTTGCTGAGAGAATTTCACCACTTTAAGGGGGGACTACTCCTACTTTTAAAATTCATACATGTTATTCCTATGGTCTAAGAGTCCAAAAATATTAACATGATCAACAAATTCAAAAACTAGAGAGATATAACTCAAATGTATGATGTCATAGGGTGTAAAGTGTGAAGCTGCATCACAGACAGTGAATGGTGAAAGATGTTGCAGATGATGCTGAGAGCACCAGGGGAAGGTTCTGAGTATGTGAGAACATTTTCTGTATTTAAAAGAGAGAGAGAGAGAGAGAGAGAGAGAGAGAGAGAGAGAGAGAGAGAGAACAAACATTCTGTGGGTCCATAAAATCAGTCTCCCATTCTCTCTCTATCTGAAGCTGCTGTTCCAAAATAGAAGACTGACCTATTCATGTATGCCTTAGCTAATTATTAGTAGAATATTAATGCATTTGTTTTTTTAAATACTTGCCTGCTGCATGCACACACTTATATCACCTTGTGTCCACCTTTAGACATCTCTGTGCCGCCCCTGGGCCACCCCAGCTGGCCATCACAAGATCTCTTTCTAATGTGCTTTCAGTGGAAGTGATGGATGACAAAATCCACAGTCCACTGTGCAGAAATGTTTACCAACATCAAGAGATATCTTTCAGAGTTACAGATTTATATTAATGCAAAGTGCCATCTTTAACAGCAGCAACAATGTTGCAACGGCTGGTATGATTTGTGTGTGTGTGCGTGTGTGTGTGTGTGTGTAGAAATAGAAATATTCTGCAAATTGCAAGAAATTAGTATATTAGATAGTGGTTTTCATGCTATTGTTTTTGTTATTGTTGTTGTTGTTATTTATTTATTTTGCAAATATTTAGGTAATATTCTGGTACTTTTTTTCAAAGTTTCTTGCTAATTTCTTCTGTGGTTGCTCATTGCCTTCTTCCCATGTTTTTGAAAGAAACTGAGCCAATTTGCCCAGGTTTCAAGGGGTTAAAAGTGTAATATGTCAGTAAATACACTTTTTTGCTGTCTTTCTCAGAGTGACATGAGGAGATTCATCTCAAATTCATGTTAGTGTGTGAAGTGTGGATCTGGAGGCAGGACATAATTAAGCTTATCTGAGGGAGCTGCCCACTGAAACTACTACTTTTTTTTCTTTTTTTTTTAACCATCTGTTTACATACAGATTTAACAAATATTATACAACATGTTGATTGGCATGTGTTGGTTGGTGTGTTTTTGGACTTTGGACAGATCAAGGATCGCTGTTTCCAGTCTTCATGCTCAGCTAAGTTAATCATGTCCTGACTCCCGCTCTGGACTTTACTCACATACACAAGATTGATACTGATCTTCTGATCTGGCTCTGACTTTTATTTCAGCTTTTCCGTGCAGACTCTATAGTCACAGTTCTCTTTAATCCATGGTTACAGTTAACGCAGCCAGCTGGTGCATCAGGTCACTGTGTCAGGTGTTTGAGGTATGGCAGGTCTACAAGGAGCAGATAAAACTCAACAGCGAGGAACCAGGGAGCCCATAATGAGTCCCTCCATACACCCTACCTGTAAAACTGGAACTCTGCTCTGTAAATGTAGAATTTCAGTCCCTCCCTAAACCCCACAGGACACAGAGATTATCCGTCGTATGGGACTACCTGCCGAAAACTCATTTAGAGTGGGCTCTAGGAGGCTTCCACTAACTCCGCTGCAGAGACAAAGACACCTGCATCTCCTGCAGAAAACAGTGCAGCTCAAAGTGTTTGTCATTTGAATGTAAAGCTCCAGCTGGGAGAGATGGGCATCTGTAGAAGCCAGCAAGGACGGTGTGTATGTGTGTGTGTGTGTGTGTGTGCGTGTGTATGTGTGTGTGTGTGTAAACAGCTGGTCAGCCCACTCACTCTGTCTGTGTGCCTGTGTGTTTGAGCTGACGGCTGGCCTGACCATTTGTCTCTGTGTCTACTGACGCTTCATGAGGCTTTTTAAAAAGTATTATATGTTTGAAATGAAAACATTAAATATTGTTTCATATTGTTACGCAGGCTTCATTTTATTCTACATTTTATAAGAGGTGGATACTTAGCTTATTTAGTGATATCATGTAAATGCAGAGCTAGAAAGTAATAATAATAATAATAATAATAATAATAATAATAATAACTTTATTCATATAGCACCTTTAAAAACGGAGTTTACAAAGTGCTTTCACAAACAAAACAAAAACTACGGTAGAGTTAGTATAAAATTAAACTGGAGGACAAAAAATGCAAGATACAGGATGCATAATGTCATTATAAAATATACAAAGATATAGACAAAAAAAACCATAGAAATGATAAAAGCAATAAAACTACACATAAAAAGAAATGCCAGCAGTTCTGTACGAGCGCATTCGCAGCTGACGTCTCCAACAAGACGATCTTAAAACCTGGAAGTCAATTAGCATTTCAGCACCTCCGGTTGCCTCGTCTCAGAGTCAATGTTTTTTTTTTAATGTATTTTTGGTTAGAAGCCTGAAATGAGGTCTGTGGTTAACACAAGCTGAAGATACTTTCTACAGCATAAAATACATCAGTTATTTCCCACAGTGAACTCTGGAGCTTTTATTTGTCTTAAAAAAGCTGGCTGCTAACAAATGGCTAAATGAAACTACAGAATGTCACCACATTAAGCCGTGCTAATCATGGCTTTACAGCCTTGTAGTGGTGATGACGGGACTGTAGTGTAGTCCATTGGAGTCTAATGTTAGCTTTTTACTGCTGGTGATTACATTACGGTGTCTTTTTTAACAAAATGTGCAAATATCATGAACGTTTCTTTGCCACAGGGTTTATTTTCGGTAATAATTCAAAATCAAATGGAAAAATCCCATTGGCTTTTTGAAGAGGGAACCAGGGTGACATTGGCTACCTGGTTGGCCTACAGAAATACGTCACTGAACAGGTGCCCAAGTCCATTTTTTTCTTTTTCTTTTGTAAATAAGGCTTACCCACTTCACACCAGTGACAGGAGCCATGATAAAAAATCCAGAAGAAGAAATACAGCACACTTTCATGTAAAATAATGCAAAGTGTTGTAACTTGGGTGTAAAATGTTGTATTCATGAAGGACCCCCATAATAAGAAGCTGATAGAGAAACATCTTTTCAGGGCAGTCAACGAAATCATAGTTTGTATGCAGCTCTAAGTTGTAAACCCTTACTCAGAGATCAGCTCTACAGTTTATGGAAATACATGGTTTTACACGTATTTAAACCTCTGACCCCTGAGAAAATTGGCTTGATTTCTTCCAAAATATGAAGAAAAGCAATTGACAACTTGGTCATTAATGTTTCACAAACTGCAAGAAATTAGTAGATTTAGATTTTTTTTTTTGTTTGTTTTTAAAGTGAGGGAAAAAATCATTCATTCATTCATTCATTCATTCATTCAATCAATCTAGCTGAACATTTATAAATTACATATTTAAAATTATGTTCCAAATTATTAGAATGTTTTAGCATTTTTCATTTCATTTATTTTATTTATAAAGACAACACACATTTATTAACATTTCTGTAAATGTGCCAGTGTTAGCCATTGGGCTCATTTTCAACTGTAGTCCTTTGGCCAGGTAATTTCTGTGGGTTTTTTTGTTTCTATGTGTTTGGTTTTTTTACTCACTTTTTCTCTTTCCTTTTTGTCTTATTTATTTATTCATTTATTTATCTATCTATCCATATTTGTTCTAATTTTCAGGTAATTTTATTGTACTTTTTGCTAATTTCTTGGTAAATTTTGGGTAATTTCTTCTTCTGTTGCTCATTGCCTTCTTCTCATGTTTTTAAAAGAAATCAAGCCAATTTGCTCAGGTTTCAAAGGTTTAAAAGATCCGCACAGCTATGGCCCTGTCTTTTCATAAAACAAAAGAAAAACACAAATGAATGTCAGTTCTACCCTGTAAAACTCTCCAAGTGTCAGAATTGCATCAGCCGACTCTTATTTTCCACTACAATCCCATCACGTTTCAGATTTCCAAGCCTCTTCACTTTCTCTGTGAGCTGAAAAGTTGAAAAGCTCTGTAATGTGGCGTCTTGAAAGGTGAGGTGAGGACAGGGTCAAAACAGACAAATACAGTCCCTGCCACGGTGGCAGGAAAAGTGGAACCACATGGCACATTTCACATTCTCGCAAATCCACGCTCGACTTTCTGCACAGGCAAGCGCTCCTCCACTGTGCGCCCTCGCTCACTCCCTCCACTGTTCCCCTCTTATCTTTTGTTTGCTCTGAAGTTCGACATATATACCGAGGCCCTATCAAAAATCACAACCAGATGAGAACTTCAGGGGGGAGGGCAGGTAGAAGGGGAGATGAAGAAAAGCTAGGAGCGTTTCAAGCTATTGCTGAAACAATCCAATTACAATGCCTATCAAACTTTGCTTCACAGTTTATAGCTTCTAATTGCCTGACAAAAATTGACACTTCAGTCGCAACAGTGTAATATAATAGGGGGCCAAATTAAATTTGATCGAGGGGCAGAAAACGATGCTATCACTCAGCAGCGCGGAAAAGAGGAGATCAACTAGCATGATATAATGGATCAAAAATGAAAATTATTCATTAATCGCGTTGGGTTTTCCAATAATGGAAATGACACAGTTCAGACATCTTCCTAAAAACACTATTAATTAAAGGGATGATAGATCTAACAAGGCATGGAGCCCAGAGAAATCACTCTACCTCTCTCCCTCCCTCGCTCCCTCCTTCATCCCTTCAACTTCTTTCTTCCTTTCTCTAGCGCTTTCTTTTCTTGCTCTTCTTTTTGTTTCCCTTCCTCCTGTCCTCTTTGACTCTTAGTCTCCCTGTGTAACCTTCTCTCTCTCTCTCTCCCTCTCTCTCTCTCTCTGTGTCTTTCACTCTCTTTCTGTTTGTCTTCATTAGAGTTCTGCTACCCGACCGCAACCCAACAACAGGTTCCAACAAAACCTGTGCTTTCACAATATTTCTTACCTGGTCAATGTCAACACGGCCACATGGTGTCACATAGTGCCGCTATGTCAGTGATCTTAAGTGCCATCAGCTGCTCCAGGATGCCGTTACAGTCATGTCAATAAATGCACATGGTGGGATAAAGTAGCACGGTCCTTATGTTTACACAACAGCATGGACTTTATCGATGGTTGGAATTAGGCAAAAAAGTCACAGATGGATAGGTTCAAGCAAAAGAGGCATGTCATGTGGTGAAGTGTTGAAAAAAAACCACACATCCACACAGGAAACAAACTTCAGACTCCTGCACAAAAGTCAGTTGTTTGTGGGACCCATCCACCTCCTCACCCTATGAGCACACTTGCACTCTTTATATCAAGTGGCTACCAGCAGCGTTATCACCTGATAACGTCCTGATTGTCCTTCAGCGTTTCATGCACATGCAACCAGTTCTGTCCAGCTGTGTTCTCATGTGATGCTGCCCATGTGAATTGCATGTGGGTGCACCCAGTGTCATCCACTTGACCTCGAGCGTATAATAACAATGCCACTGATTCTGTCTGAGCATGTTCTCATCAGACGCCTTCCAGCCACATTTCAGTTGGGAGCGGATGCTGGCTTTTGGCATCACACTCGTACGCTGAAAGCACTGACAGAGCTGAGACCTAAAACTGAGACCCAAATACTGTCTGTACCATCCATCCAACCATGTGTATTTGTTTACAACACTGTGTGACAACACAGTGTGAGCATCTCCTGGTGATAGTGCCTCTGAGACAGGTGACCTCACCAAAATCTGTGATCGGCTGAGAGCTACGTAACTTTCATCCTGTGGCCCTTGCAGGACCCCATCATTTGTCTACACACACTCATACACACACACACACACACACAGTCACACTGGATGTCCAGGAGTAAGGCAGCAGACTTTATTTAATCTGTTTTCCTCTGCGTTAATTGGGTCAAAGCTTCCTTCTCTGCCGTCTTGATGTGCAAATGAATGTGGCATCGAGGGACGCCCGCCCATCACTCCACAGGCACATTTACAGGACACCTCAGGGTGCCGGCCCGCCGTCTGTGACCTGTATATGGCAGATGAAGGAGGGGCTGGGGGCTGCAAGGTTGTCAGTACCGACCTGGATCAGAGAGAAGGAAGCTGATGAAAAAATCCTCAAGTTAATTAATGCGGTGGAAGCCCGTAGGCTGTACATGTCACCCCCACTCCTAATGAAGTTTACCTTCACCATCCTGCAATACTGGAGTTTATGTGATATTTAATAATGTATGTGGCAGATAAGAGACATGTACAAGAAAAGGCCACAAAGAATAACTACATGTGCGCACAACGAGCAACATGACTGATTCATTGCTCTGTTGTGACTGATGCTGCTTTGTACTGTATCTGCTTCTGCTGAAGAATGACTATCTCCTCACTGTGGTGAAATGCTAATACTCTCCATAAAGGTACAACATAGTTGATTAGCAAGAGTTAACTGGGTGGCGTTCATAAACTAAGGTGCATAGTAAGTGATTGGGTTTGGGATGTGTCTTCTTGTCTGTTTTTCCTCTTCCTCAAATCTGTTAACCAGCAGCAGCAACAAAACAGAATGAAAATCAATTATCTGACCTTAGAAGTCAACTCCAGCTTCACCAGCCATGCAACCTTTCTTATCAGTCTCAGAATTCACTTTTAGCAGACTCTCTTACATAACGTATCATTTTATCACCTTTTAAAGTTAATATGGCAAACATGTTATCAAAGAGCTAACTTTTTAAACATTTCACAGTCACAAATTGAAATGATCATTCATTAAAAGCCCATTCTCACTCTGAACTCATCAAATAGCGCCACCCTGTCGGTGCTTTTGGCGTATGAGCGTGATGCCAAAAGTGCCTATGTGTCTAACTGGAGCCCAGCTGGACAGCATCAGCTAAGATTTCACTTGGACAGAACCAGTGGCGTTGTTATTGTACATTGATGGACAGCTGGATGGTACAAGGTGCGAGCACATGATAAAGGACAGCGTCAGGTAATAACGCTGCCGGTTACCACGCAATATCAGGAGTGTGAGTGCACCTATAGGGTCGGCGGGAGGAGAGGTGGATGTGTTTCACAAACAACTGACGTTTGTGTGGGAGTGAGGAGTTCACCTCACTTCAAATGTGTGTGATTTTTTTTTTTTTTTTATCTTCACATGTGCCTCTTTTGCCTAAACCTAACCGTCCATAACTTTGTAGCCTAATCCCAACCATCATGACAGCCCGTGCTGTAAATGTATAAAAATAAGGATCATGCAGCTACATCCCACAATGCATTTGTTGGCATCACCCTTATGGCACCCTGGAGTGTAAACAGCTGACGCAGAAGGATACCTAAAACGTCAGAAGTAGATGCAGAACGTCACTGACAGAGAGGCACCGTGTGACGAGTTGGGATGAGATTGTGTTGTCATTAAGGATGCATTTCTGACTATCCAAGAGAACTCATCGTTGTGTTACAAATGTTAACATTAGTGTTGTAATGGCGGTGGCATGTCAGGGCAAGATGATTTTACAATATTGGATATTCAAAGTGAAAAGGAATTCATAGCGAGAGGGAGGATGACAGTGTCATTAAGGGTAGTTTTTCTGTGAGTGCATTTAGACCCTTTGTGCACTTTTTGTCAGTACGTCATTTTGAAACCCTGCATGGACAAAACAGATTGTATTACAGACTTAACATAAAACATGTGGCCTGTGCTGTAAATATGATTTTGAATTTGGTAATAAGAGAGCACTAGCATCATATCAGAATGATGCGTTCAGACTTTATCAAAGTGATAATTCTCCATATTTTCATTACTTCAAGTGACACTGGACACATTGCAAATGCTTCTGTCATTTGACCCAGTGCGGCTTCAACACATCAGTGTGGAGTCAATGAAGTGCAGAAATCTGCTGTGTGCTGTCTGCCAGAGTGCTTAGTGACTGTCTACATGCCACTTTTTCTCAGTTTAGTCAGGAATAAGAAGCTATGGTTTTGTCTGAATATTCTGTGAGAAATATGAGTGCAACTTACAGCACCACAGTGGATACAAGGATTCAAACTTTACCGTCGTACTTCAGCACTGTGCAGCTACACATTTATTATGTATCAACTAAATGTCTTTTTTTTTTTGAGATAATAAGATAACAATAAATCCTACTACATCAGTCCAGTGAATTTATGATATTCTACTAAATTTTAGATTAAATCAATAATCAAACCTTCATCAGATATAAAATAAATAATTAAATGAAAATAAAAATAACATATACCTACCTAATAATATAGTATATATATATATATATATATATATATATATATATATATATATATATATATATATATAGTTTGAACTGATGTTTAACCCTTTGACACTTGGAGCGACATTACTTTTCTTGTGCTGCTTTCAGACACCTTGCACAAATATATAAACTCTTGATCCTGAGCAAATTGGTGCAATTTCTTTTAAAGGCATGAAAAAAAGACAATGAGCAACTTAGTGATAACTGTTTCAAAAGGTGCAAGGAATTGCTAGACTGAAAAATGATTAAAAGAAATAGGGAAAAATCTATAGGGGAAAAAGAAAAAAAAACTAGAAAAAAACATACTAAAATCATCAGTTTAATTGAAAAATTATGTTACAAAGTTAATATAATTTGGGTTGTTTCCTTTTTTTGTTGCTCATTGCATTCTTTCTATGTTTTAATTTTTTTTTCTTTTCGAGAAATCAAGCCATTTTGCTTAGGTTTCAAGGGCTTAAATACAGACACATGAAGATGATGAATACCTGCAGATTAAAATATGTGTTCAAGTTGTTTTTGTTTGTTTGTTTGTTTTACTTACTAATTATGTCCCACTACACTTTAACACAAATATCTTATATCTGTAAATACCCTAATATAATAAAATAAATAATATATTGTTCATTAGTTTACGTACTGTCAGCTAATGCTTTAGATCTAGATTACAGATTGACCCCTTATGATTAGATTCTAATGTATAGTCTAAACGGTGCAAAGCTTTTAGTGAAATTACCATTTGAATATAGAGTAATAAAGGCCTATAAATTGGATCCAGTTCTTCAATAAGACCCTCACAGCTTGACTCTGAGAATCATTTTGTGGCTTGCTATCATTGGACATAATTGCAATGACCATAATCCTCCAGCAAAACAATTTATCATCAAACCCAAAGCAAAGAGGACCCACACACCCCCTAGGCTGGGCCGTCATTTACAGCTAGTGGCTCCCCTTCTAGTCATATAATTGGGTATCGATGGCCAACGATCCCCTCCATTTCACCTCTTTCCACTTGGGCGCGCCGCTGGAACGCCCAGACAACCCAATCACAACCCCTGCTGAGAGGGCGGAGTCCCAGCACCCCAGGGAGAACTAGCATGGTCTGCCTCTTTCCATCCTCAGTTAATTGGATAAACTTCCAGAGGAAAGTGAAGGAGAGAAAACTGAAAAAGAGAGAGAGAAAGAGTTTGAGTAGTGATGCTACTTAAAAGATGGGTCACATTTCTCACAATTTTGGTCATACTCGCACAGTTTGGGCTGATATTTCCATCAGGCTAGAGGCTGGCAATACAGCTTTGTCAGTAAAAACAAATATGAGAACTCAGACAGATTTTTTTCTGTCACTGTAAATAAGCTAACAGTTAATAAAAATTATCTTACAGTCCTTTTTGACCAAAGCGTTCTGGATTTACAGGAACAAAACAAGCAACTCAAAGTCTCGTTATATGTATTTTCAGCCCATTCTCTTTCTGAAGTTGTCAAATACCACTGCTTTTGCAATGGTGCCACCGTTCACATCTGCATGACACGCCACTTGTTGATGTCAGCCTGCACCTGCCTGTCACGCATGATACACAACAGAATGGCGTCAAGTAGAGATGCTACTGGTAACAATGTAATAGTGCCAGGGTGCCTGTAGGGTGGGCAGGAGGGGTGGTGGATGGATCCAAGAAACCACAGACTTTCATGCAGGAAACCTGTGTTTGCTTCCCGTTTGAATTTGATGTTTTTTGGGGTTTTTTTCCCACCTTACTATGTGCCTCCTTCATCTAATCCTAACCATCAGTGGCAGCATGTGTGTTTGTTGACGTGCTGGCATTGGCTGCCATTTGCTTTTGTTGCCTAAACATAATCACGTGCAGCATCATCCCACCTTGGTTTGTGTTGACATTACAGCAGCGTAATCCTGAAACGAAAGAAAGATATGTCTTTTAGCAATTAGTTCTCACATCAGATAAATCAATTCAAATGGCATTATCTTGTAACTATATATGGAATCTGATAATAATCAAATTTGAATTTATCTTTTGTTGTTTGTCTTAAAAAACATTCCTTAAGATGAAAGGACAAACCAGACTATGACTGTACAAAGGTTTATATGGTTTTACTGTACAGTTTTCTAGAAATGTAAAATTCCTTAAATTACATCATAACAGATTCATTATTTCCTCATATTACAAAAATAATTGAAAAAAACAAAAAATCCTGAATAGATAATATGAAACTTTAACAAGATTCTTATGCAGGATGACTACATCCATGTCAATTCAATTGTTCATGGGATTTCATTTTTTGGAAAAAAATAAACTAAGAGTTAGCTTAAATGACCATGACATTAATAATCTACAGATAATAATAATAATAATAATAATAATAATAATAATAATAATAATAAACAATTTCATCATTTTAATAATTTTGTTTTATTTGATTATAACCACCTCATTCATCTGGTGACAATAATGACAATAGTATGATATGGCTTGCTTTAAGTTCCATGTTGCATTCTGTTTGACTGTGGGTTGCTGTAATTCAGTAGCCTATGCTGTAAGTTTTGTGGGTGTACAAACTTTGAGCCTCTGCCCCTCTACAGGTCCCTGCACAAACCTGCACCTTCCAAACTACTTTATTTTGAAGTAAAACCAAAAGGGAGTACAATAACTCCTCGTTACAGTACACATATGGGAAGTCAAGTCCAAGCAGGAAGTGTATCTTTAAGTTTACAGTTCCTCTCATATCTCACCTGGAGGCATTTATAACATGTCAGATTATCACATCGCCTCTATTTTTGCACCATTTGATTTATTTTTTAGCGATGTTGGCATGTAACCAGATCTCAGATATTAATTTATGATTTAGATGAGATTAACATAAGAGTATAATATTGTCATTGTTAATATAAAGAATGAAACAAAACCAAAATAAGTTGTAGAAAAACTGAATGATCCTTATTCCCCTTTACTACCTGCAAAAAACTAAAACATGGAAAAAAGACAATGAGCAACTTAAGAGGAAATGTCATCACAGCTGGCTTGATCCACGTCTCACTCACTCTCCACCCCCACCACCCCTTAACCCACAGCCCAATAATGATCAATGACCTGGAGCTGCTGACTTCACCTCTCACCTTTTCACTCTCGTCTTCTTTCCATCACTCAGCTTCCTTCAGTGTTTGGCGGGCTCTGAGTCCAGCAGGAAGGGGGGGGGGGGGCCCAGCCTGGGGTCAGCTACTGGGCCAGACATCACATAAATCAACCTGACGGGTTCACCCACGCCTGCCTGCCCAAGCCTGGGCACTCCAGCCAGCACAAGGACTTCAAGCTCCGCACCCGCCAGCACCTTCCCACCCCAGTGCCCCCACCATCCCCAACCACCACTCCCCCCGCACCCCGCTGCCAAGGCTCTGTTCAAGGGCTGAGTTTGGGAAGGGTCAGTGGATGGGCTTCCAGGCTTCCAGGGCCCTTGGTCGGCTAGTCCACAGGTGCCTTCTGGTATGTTGGGTACAATGCCAGGGACAGAGCCTGGTGGGGGTTATGGAATAGGGAGAGTGTGTGTGTGTGTGTGTGGGGGGGCGTCTGGCAGCTTAAGTGTGAGAGCTTAAACATCTCTGGGGGACAAGATGGTTGGCGCTGGAAGGTGAAATTTCATTGACAGCACTGGTTTAAATTTTAAATCTCCCAGTCCAATCTATGCAGTGCTTGGAATCTGCTTTACAAAGTTCTTATTAGCACATTGTGAAGCTGAGACTGATTGGCTGTTCTTTGACTCATTATTAATATGATAATTACTATTAGATGATGAAATATTGTATTATTAAACTTTGACTTTTTATTCAAACCTCCACAGCATGTGTAGCACAGGCCCAGGAAATTCCTAGATCAGTTGCATGTGTCAAATCATCTCACATGATGCTGCTCAGCCAGTGAGACACACAAACAGAGGAGAGACGAGACGGGCTAAGAGAACACACACTGGGACATTAGTGAGAGGGTGGAAAGTCGATGAGGTGTTGAAAAGTTACCACATCATTATTGTCATTAAGAAGTGCAAGTTAAAGTATAGAGCAGGTCATCCCCTCATCAGAAGGTTAGGGATTCGAGCCTCGGCTCCTCCAGTCAACATGTCAAAGCATCGGGCGAAATACTGAACCACAAATTGCTGTTCAACCAGCACGTAAGTGCGTATGAATGGTTACTGAGTAACAGGTGGCACCTTGTACAGTAGCCTTGGCCACCAGTGTGTGAATGTATGTGTGAATGTCACAGGTAGTGTGAAAGCGCTTTGAGTGGTGTTCTCCCCAGCTGCCCAATAGGGACCTTTGCACTCCTCATGTCACGTCAAGCAGCATATTATGTAGATGCATTAGGTTCCATCAGGTGATGTTCTTAACTGACACCGCCTGCCGCATATCATGCTGCCAGCGGCATATTGTAGCAAACCAAATGGTTCTGTCCAACCACGTTATCAGCTGTCAACACCCGACAGTGTGTCATACAAGCGCAAAAGATCCCTGCAAAGGTGGTGGTATTTAAAGACTTCGGAATGAGGATGGGTTGGTGCAACAGACCTGGCTTAACATGCGCTGTAGTTTAGTAAATAGAGAAGCTGTATGTCTGCTGTCTTACAATATTTTGGTGTGAATTTAAGAAGATAAAATAAGAGAAATTGTAGCCTGCCTATTACCCACAAGCCAGAATGCGTGGAGAATGCTACCAACCAGTCAAGTCAAGTCAAGTCAATTTTATTTATAAAGCCCATTATCACAAAACACAGCTTGCCTCAGAGGGCTTTACAGCATACGACATCCCTCTGTCCTAACCTCTAATTTCCACCAGATCCACGTGCAGTCCGGCTCCACTCCATCACGGCAGACGGGGCAAATAGATTATACTCTAGTCTACGTGTTAATTTCCACTTGCTCTGCTGCATTGCGGATCAACTCCACCTCAGCTCCGGCAGTCCGGACACTTGCGGATCAGCCACCTATTTTTGCTGGACGCCAGATGACTTCACATAAATTCACCTGAATTTAACACAGAACAGACAGGAAATCTGACAGTGATACAACATTAAAACATCCGGTTAATTTTCAAAAGAAAACACTCCCTGTTTACATCTGATCGTATTTCACTTAACCACATCAACAAAATGTCACAATAAGTGGATCCAGGCCTGTAATCATCAGGTCAGAGGTTTTCGGAGGTCATTACCGGCAACACGGATGAGGAGAAGCTAATTATGGAAGTAGAAAACCACAAAATTATTTTTTGACACCACACATCCATTTTATAAGGAAAACCACAGAAAGGAAATGGCATGGAACAACTTATTGGGAGTTATTGGAGTGAATCGACTTCACTATAATACATTTATGGAGTAAATGGAGTTATTACTTTTTCTTATGTACTGATATACTGCGTGTGAGTCAGTAATTACCGTAAGAACTCGTCGGTCTCGCCACTCCAGCTGATCCGGCAGCGCTGCGCCATGCTTCGTGCTATGCTCCGTGCTACGTCAACTGTCAGTGGGGACTGACGGTTGACTTAGCAAGGAGCAAAACCACAGCGGAGCCGTAACGCAACGCACATGCAAGCAGTGGAAATCCGGCGTTAGACCCTCACATCACCAAAGGAAAAACTCCCGAAAAAGAACCCCTGAAACGGGGGAAAAAAAATTGAAGAAACGTCAGGAATCCCTCTTCCAGGATAGACAGAGGTGCAACAGATGTTGTAAATAACAACTGAATTACAATTATGACAAAAAAGTAAAGAGCAAGAGAGAGGGGAAGAGAGAGGGAGAGAGGGGGAGAGAAGCACAGCAATAATGGTAACAAACGCATATCATATTACAATAATGTTAGGTGTAAAATTACTAAATACACTCTTTGATAGCATGTGATGTTACATGGAAATATTATAGGTGTTGATAAGAGTCCCATGCCTATATTTATAGTGGAGGCATGACTCATAATAATAGCAGCAGAAGGCCATGTCAAACACTATCACGGCATCGGCGAAACCAGGACCCACAACACAGGCGTAGCTTCAGACAGGACCACAGCAACGACAAAACCAAGACCATGATCATTTGTTTGGACATTTCTAGTATTTTAACACGTTTTAAGAATTTTAGGACATTTCAAGGATTTGAGGACATTAGGGGCCTAGCTGGGACCTCTGTCAGGGGGAGCGGTGGGTGCTCTACTGGCACTTTTTTTTGATAAACAACTTTATTTTGATACTGTTTTATGCACTTTTCCACCTTATGTATACTAAAAATACAGAAGATGTGAATCACTTAATATTTATTGTGAATTAGAAAATGGTTGGGGGGCCATTTGGCAACCTACTGGAGGCCAGATTTGTAAGTTGAGTATCTGTTACAGGCGGCTCAGAGACTCAGTTGCGGGACAACAAGACTCAGCACACAAAACTCACAATAAACGATTTTATTTACAATTACCAGAAAGAATCAGAACAGAAAACTAAATGCTAACCCGAGCAAGGTAACACCGAGTAAGGAAAGCAAACCAAACTGGAACAGATAAACAACTAAAGGAACTAAGGGAGACACCAAACTCAGTGCTAACAAACTCTGTAAACACACACTGAATAACGAGATGATTACTACTTGGACAGGCAACTAAAAGAGACACCACACGGGTGCAGAATTCAATGATCAGTGGCGATAACTATTATAACAAAGGGAGACACCATACGGGTGCAAATACTATAACACGTGGAGATAACCAAAAGAGACACCATACGGGTGCAAATATTACGACAGGCGGAGATAACAAAAGGAGACACCATACGGGTGCAAATACTACAACGGGCGGAGATAACAAAAGGAGACACCATACGGGTGCAAATACTACAACGCTAACCGGTAAAAAAAAAACGAGCGAAGCACTAAAGCTAACGGCTATGCTATCCACTTATCTGGGTAACAGGGAGAGAGGATGGGGAAGGCAGGCAGGCGGGGATAGAGGGTGCAGAAGGCGAGAGTCCAACAGGGGAGGGCAGAGGGTCCGAAGTGTGATTCCAGGCGGTTTAGACGGAAGGAGGGAGACCGATGAGGTGACGATGACACTGAGGTAGTCGGAGGAGCACACGGTGATCGGAGATTTGTCCAAAACTGCAGGCAGAGAGACAAGCTGTTAGCAACAGCGGTGAAAGCAAGGATCAGACGTAAACTGTGAATGACAACTGACTAGGAATAGCGAACAGTCCGACGCCGCTGAGTCGACTGAGCCTGGCTTAAATGCAGGTCCAGATCAGATGCAGCTGGCAGACAATCACCCGTGTGGCGCGAACGCTGATTGCAAGTGGCTGCAGCTGTTGGCTCCTCCACCCTCTGCACCCAACTCACGCCTACCTGCGGAAAACGAGAAAGAGGAAGAGAGAAAAAAAAAAAAACAAAGAGAGAGAGCACTGCCACTAACCAACATCAGGGGCCGTGACAGTACCCCCCCCTCTACGTGCACCTCCAGGTGCACGAACCATCCGGTCAGGTCGTCTCCGGCGGAACTCATGGATCAAAGACGGGTCCAGGATAAAACGTCTTGGGACCCAACTACGCTCCTCGGGGCCATAACCCTCCCAGTCCACCAAATATTGGAGCCCCCGACCACGTCGACGAACATCCAACAATCGACGCACAGTATAGGCAGGGGCATCGCCGACGACCCTGGGTGGAGGAGGGGGACGGACAGGGGGGGCCAGCGAGCTCTCATTCACAGGCTTAATCTGCGACACATGAAACGTGGGATGAATCTTCATAGAAGATGGCAATCTCAGACGAACAGCACTAGGGTTGATGAAGCGCTCAATAACGAAGGGTCCGACGAACCGAGGGGCCAATTTTTTGGACTCAACCCTCAAGGGCAAATCCTTAGCCCGGAGCCAAACTCTTTGCCCAGGAGTATAAACCGGGGCAGGAGAACGGCGGCGATTAGCTTGGTCCTCCATCCTCCGGGATGTCTTCAGCAGGGAACTCCTGGCACGCCTCCAGGTCCTCTCACACTTCTTGAGGAACGTCTGCAGAGAATGTATGTTGATTTCCTGCTCCTGGGAGGGAAACATGGGGGGCTGGTATCCAAGAGAGCACTGAAACGGAGAGAGTCCTGAGGACGCGTTGGAAAGGGAATTATGAGCGTATTCAATCCAAGGAAGAAGACTACTCCAAGCAGACGGGTTATCAGAAGACATACATCGTAAAAACGTTTCCAGTGATTGATTAGTCCGCTCCGTCTGGCCATTAGACTGTGGATGAAAACCAGAGGTTAAACTCACTGTGGCCCCAAGGGCAGAACAAAACGTTAAGATAGGGGCGGAGACAAACCGGTTCTTTAATTCCTGAAACGCCTGACTAGCCTCAGGTGTCCAGGAGAATGGTATCTTCACAGAGGTGAGAGAGGTCAGGGGGGCAGCGATCTTGCTGTAGTCGCGGATAAAGCGACGATAGAAATTAGCAAACCCCAGGAAACATTGCAGCTGCTTCCGATTTTCCGGAAGTGGCCAGTCCTTTACTGCGGTTAGTTTTGCGGGATCCATTTTTACTTCACTTGCGGAGATGATGTAGCCCAGGAATGAAACAGTAGAGACATGGAACTCACATTTTTCTCCCTTGACGAAAAGACGGTTCTTAAGAAGCCGTTCCAGAACCAGATGGACATGTTGAATGTGTTCCTGGGTGTTCTTGGAGTAAATGAGAATGTCGTCCAAGTAGACAAAAACGAAACGGCCAATCATGTCCCTGAGAACGTCATTAATGAGGTTCTGGAATACGGCGGGAGCGTTGGTCAGCCCAAACGGCATGACCAAATACTCGAAGTGACCCAGAGGGGTGTTGAAGGCCGTCTTCCACTCATCCCCTTCCCGGATGCGAATGAGGTGGTAAGCATTGCGGAGGTCCAACTTCGTGAACACTGTGGCACCATGAAGGGGGGTGAAAGCAGAGTTAATCAGAGGTAGGGGATAGGAGTTCTTAACTGTGATGTCGTTGAGTCCTCTGAAGTCAATACAGGGTCGAAGAGTCTTGTCCTTCTTATCAACAAAGAAGAATCCGGCCCCCACAGGCGAGGAAGAAGGACGGATGATCCCTGCTGCCAATGAGTCATTTATGTAGGTTTCCATAGCTGTTTGCTCAGGTTTGGAGAGATTGTATAAACGACTGGTGGGCAGTGTGGCTCCAGGAATCAGGTCTATGGCGCAGTCATAAGGGCGGTGGGGGGGCAGAGAAAGAGCACTTTCCTTACTAAAGACTGGGGCGAGATAATGGTAGACTTCAGGGACAGAATCCAAGTCGACTGGGGCTTCAGGGACTGGCGTAGACCGACTGAGAGGAGTGAAGGCTGAACGAAGACAGGTTTCATGACAGAGTGGGTCCCACGACATCACCTTCTCTTTCTTCCAGTTAATGTGCGGGTTGTGGGTTTGGAGCCAGGAGTATCCTAAGACAACAGGGGGACAGGAATGCTCGATGACGTAAAAGGTCGTTGTCTCACGGTGATTTCCAGCGACTATGAGGGTAATGGGCACCGTCTTGTGCCGTACCTGGGCCAGATGTAACCCGGTGAGAGCCTTGACCTCTGGGGGAACCTCAAGTCTCTCCGTCTGGCCATTAGACTGTGGATGAAAACCAGAGGTTAAACTCACTGTGGCCCCAAGGGCAGAACAAAATGCTTTCCATACCTCGGAAGTGAATTGAGGTCCCCGATCCGAGACAATGTCGGCTGGGATTCCGTGGAGTCTGAACACGTGTAGAACCAACAGGTCAGCAGTCTCACGGGCAGAGGGTAGCTTTGGTAGGGCAACAAAATGGGCAGCCTTGGAGAACCGATCAACAATAGTTAGAATAACTGTGTTACCTCTAGACGGGGGGAGACCAGACACAAAATCCACAGCAATGTGAGACCAAGGACGACGTGGGACAGGCAAGGGCTGGAGAAGTCCAGAGCTGGGCCGAGTAGAGGTCTTATTGGCGGCGCAAACCGAACAGGCCGCAACAAACTCCCGAGTGTCCCTTTCCAGAGTCGGCCACCAGAACCTCTGTCTCACGACCTCAGTTGTACGGGCAGCACCGGGGTGACAGGAAAACTTTGATGAATGAGCCCAAATCAGCACCTGAGAACGAACAGAGTCAGGGACAAACAATCGATTAGGGGGTCTGTTACCTGGATCTGGATCTTGATCCTGGGCTCGCCGCACTTTGGACTCAATTTCCCAAGAGAGAGTGGACACTACACAGGTCCTGGGGAGAATGGGCTCAGGCTCCCCAGGATCCTCCAACGCAGAAAACTGACGAGACAGGGCGTCCGGCTTGACGTTTCTGGACCCAGGGCGATAGGTGAGGGTGAAGTTAAACCGGCCAAAAAAAAGAGCCCATCTGGCCTAGCGAGCATTCAGTCTCTTAGCAGTTCTGATATATTCCAGATTTCGATGATCTGTCCAAACAATAAAGGGGTGTTCCGCGCCCTCCAGCCAGTGCCGCCATTCCTCCAAAGCCATTTTGACTGCCAGGAGCTCTCGGTTGCCAACATCATAATTTCTCTCCGCCGGTTTTTCTCTCTCTAGGGGAACCTCAAGTCTCTCCAAAGGGATGCAGAGTTGTTGCACTAGCTGAAGGTCCAGAAAATTCTCCTCCGCACCAGAATCGAGCAGAACTTGGACCGGGAATGACTGGGACTGCCAACAAAGCGAAGCAGCGATCTGCAGCCGATGAGGAGAGGAAGAAGAAACCTGGCTCACCCGTATCT
This sequence comes from Plectropomus leopardus, assembly GCF_026936395.1. Taxonomy (NCBI): domain Eukaryota; kingdom Metazoa; phylum Chordata; class Actinopteri; order Perciformes; family Serranidae; genus Plectropomus; species Plectropomus leopardus. The sequence continues at coordinate 33,865,789 of NC_142189.1, read as the reverse complement.
CCCCAGTTATTGATGAGCCTGGGCGTTTCCCGAGCGAAGAGGGCAAACAGCGACGTAATGACACCTCTTGCCGCAATACAGACAGGCGTTGGTGTCGCGTCGATGCTGCTTCTCCTGGGCTGACAACTGGGTGCGGCCAATTTGCATGGGCTCCGGGTCAGGAACGGAACGTGGAACTGGAACTGGTGACTGACACCTCTTAGCGGGAACCTGGGAACTCTCGGAACGAGAACTCCGCTCTCTCCGCCTTTCTCGGATCCGGTTGTCGATCCGGGTGGCTAGATCAATGATTTGATCCAGGCTGCTCGTTCCATCCCGGGTGGCCAGTTCATCCTTGATTGTGTCATTTAATGCAGCGTAGAAGGCTCCCTGGAGAGCTGTGTCGTTCCATCCACTTCCTGCGGCAATGGTCCGAAACTCGACCGAGAAGTCCGCCACACTCCGGCTCCCTTGGCGGACGGACATCAGACGGTGACTGGCTTCATCCCCACGTAACGGGTGGTCAAAAATCTTCTTCATTTCGGCCACGAAGTCGGTGTAGGAGTTGCAAATTGCCTCTTTGCGCTCCCAAACAGCAGTTCCTCATCTCCTCGCCCGACCCGAGAGAAGGCTAATCAGAAAGGCTACTCGGGTTCTATCTGTTGCATATGAGTGGGGCTGTAGATCAAAGATTAACGACACCTGGGTCAAAAAGGCCTGACAGGAACCTATATCACCATCATACCGTTCTGGAACAGGAACATGTGGCTCACGAATCGACTGTGGAGCTGGACTACTGTTAGCCACCACAGGAGTAGCTACAGCGGCTACAGGCTGATCGGCTCTAGCGCTTAAATTCGTCACTTTACTGGTGAGCAAGGAGACCTGTTTCAGCAGAGCTGCGTTACTCTCCACTAAATTACGTAACAAAGCCTCATGTCCCTCTAAGACATCTCCCTGGTTAACTATCGCCTGCTGAACTGAGATTTCAGTAGGAGCTGCCACGGCACCGGCCTCGTTGCCCGCTGAGTTCATCTTGGTCGGACTGTACTGTTACAGGCGGCTCAGAGACTCAGTTGCGGGACAACAAGACTCAGCACACAAAACTCACAATAAACGATTTTATTTACAATTACCAGAAAGAATCAGAACAGAAAACTAAATGCTAACCCGAGCAAGGTAACACCGAGTAAGGAAAGCAAACCAAACTGGAACAGATAAACAACTAAAGGAACTAAGGGAGACACCAAACTCAGTGCTAACAAACTCTGTAAACACACACTGAATAACGAGATGATTACTACTTGGACAGGCAACTAAAAGAGACACCACACGGGTGCAGAATTCAATGATCAGTGGCGATAACTATTATAACAAAGGGAGACACCATACGGGTGCAAATACTATAACACGTGGAGATAACCAAAAGAGACACCATACGGGTGCAAATATTACGACAGGCGGAGATAACAAAAGGAGACACCATACGGGTGCAAATACTACAACGGGCGGAGATAACAAAAGGAGACACCATACGGGTGCAAATACTACAACGCTAACCGGTAAAAAAAAAACGAGCGAAGCACTAAAGCTAACGGCTATGCTATCCACTTATCTGGGTAACAGGGAGAGAGGATGGGGAAGGCAGGCAGGCAGGGATAGAGGGTGCAGAAGGCGAGAGTCCAACAGGGGAGGGCAGAGGGTCCGAAGTGTGATTCCAGGCGGTTTAGACGGAAGGAGGGAGACCGATGAGGTGATGATGACACTGAGGTAGTCGGAGGAGCACACGGTGATCGGAGATTTGTCCAAAACTGCAGGCAGAGAGACAAGCGGTTAGCAACAGCGGTGAAAGCAAGGATCAGACGTAAACTGTGAATGACAACTGACTAGGAATAGCGAACAGTCCGACGCCGCTGAGTCGACTGAGCCTGGCTTAAATGCAGGTCCAGATCAGATGCAGCTGGCAGACAATCACCCGTGTGGCGCGAACGCTGATTGCAAGTGGCTGCAGCTGCTGGCTCCTCCACCCTCTGCACCCAACTCACGCCTACCTGCGGAAAACGAGAAAGAGGAAGAGAGAAGAAAAAAAAAAAAAAAAACAAAGAGAGAGAGCACTGCCACTAACCAACATCAGGGGCCGTGACAGTATCACTGTAGTAGGATAACCAGTGGTTAGCAGTCAGGCAGGAAGACACAACATGAAAATGAAACAATTTCAGACCAACTGGAAGTTGTAATTCTTGGTTTATTTAGCAGAAGATTGTCCCACAACTCCAGCTCCTGCTACAAACTAACACTTCCTCTACTGTCACACTGAATGCAGAGACCAAATATCAACCTTCACGTCCAACTCTGGGTAAGATAGCAAACCCAGTCAGTGAAAAGGTCATGCAGAAATTAGTAACTAATTACTTATTAACACATAACTGAAAAAAGTGTATGTATTAATGAGTTGTGCCCAACACTGGTTGCTACAGGCCTAAAGCTTTCTATAAAACAAAAATTGTTGGTGTCTGTACTTCAAGTTATTTACACATTTACACAACTGTTGTGCATTTCATGCCCTTCACATTCCTGTGTAAAAGTTGCAGGAAACCTTACAGAACAAGTTCCTTTGCATTTGGAAGCCAAGTGCTCTCCTCCCAAATAATGACACATTAAAGTTGGCATTCTCGAGGGCCGTTTATCAGCTTTTCGAGTTATCTGCCCTAAGTTCTTGTTAATGCCTTTTCCCACTTTTGCTCTCAAATTCATTATTTTTCCTACTAACCTCCAGAGTGGATAAAACCCCTTAAATCCTTCAAAATCGTTTCTTGCCAAGCGTCTGAAAAAAAATATTATTGCCCCTATTAAATTAATAGTCACTGCCAATAAACTATTGATATCTTCACTCCTTCAAAGTTGGTCTGGCACCTGGGATTGCAGGAGGGGGGAATTGAAAAAGATTTTGAGGAAAGGAAGAGAAACAGTTGAGGGCAAATTAAATTGCCATCTTGAACTCGTCTGTTAAGGATTAGTGGTTAATTGTAATTTGCGTGCCGTGTCCCCGGCCATCTCGGCAGTGTTGCTGTAAGTTGTCTGCCAGCCGGTGATAGAATACTCACTGCTCCTGTTCTCATAATTGGCAGAAGAAGAAGAAGAATCACTGAGACTCCGATTACCATCCGCAGAAGAAGCCGGGGGCGGAAGGAGTGGAGTTTTGTTTTCTTCAACAGGTTTGATACTGCATAACATAACCTGCTTCAAAGAGTCTTTGTTTGTCGCCAACTGTTTGCCACGTCCTCCATCTTGCCCTTTAGAAGGCAGTTAGACAGGAAAGTGTATCAATTAACAGTCGACGAGTAGGAGTCATGTTTATACATGCACGGATGAAATAGATTAAATACAGTAAGTTGTGTGTGTGTGTGTGTGTGTGTGTGTGTGTGCAGGCAGTAAATGTGGCATAATCGATGCCCTGCAGAAAACTTCACTGTCCTCGCCATCAAAAACATTTTAACAACTGGTTTGGAAATGTTTCCATTGGCACATTTCCCATTCAAACACACTTTTTACACACATGGGTGACAATACCATATGTTGACTAAAAAGCCAAACAAGTTGAGTAAACTGTTTGTGAGAACATGATCGTGTACATGGTGCTCTTTGACAATGGATCTAGAGAGACAAAGCAGATGTAGCTGGAAAGTGTTTTTGTTTTTTTTGTTGGGGGGGGTTGTTTTTTTTCCAAAAATAATAGCATGGACTTCGTCAAATTCACAGAAAAAAAAAAGTTAAATTAAAAATGTTAATTGGCAGAGTGAAGGAAAAAAAAGATAAACATAAACAACCATGAATTCCAAACACATTTGTCATTTTATTATCTCACTATCAACCGAAGTAGGGCAAATAAACACATATCTGGATTCTCATATTTTGTCATAAATGTTAAAAGCAGTCTCCCTCTGAATATCCCTGGATCTGTCATCGTTTTGTATGTTAAAAGCATACCCAAATTAAATCTGGACAAAATAATCCTCCCTTCAGGTCAGCTTACTATCTTTTTCTGTGCTTTAAACTATATCTCATGGTCCTCATCCATGTGTAATTTTTATGTTTAGGTCACAGAATGACAACTAAGCAATTGACAGCATTCTCCATCCACTGAATAATACCTCAAAACTGTGAGTGAAAAGTCTTGAAAAAGCTCTTTATGGTGTGTTTTGGTAAACTACGGTTTTCAAGGTAAAGAATGAACTTTAAGGCTCAGAATGACACTTTATTAAGGAACTTGCTTTTGGAGCTCTTGTTTTTGTTATTTTTGTTATCATTCTTTTTCTTCCTGTTTGTCTATATCCCATCTAAAAGTGTTCTCGCAGCAGTAAGACCAAAACTCAACAAAATTGGCAGGTAGATTGCAAAGTCCACCCAGTACTAAACCATAAAAATGACACATATTGGAACCACATTGCTGGTCAACTCTCTTAAACTCTCGTTTAAGAAAAATGACAAATAAATCTACCTTGTACCTTGTACTTACCTCAAGTGAGGAACTTTGGTCACATGATAATCTGTGTACTTGGTCACGTGATGACACTTCAGCATGTTACATCCAGCACAGAGGGCAGTGAGATATGGTTGAGAGCACAGGGAAAAGAGGAGTAAGTGAACTTTGAGTTCTTAGGGTTTATAAATCTTTTTAAGAGATTCTCATGGTAGAGAGATGAAAGGAAATGAGGACAGAAGGGAAATGATATGAACCCATAGTATTGCAGTTCTTGGTCTTGCATCTTACAGTAACCCCTGAGACCTAAGGGCACCCCAGTTATGAATATTTCAGTACAGATTACAATAATTGTATTTAAAATATTTTGATAGTTTTATGGCATGTTTAATACCATGAGGTTGTTCAAGAATTTCAGTATAATGGAGAAGCTAGGAACCCACATATCAAAAGTGAGGTTAGGCCATCAGGGTTTTGTTTTTTTTTTTTGTTTGTTTGTTTTTTTTTTTGACCAACTGTTTTATTTATTTTGTCACAACTTGCAGGTATATACCAATAATTGCTGTGAATATCACATCACGTTAACACCAGGGTCATGACAGACAGGTTAATTTATTTTTTTTAAAAAAGTAATATATATTAAAGTTGCAAGCAGTGATGAAAGGGCCCTCGCACCCCCTTGTACATTGAGTGTACTGGTGGGACTCCAGCTACAGCGATCTTTCATTTGTGTGAAAGTCGGATAATGCATGCAGAGAGTTTGGACCCTGGAGTGAGATATTTCACATGGTGTAGTACTTCCATGTAAATCCAATGATAATTGTCCCTCAAGGCTTACTTCCTGTTGCCAGTAAGTGGAGCAATTATGACTATAGAACATTGTCATATAGATGTGTTCAGGACAGGACCCTTATAAAATTTATGAGGTTTCAGGCAGATCAGACAATGTACACCTTGTGAAACATCAAAACGTATGCCACATAACGGGAAAACCGTCAAAGTTTTGCCTGGACCTGTGATAACTTTTAATTACCAGTGGGTTGAGAATGGACACACTACATTTGAAGTCGATCAGAATAATCCTGTAGGACAAGATGGCAAAAGTACGAGGCCCAAAATTGGCAAAAATTAGCACAAAATTCAAAATGCCCAACTTCCTGTTGGGTTTGGCAGATAGATCCAAGAGACTTTTTGTGCATCTGGGCATGATACATAAGTGTACTGAATTTTGTAATTGTAGGTGAAACCAGCCATTGGGGCACTGTAGAGCCATTTTGCCACGGCCATTTCCGAAACCACCAAAATAGGAAATTTTTCGCTAGGCTGGACAAGCATATCAAGATTTATTAGTTTTTGGGCATGTTTAAGCCTCCACAAATGTGATTCATTGGGGAAATGAATCACCCCCCCCCCCATGTATGTCGGGGTACCGGTGGGACTCCAGCTAAAGTGGTCATTCATTTCTGTGAAAGTTGGATAATATACACCAAGAGTTTGGACTATTGAACTAGTCCAAACTCTTGGACTAGTTTCAGATGAACTATTTCAGATGGTGTAGTACTTCCAGCGGCAACTAGGTGGCAGCGGAGGAGAGACTAATTCCATGTACATCATTTGTTGACCAAACCATGTAAATATCATGTAAATTCAATGATAATTGTCCCTCAAGGCTTACTTCCTGTTAGTAGGTGGTGCTTTTATAAGCAGTGAATATAGCCATACAGATGTGTTCAGGGCGGGATCCTGATAAAACCTATGAGGTCTCAGGCAGATCAGACAGTGTACACCAACGTTACAACAACGTCCTGTTTTCTTGCAAAACATCGAAATTGTATGCCACATAATGGGAAAACCATAGAAGTTTTGTGCAGTCCATTCATAACTTTCAAGTGGGAAGGTCTTAAGATCATACACACAGAATTTCAACTGGATCTGATTAAGTGTGTAGGCCAAGTTGATGAAAGTTTAAAAAAAAAATTATTTCCTGTGGCCACTAGGTGGCACAATCACGACTAGTGAATATTGTTATATAGATGTGTTCAGGGAGGGACCATTATCAAACCTATGAAGTTTCAGGCAAATCAGACAATGTACACCAAAGTTACAACAATTTCCTGTTTTATGGCAAGACATCAAAATTGTATGCCACATAACAGGAAAACCGTAAAAGTTTTGTACAGACCTGTGATAATTCTTCATCACAGAGGGGTTGAGAATGGAATTCTGAAGTCGATTAGATGAATCCTGTAGGACAAGAAAGCAAAAGTATGAGACCCGAAAATGGCCGACTTCCTGTTGGGTTGGGGGGGGTGGGTCCAAAGGCTTTTTTGTGCATCTAGGCATGATACATATGTGTGCCGAATTTTGTAATTGTAGATTAAACGACCCATTGGACCTACACATTAGAGGGCGCTGTGGAGCCATTTTGCCATGCCTGTTTCTGAAACCACCAAAGTATGAAATTTTTTGCCGGGCCGGACAAGGGTACCAAAATTCATGAGTTTTTGAGCATGTTTAGACCTCCAAAAATGCGATTCATTGGATCAAAATAATAATACCTTGCAGTCCAAGAGGGTCCTTGCACTGTTCGGTGCTCAGGCCGTAATAATTCCTTGCATTCACTTAACAAGTTAAATAATGAATGATATATAACGAATATATATATATACATATATATATATACACACACACACTTTTAAGGGTAGACTTAAGACCTTCCTCTTTGATGAGGCTTATAATAAGGGCTGGCTCAAGTTGCCTTGACCAGCCCCTAGTTAGGCTGACATAGGTTTAATCTGCCAGGGAAATTTCTATGATACACTGAGCTCATTTTTCCTTCTCTTGCTCCCTCCATCTGAAAGCTCTCATGTCTGTTTACTGCATTAAGCTAACTCTGTTGCCCCTCCAGAGCATTCCTGTTCCGTTGTTTCCAAGTTTTCCCAGATTCTGGCTTCAGTCTTGGCTGCACCTGATCATGGTGATAGCTGTGCTGGTGCTGTGACCCTGCCTTTGGTCGTGCTCGTGCTGTGGCTGCACTGATACTATACCCCCGGCTCACCCTGATTGTGGCCTTGGGTTTGCCATTGCTGTGATCCTGTCTGAAGCTACGCCTGTGTTGTGGGTCCTGGTTGCACCGATGCCGTGATAGTGGTTGACGCAACCTTCTACTGCCATTATTATGAGTCACGCCTCCACTGTACGCATGGGACTCTTATCAACACCCACAATATTATCATAGAGTGCATTTAGTAATTTTACACTCATCGTTATTGTAATATGACATGCATTTGTTTCCATTATTGCATATTCCATATTGCACCCCCCCCCCCTTTCTCTTTCCTTTTTGTCATAATTGTAATTCAACTATTATTTATGACATCTACTGCATGTCTGTCCGTCCTGGAAGAGGGATCTCTCATCATCCTCTGCCGATCTTCCTGAGGTTTCTTCCTTTTTTTTTTTCCTCCGTTACACGGGTTCTTTTTCAGGAGTTTTTCCTGAGGTGATGTGAGGGTCTAAGGGCAGAGGGATGTTGTATGCTGTAAAGCTCTCTGAGGCAAACTGTGTTTTGGAAAATGGGATTTATCATTAAAATTGACTTGACTTGACTTGACTTGACACACCATTGTGATAATCACTCAACACAAAGTTTGTCTTGATGGTGACCATGGAGTTAATAAAATCAAAACAATTTATTCCCTTAACATCTCCCATAAATGTGATGAAATATGCTGTGTGCAAAGGTGATGTTTTGTTCTGAGGGTTGCTGTGGAAATAAACTCATATAGTGTCCAGAAGTAGAAATAGTTTATCCTCCAGGGTCATAAATAACCCCATAAAATTCAGTCAGAATCTGTCTCGTGGTTGTTGAGAAGTCTTGCTCTGAGGCAAAGATGGACAGAAAAGAACAACACACATCTGTATTACACCAAACTGTGTCAGTGAGTGTGGTCTGCTCAGGTTTTCATGTAAATGTTGGCATACATACTTCTATATGTGCATGTGTGATGGGGAGATTAGCAACAGGGCATTCAGTTGCACATGGCTGACCCTAGTGTTGCCTCTGCGCTGCCATTAGCACCACTGACAGAAGCTTTTAAAGGAAATCTAATCTGCTCTGCATCAGATCTGTCCACCTCAGAGCACTGCAAGATGCACATCCGATATCTCCCTGCACTCCCTCTCTGAAGATGATAAATGCTCCACTATGTTCACCAGCTGGTTGCTAACTCTGTCGGACTGCTGTTTGGTCCTGGACAAATAGCTCACAGAGGAGGAGTGAGAGGTTTATCTGGAGTTTGATGAGAGTGGTGAGACTGAGCCAAAACAGCAAAACTGTAAAACAAAAACACAGAGCTACTAGATGCTAATCTGCTCTCTGGAAGTCAAGTTAATTTAGTTTCCTCAGCAGCTGGATTCCTGCAATATCACAACATCATGCAATCGCGGGATTACAGCTTTATGTGACACATTTGTGTGCAAACCGCCAGTATTTTGGACGAATCAGCATCCTGTGAGGAGCCACTGGCAGCTATGGCTGTGGTCTATAGGCAGGTTTCAGTTACTGATTTGTGCAAAACCTAAGCAATATTTTCAAAATGATGATAAAACATAATTGCGAGATGACTGCGTTTGAGTGATGTTATGCGACTTTTCTGGCAATAACATTCCAAGAAGCATAGTGATAGATGTCTAAAACATCAGTAGGTTTATTTCTATTGCAGCCACAGCACAAGCCGTCATTATTTCCAATCCAAGGCCACATAGGTGTGTTATAGAGCCATAATGGAGAGGCAAGCCCCTTATACGTGGGAGCAGCCACATATGAGGGATTTCTGGGAGGTGATCATCCACGATTTCACAGAGGAATTGTGGATTCTAAACTTTCAGATGATCCGCTGAAGTTTTAAAGAGTTATGCGATGCAAGAACACCTCTTCTGGTGTTTTTTTTTTTTTTTTTAAGATGTTTTTTAGAATGTCACGTGACTCTTTGTTTTACATCATTTGACCTAAAAAACAAATTATGTGTTTCCATTGCAGTTTTGCAAAATATTGCTTTTTCAAATTACCTGAAATACAACCTCACACAAGCATTAAAACTTTTTTCGATAAATGAGTTTTTATGAAACTGATGTGTTTCCATTAGGCATATTTTATATTTGCAATTTCAATCTGAAGGTTTTGACACAGAGAAGCCACTGTTCATTCAAAACATCAATGGACTCTCCTTAAGAAAAAAAAAAACAAATTACCCTCTTTAAAGTTTATGACAAAAAAGGCAAAAAAAACAAGCAACCCTATTTCAGGAGAAAAGAGCGCCAGCACACTGAATAGTATGATTATCATGTGAACACATCCATATCTTCATCAGGTTATATTCAACATGTGGTAAACAAAGTCTATGTATCAATTTAACACAATTCAACACAGATACTAATCCTACGTCAGTCCAGTGAAATGTGTAAATATATACACATTCTTATTGGAACAAAAAATTGATAAATTATTTTTTTCAGAATGAAACATGTTTTAGATAAATCTCCACTGTATTTTAAAACAGACATTTTTAATTGACATCATCAGTTCAGCTGTGCTATGGGGAGTGTACATGGGCAGTGTAAAGTGAAATAAAGCTTTTTTACAGGTCAGCTTCTTAAACAATTAAGCAATATCCCACAAGAGGGAGTGCAGCCAGGAGATGAGAATAATCACAGTCATGCTGATATTGTTGATTTTCGCGTTGACATTTTACATTCTAGGTTTCCTCCTGTGTCTGCCAGTGATGTTCCGGGATGCCGCAACCAACGCAGGGGTGTCAACAAAAGCACATTTTTAGGTTTAGGCAGCAAAGGCATGGGTGATTAGGTTTAGAAACAAACAAACAAAAATCATCATAGGTCGGTTCTATATTCAGATGGGAAGTAAACACCAGGCTCCCAGGTGACAGTCTGGGCTTTGTTGGACCCATCCACCACCATACCAACACACTCTATTGAGACCTTCCAGCTCCTTCAATTACAATGTTACCAGCAGTGTTTCAGCTCCATCCCTGCACATATCACACTGTTGTGCGAGTTGCCATTCAGCCAACTATTTCATGAATATACTGAGTAAAGTATATAGAGGACTGAATCTTCATGAGAGCTGTAGTGAGCAGTGCAAAGTCATGAAAGACCTGAGGGCACAGAAGCTACTGTTGAGACCGATCACCAGTAGATGATGCAGTTAAGTCTATCCAGTTATCCAGTTTATTCAGTCTGAAAACACAGTGGAATGGTGAACATTTGCTGCTTTTTCAACCTCCATAACCGTTCTCACCACTGGCATTACCACGACTGGATACCATGAGCTCAAACAACAGTGGACACTGGAATACAGCTATTTCTATGTTAAAACATTTAAATTGGATGAGTTATCAGCATCTGAAGTACACAGGGATAAATAAAGTGCATAGTAACCCTGAAAGATGGGAAAGATGGATTACAAGATCAACATCTTTCCATCATGACAAGGTTTTTTACATAAAACTAGGTATCTGTAGACATTTAGCAACCATTATCATTGCCGTCAACATCATCATCATTGCCATCACCAACAATAATCACATTAAAGTACATTGAATAATGACCGGCCAGGAGAGTAGTCTCAGCACTCAGATTGACTCTTCCCCTGCCATGCATTCATGCATGCAAGAGAAATGGCTGAGAGGATGAAGGAGTACTTGTATCTGTTACTCTTAAAAAGGGGGAAATTTCAGCCGAGAGCCAGAAGGCAAAATCTCAAATTCACAGGACAAAGGGTGGGAGCTGTTCCAAAAGATGACTTTTGCCTTCCTGTCTGTTTGAAAAACAGGTCTTGATCTTGCTACTCATTTTACTATTCATTTAGAGCATTTTTGGACTTAGCGTTGAGAATTTTGAACCAGCAGAAAAGAGAGAATGTGATCATCAGGGACTTGTCAACACAAAGCTTTGACAGTTTCTTAATGAAAGACAAATGTTGCTGGCCTGATATATTTGTAGTTCCCTACAGAGTCAATCACCAGTCTCTTGATGATGGTCTTTTGAGAAGCTGAGGGTTTATGCCTAAAATAGATACACATGTTCGTAGTTACAGTTAGTACATTTGGTGAAAGGAATGCATTGTCACACTGATCTACAATCTTTTACCTCTTTCCATCCTTAGGCCAACTCAGATAAAGTAATAGATCTGTTCTGCCATTTGAAAACTTCCTCTTTTCTTTACCCCAAAGTGAAATATTGTAGAGCACAACTCTTTCTGACATTACAAACTGAAGGAAACTAGCAGGCTTTATTATTTCTACATCAACAAATAATACATAATATATACTACATAACTTTATATGAGTGCTCAAATAATCAGTATTTGCATAACATAAAATCACATCACATTCCATTAATTGATCATTTCACATTCTCTCGTATCTGCCGTGCAATCACAGACAGCCATTGCAATTTAAAGAACTCATTTAAAAACAAATAAAAGGAATTTGTGTGACCAGTGGTTTAATACTCAGATAACATCGATATTATATATATTCCCTCTGTTCTCCTCAATATATTTCTTTGTCATAACAAGCTCAAAGAAAATTAAGTGGGTGACAACCCCCCCGACCAGCCCCCCCCCCCCTACCTTTCCTCATTAATTTTAATGGTGTGTCTAATGGAAAGGGAAACAGGACTCTTCCCATATCTTCTTTTCTCCCGAGATAACAACGTTGAAGTGACATGATATTGCAAAGACCTTTGCCAAACACCAATTTCATTATCTTACCATCTTGAATAAAACAAACAGCACAGATCTCCAGTCAAACAGAGGCTCAGAGCTCAGCCTGTGGGAGGTGTGAAGCTGCAGAGAGAGCGAACTCCACATGACATTGGCCAGCAGTTTGGTCCAAAACTAGAGGAGAAAAGGGCAGCTGAGACGGGATTTATTAGACCAGACCATAGACCAGAATCAGTAGCCAGTGGGTGGTAGACAGTGAGCATGGAGCTGAAACAGTGTGTATCAGAATTCATGAATGATACAAGTCACCACACTCATGAAAATATATTTCTTTGCAGAGTAATGAAGGTTTTCAGGATCACCAATTGCTTGTATGTTTGCCTACAAAAATAAACATACTGAAATTCATGCATATCCAGCCCATTCTCATTACAAACTCAGAACATAGCCTCACTCTGTCAGTTTGCATAAGTGTGCAATGCCAAAAGGCATATTTTGTGTGCACATGGACCACTGCTAAATGGCGTCAGCTGAGAACCCATTTGCTGTGTTATTCTATGCAACTGGCACATCTTCCTGACATGCACATGGACAGCGTCACTTGACAGGCAAGACGGTACCTGAAGTGCACACGTGAAACACAGAAGGGTGGCGTCATGTTGAAATGCTGCATGTAACAACTTAATACAAGGAGCACAAGGACGCCTATAGGGTGGGTGGGAGGGCTGACACTAATCACTGTGCATCTCAACATAAGCAGTGCTCAAACATCAACCCAAAGTTGCCCAAGTTGAATGAGAGACTGAATAAGTTAAAGATATATAAGTGGCCACTAAAGTTTCCAAAGGCCTCCATCCGTGCTGCTTTCTACTGTTTACCTGTTTTCCAGCCTGTTTGCGACGTTGATTGTAACCCACACACACAAAGAGGTATACTCGTCTGATAACCAGCTGTTTACACAGGTCTGGTCTACTGGCTATGGTAAAGGAGTAACTATTTTTATTGGGTAGCACCATTTTTGGTGAAAAGAGGGTATAAGCAGTTCAGTTTGGTCAGCTGTGTCAGAGCATTAACTGCTTCAAAAATAGTGACATAGAGGTAGATGGTGCATATCCTTTCACCTTAAAATAACTGTTAACTTTTTGCAAGTGCAAGTGGTCATTAGCTGACAGTACCTATTTTGCGAGGAAACGTGGAACAGCAAATAAAGTAAACAAATTGGTGTTGAAGAAAGCGTAGAAGATAATGGAGAGATAATTAGAGCTGAAAGGATGGTAAATATTGGTCCTCATCAGAACAAAACTCCAACTGGATGATTACGTTTTGGAATCTTTTGCCCCCTTTTGGTCAAAAATTATTGAATGAAACTATAATCTGTCAACAACGGTTGGTGTGCGAAGCAAATTACCTTTCAGGAAAAACAGAAGGTTTCCACTCTAATGAACCTTACATCTCTACAGTTTCTCCCCTGGTATCCAAAAATAAACGTACAAGAGGGAATAATGGTTTCGAGGGGGAGACAAAAAATAAAGGTGCTCACAACTTTCTCCTCTTCATCTAAAATCCTTATCTGTGTCCCCCTCTACCTTTCCCCGCCTGCTGTCTCCTCACCTCTCTCTTCCTCCTCACCCTGCCCCCCACCCTCCTTCCCCAACAATCCTTTGTCTCATTTTCAAACCATTACACTGTTCTGCTCAGCTGAAGCGCGTCCATATATTCTTAAAGGGCTGGTTAAACTTAATCATTAGGTTAACAAGCTCCTTGCCCTCCAAATGATCATCCACAGAATTAGAGGGATTTGTTCTGGAAGGTGAGCCAGTGACTGGGACGAGAGGCACAAAAGACACTGAGTGAGGAGAGAACAACCATTCGCTGTTTTCATTCCAAGACGAAATTAACAGAGGAGCAATTGAGCAACATTTTATCACTCTGAGGTCGCCAACAGAGACAAACAACTCTACAAACATGTAAACCAGCAGGTAAAGGCAGAAGCTCTTAAACCTAAGCTAATTGTATTCAGTTACTTTGTTGAGTACTTAAGTATGAAGGTATTTTGAGAGCTGGTGTTTCTGAGTGATCAACCGCTTTTTCATTTTAGGGGCAAACATATTACTCAGCAATCAAGAGGTTTGTCCATTTTGATGGTATATTTTCAAAACTACAGCCATTTTCAGGTTGTTATTTTGTTGTTGTTTTTTTTAATGTACTGCAATGCACTATAAATGCACTAAAAAATACTATCAGAACAAGCTCATGTCTGGCTGGCGAACATAGTTGAACAGATTTTTGTCAGGAGTTGGTGGGGACCAAAATAGAGCTAATGGAAGAATGATTATTGGACATTCATCAGTTGGACACACTCACAACTCCAAATGAATGCTAATGTTGCACTGTGTCTGCTAGATGTTTCAATGAACCATTTGCTAACACATTTGCCACCAACATTATAAAGTGATATTAACTCAGTAGTTGTGGTTTCACTGCAGGTGGCCACAAAAACAGTTACCACAACTTTACAGTTCTGATCATTTGTAGGCCATTAGTCAGTCCTTTCAGGATTTTACGAAGTTGCAGCACCAATTAATGCAAATTTAATGTTATCGCTACAGCAAATTTTATCATTTAAAACAGGTAAAATCTCAATTTATGTTTGAGCTACATGCAGTGTAGGCTATTGATTCATTCAGCCCCCCCTCCTTTCTCAGCTGACGCCAATGGCGTATGATGCGAACATGAAAGCCTTTGGCGTTGGGAGCTTATGCCAAAAGCACTGCAAAAGTGGTGGTATTTGACAATTTCAGAATGAGAACAGGCTGTGTACACAGCTCTGGTCCACTGGCAATGGGAGCCTATTTTGAGTGGGTATACCCATGTTAATTTTGGTGGAAATGGGGTATTACTGTAACGCTAATGTTAACTTTAAACTAAGACTTAATCCCAAACTAGCACCTGGAAGAAGTGAGAAAAAAAAAAAGTTCCCTGAAGGTGAAAAACCCATGTTAGCTAGCACACACATGCACACACACTGACACGCACACACACACACACACACACACACACACACACACACACACACACACTTAAACACAAGAGGTTGGTGCACAATAACAGTAGCTAATGGAGAACAGCGAGCCATCAGTGTTGAAAGTAGAAAGTGTGCCAGAGTTTCCATTCCAGCCTGTAGTGCAGGCTCTCAGGAAGTGTCCCCGCTATCACACAGTTAATTGTCTTTATTGTCTGCAGTGCTCCAACCAATATATTATGCTAATGTCAGCGGCTACGCCTGCTATGTACTATTTATTCGCTCCCTGATAGCACTCAGCGCACATACATGTTTTCTTTTAGACCATCTGGCTCGGCATGTATGACCCGCTCGGAAATGCATGTATGTGCTAATTAATTAGCATAGCTCAGGAAGCAATTATACTGTGATGTGGTCCCCCCCCACCACCCCCACACATACACACTCCTACACTCTGTTACTAGTCTTTCCACGGCACTTGAACACACTTCATTAGCTCTGATGTGTGGAAGAGTGAGCGGCGGTCCAAGTTGTCGCTCGGCATCTGTCCTCAGTTGTTGCTCTGGCTGAAGCTGGACTAGCCAAAAGGGTTACGTTCAAAGGTCATCTGGTGTCAAGCACTACAGCAGAAAAAGCCTGGTTAGATGTGAGGACACACATTTAGACACCACCTAAGAAAAGCCTTATACTTTATGAGTACACCAAATAAAAAGCTCCACAAACAGAGCAGTAAGCACACCCTGCACATCATACATAACTTACTCACTGGCTCCTGACTGTTTGAAGGTTGTTTTTTTTGGTCTTAATACCACATGGCAAATCAAATATACAGTAGATATAGCTAATGATATTATGTTGAAATATACTGTATTTTAAGCTATTGCAATTATTGCACACAAAGATATCAGGCTACTAACAAATATGTTCATCGTCTATTTATGTTTTGAGAATGTTTCCATTAATGGATAAATAGCTTACTCTATAAATTCTTTTGAAACTAAAAGACACCCATCACGAGTTACTAGATTTCTGTTTGACAAACAGATAATTTACCATTTTTTGGTAGATGACTCAATTGATTTAGTGTTTATCATAGTTAATTTCTATCTGTTGACAAATTATGTAATCTAATGGGGCTTTCACGCTGCCACATGGCAACTGGACGCCTCCAGTCATTTGACTGAGGGGAAGACAGCAGAGAGGAAGCGGCTTCAAACAGCAGTGGGAGTATGAAGGGGTTGCCACCTACATGAATGTGCACAGATTTAGCTCTGGCATGTGGAGTTAAATGTGTTGAACTTGTGGCTGTAGGTAGTCAAACAGAAGGGGATGGGTATCACAGATGCAAAAGGACAACAAGATGGAGGTGCTGATAATGTTGCTGTTTCAATACCCAGAGTTATACAGCATGGGAACAGCAGGAGAAAACCTGGGCCTGGGATAACAGTTCCACCAAACATCAGGTAAATTGTCCAGACATGTAGAAATCTTTGGTAATTTAAATGATGTATGTTGTCTTACAGTAAGCAGCGACAAGCTCATTGCCTGTCATCACAGCACTGAATTGTAGTGACAGCAGTGTTAAACAATGGTAAAAATGTAGAAATTGTCGACACTGAATTTGTACAAGCATTTTTTTTTTCAAAATAATATGATGGTTGGGTTGTTCTCATGCATTGTTTGTACATAAACCTATGAAAAGTAATGCAGTAAGTAACGCACACATAGGAGTAAAGATGGAAATACTGTAAAGTATTTCAGCAGCTGCTGACCTACTATGATCTTCAGCACAACCATCTCTAGGGTTTACAGAGAATGGTCTGACAGAGAGAAAATATCCAGTAAGTGGCAGTTCTCTTGGTGAAAATGCCATGTTTGATACAAGAGGTTAGAGGAGAATGGCCAGACTGGCTCAAGCTTATAGAAAGGCAACAGAAACTCAAATAACAACATGTTACGACTGTGGTCTGCAGAAGAGCACCGAACACGCAACTCATGGAACCTTGAAGCAGACAGACTAAAGTAGCAGAAGACCACAACGGGTGCCACTACTGTCAATTTAGAACAGAAAACTGAGGCTACATTTCACACAGGCTCACCAAAATTTAACAATAGAAGATTCGACAAATGTTGGTCTGATGGGTCTCCATTTCTGCTGCGATATTCGAATGGCAGAGTCAGAATTTCATTTAAACATCATGAAAGCATGGATCCATCCTGCCTTGTATCAACGGTTCAGGCTGCTGGTGGTGTCATGGTGTGGGGGAGATTTTCTTGGCACACTCTGGGCCCCTGACTACCAACTGAGCATAGTAGAAACACCACAGCCTCCCCGAGTATTGTTGCTGACCATGTCCATCCTTTTATGACCACAGTGTACTCATCCTCTGATGGCGCCATGTCACAAAGCTCAAATCATCTCAAACTGGTTTCCTGAACATGACAATTAGTTCACTGGACTCAAATGGCTTCCACAGTCACCAGGAGGAGGAGATTCACATCATGGATGTGCAGCTGACAAATCTGCAGCAACTGTGTGATGTCATCATGTCAAAATTGACCAAAATGTCTGAGGAATGTTTAAAGCACCTTGTTGAATCTTTGCCATGAAAAATCAAGGCAGCATATATATTTAGGATTTATATCTTCAGAAGGAACCAATGCTTGAAGCTCACAACCACAAACAGAGCAGGGCAGTCAGAAAGTACTAAGAGATGGACTTACATATTATTAGTTTGGGTTATTTCTAATAAACCCTTTGAAACCTGAGCAAATTGGGTTGATGTCTTTCTAAAACAAAACTTAACTAGACACGGCTCTCTCTCTCTCTATATATATATATATATACATATATATATGTGTGTGTGTGTGTGTGTGTGTGTGTATATTGTATTTCCTGTAATACAAATTTTAAATATATATCAGTATCATGTTATATATAGTTTTCTGAAAATGTTGCCATATTTTTTAGAATATTTTTTTAATAATAATGAGCAGCCACATTGTGCTCCTATCCTTACAATACCTACTTGGACTATGAAGAATGCCAAATCATTTAACCTCAATAACTTAAAAACTATAGTATTAATAATTTCAATAATCTATGATTTTTTTGACACAACAGCTAACTGGTGTGGGATTCAAGGGTCATTTCTTTCTTCAGACTCTTAGACACACACTGTGCCGATGTCTGACTCCTCTGCTATGTGTTTTAACAATGTGTTTTTACATGCACTTACCTCGGTATGTGGTACATGTGTGGCTGTACGTTTGCTGTTTGTATTAAGAGGCTCCACAGTGTCAGCAGTGATTTCACTTGAATATATGAACTTAACCAAATTAGGGTATTTATATTTCATGTCAGGGCACATGTCCGTGTGTCAATTCCAACATGTGTAATTTATCATTAACCAGCAGCGGAGCATACAGTAGCAGCGTCTACGAACACGAACCTATGACTGTGAACATGAATCCCATTAACACATGATAAAGAGGAAATGTGTGGAGGAGCCGCAGCTGCTGCAGAAATCAATTCAGTGGAATGATGAGGAGCATGTTGATTTTTTTTTTTTTTCTGTTTTCATAGTATATATTTTAAATTTGTCGAAGTATGTTCACACAGCCCTCATTTCTTTCCATGTATGGTGTGTGGAGAGAGTTGAGAGTACATGATGCATGTTTGGATGTTGTGTTTGTTATTTCCTTCTCAACAGAATGGTCCATTTTAATGTGCTACCTAACTCTCACTCGGTCAATGCATATTCATGGTGAGCCCAGACCGGGGCAGCGGTGGCAGTGACACTGGGGGTTGGGGAGATGTGGGTGTCGAGGGTGTCGGGGGTGGGAGGGTGGGGGATGAGGCGTGCTTGTCGGAGTGTGTCACGTTTCCAGACGAGCGAATTTTTTTGATTAAAGTCCCTTATCCGTTTTATCATGCATATCCCCGCTCTGATTAAAGTGATCGGAGTCTGACACTCACAATGTCAGAGCAGGGAACCCGGGAGCACCTCACTCCCCTCCCTCCCTTCCTCACTCCCTCTTTCTCTGTCACTCTCTCCATCTCTATGTCTCTTTATGTCCCCCTTCCTGCTAATGCATGCTTGGAATGTGTAAATCTCAGGCTGGAGATTCTGGAGATGCTGATGTCCCTCTGACATTTATAGGAGGCACCAACACTGATGCATGTACTACTTATTTAGGCATGGTAGAATGCAGAGTATCGAGTATTAATTGAATTAATGAAACCATCATATTCTCTATTGCAGTAATGCGTAAATCAGCGCAATTGCCCTAAAATCTGTTCTAAAATGTTCTAAAATATTCAATGTCATAAAATCCTAGAAATTTCCTATAATCCTTGACACGTCCCCAAAAGATAAATTGATAACTAGATAACTTCTTTACAAATTAAGATTTCTGCACACAAACCATATAAGTGCAGTTCAATCTATAATTTAATTTATTAGAAAATTAGTTGGCAACTATTTCTTTCATTGTGTCAGTCATTTTTCAAGCAAAAACATTTCACAGGACCAGCCTCTCATATAAAGTGTATGCGTGAGGAATTGCTTTTTCTTTTTTCTTTCTTTTTTTTTTTTTTGGTTCATTAAATTTATTTAAACCTTCTTGAATGCATACTTTTACTTTTAGTACTTCAATACATTTCCCTGATATCACATTTACTTTGTTGAAACTACAAAACAGTTTTACTACTGCAGAAGGTCTTCTTACAGCTCATTTACTTTTTACAGCTCTAAACCTTAAATAGTGTTTAGGGGGCGTTACCTGTGTTAATAGGTGACTTATGATCAAGTGGGATCCATCATTGAGCACACCTTGTCAGAGCTAATTTGGATGGGTAAGAATGTTTGGTGAATCTGGAGATGACTTCTCTTATTTCTTCTCTTACAAGACAATTAAAAAATGGAAGATGAATTTAAGAGAATGTTTCTGCATGATGCCCATTTGAGTCGAGAGAAGTTGAAAAGCTCTCAGTTGTAATTTAGAACTGATGGTAAATCTCTGTGGGTCATTTTATTCAAGCAGCAACCTCTGAGGCTGAAAAATGAAGCCAATGCGGAAGTGTCAAAACCTGTAGCTCCTCTAATGACCACTAGAGGCTGGCTTTAGGAAGCTGGCTCCAAAAGTCAGTCCCTAGACCCCCCATGTTAAAATTCCCAACTTTACAGCAGAAATAAATATGGTTACAGCCTGGTACAAAAACAGTTCTGGTCTCTACAGGTTATTTCAACATTCAGGACTACTGTGCAGGGGTGATTATTTATTTATTTATTTATTTTAAATCACTCACCCATTTCCATTTCATATATGCTTAAAGTTATGTATGTTTAAGAGACGGGCCTCCTGATTGACCGGCTGTCTACAACACAGTCTCTGAGTCAGATCCATCCCTCACCCTCTTGCCCAAATATGATCGCTTCAGACTCCAAAAAAAACCCAAGATGGCAACAGATGAAATCTCAAATCCGAGGCCTCAAAACACATGTCCACAAACCTATGGGTGATGTCACAGTAGCTACATCCATTTTTTACACAGTGTATGATCACATTGGACATAGGCTTTTAAGCAATTCTTTATCTCAATTCATTGATTAGTGCAGCTTTAATTAACTGTGTTCACTCGTTAAACAGCATACCTCCAACATACCTCCACTTCTTTTTTTTTTGTTATTTCTCATACTTACACACCCTTAGAAAAGATGCTTAGAACACCACATGAACAAACTGTACAATATACATAAAAAAAGTTGCTTCATATCTTAAATATGAAAAACTTGTATGCAGCAGAATTAAAATTGGTTCCCTTAACTAGAGTTTTCATGTCAAACACACACACACATACATACACACACATAAATCATTATAGATGTAGAGCAAGGTATGCGTTCTATATGTTACACATGGGTTCACACTGCTCTGTTTGTTCATAAAGTACATAAAACCACTCAGTTATTATAAATTAAGTGATTTTCAGTGTAGTGATTGTCACCAACCACTACAGTGCAAAACATTCAAATATTTAAATAAGGTTTTTAAAATTAAGTAAAAGGTTACACTGCCTTCTATTGAAGCACTGATGCTGTCATGGATACAGCCAAAAGCTTTTTCCACATTGTGGATTATTCTGTTCTACTTTATTGCTTTACTCAGTGTGGTTACTAGTTTATAAATATATTATTTGAATATCAATTGAGCTTTAAGTTTTTAGAATTATATTGTTATCTTTAAAGTAGGAGAAATGACTTTTGTTTGCTCCTTTTCCTATAGAAAGAGTGTTTATTTGATAAATACCGGAGCACACAATAGCACATAACACAGTCCCACTTTCATTTCTTCACACGCATACACTCTGCGATGGTGGGCTGAGTTACAGCAGGAGTCTTTTAGAATGTCACCCCATGACGAAAGGATGCATGTGCGGTGCACTGGGAGTGGGCGTTTCACTTACACACACACACACAGACACTCTTTTGCCACACACACACACACGCTTGATGAAACAGCTGGTCCAGACACAGCCGAGACCATCCAGTCGGAAATAGTAATTAATGGCATTAGAATATCGCACAGTTTGGTGCCATTGAGGGACTGGATGACTTTAAAATGTGTAAATCCACAAACTTATCTGACCTAGCGACGGGTGGCTTTCCACCCCCTCAGCTAAATAGATTAATTATCTGCAGGGCCTGGTGCTGTCATTGGGAGCCACATGGATATCAGATCAGCCCAGATACCGCTGGAAAGCATTCCTTCTGCTAATGATTACAGCACTGGTGCTGCTTACGAATATGTTTACCCAGAGATTCATGGCAAGAGATGGGGCTCATATGTACGCAGCTGATACAGAAAGGTTCGAAAAAGCATTGAGCTCAACTACTACATCACACCGTACCTTACATTTATTTTATGTTCTTTAATTGTAATGTAGCTGATTTCCATGATACACATTTAACCACTTTTAACTGTTCATTATACTCAGGTGTATAGCAGTATCTTAAAATGCTGCAGAAGCACAGAGTATGTTGCGCCGCATTACATCCCAGGGACGGACAAATCATCTGAGATTTTGACAACCAATATGGAAAAAAAAGAAGAGGAAAAATAACAAGCCAAAAGAAAAAATATCGTCCAAAGTCCCAGAAAATGGAGAGAGCAAAGGATCTCAGGGGTAAGTATTAGTTGTCACCCCATGATCAAATAGTACAGGCCGGGAAGCAACCGGAGAGAGCCTGCGCCCAGGCAAAAAGAAATATAAAGTCCAGATTTAATTCTGATACGGAGAAATAGAATTTCAAAGCTGGATGTCTTATCGTTGGCATGTCCCTTTGCCGGACTGATTTCCCTAGCAAAAGCCTGTCAGTGCTATTATGTTGAACATGGAACCAATTTACTGCGCTGGCTAAACAGGGTTACCAGTGCTCTTGTACTCTCTAAATGTTTGAAGTTATCACACAGTGGGAAAAATAGCATTTTGAATGTTTGGGGAGGGGGGAGCGCGGGGGCCGCAGCGGGGCCGGCTCGGACGGGAGTGGACTGTAATTGAAAAGTATCAATCAAAAACAAGGCAAGGGCCAGGGAGGGGAAGCTATTATGTTAACCCACTCCGCCGGAGCACTGGAAGAGCCCAAATGCATTTCTTTTGTATCGGTAATGCTCCCCTGCTCTCCAAGCCTCTAAGCCCTGCGACCGGGAGCCTCGTATCTCGGGACGGACGGCAGCAGGGAGGGGAAGGAGGGGATTATCAAGTGGAGCATGTGGCCATTACAGGCCTGTTTCGTGATGCTATCTGCCCTCTGAGATAAGCAACCCCCGGCTGGTCAGACGTTTCCAATTTCTATACATGAGAGATGAAGACCTTGTGCTTCTGCTTGCCTTCACTTTTTTTATGTTATTATATTTTTGCCCGGCCTCTAACACTGCCCTCCCTGTATATTACAAGTGTCCCTTCATGTGCCTGCAGCGGGCTGGCTGACCCACGGCCACCAGTAAACAGCTGAACTTCACAGAACGACTTCGGCATAGTGGGAGATTGAGATAAAGTGAAGAGGAAGAACAAGAGGAGGAAGAAGAAGGGAGGCTGAGGATAAACAATAGATGCAAATGAGGTGCCTGTAAGACAAGAGAGGAAGTAGCTTTGGAAAAGTTGCCTAAAACATATCTTAAGTATTTCTAAACCACAGCACGAGCTGTGGAATCACTTCCTTTTCTTTTGTGTACCCACTTTAGCTGTCTGCTTCAATTATACAATATTCCCACTTCACACACATTTCTTTTTTTCTACTTCTTTGAAAATCCTGAAATGCAAACTAGTTGGCAGGCATAGTTGGTTGAACGTGTATTTCTATCAAGAGGACCAGAACAAATGCATTTCATTTCATTGAACCACCCTTGTTGTGTTTTGGCCATGACTCAATCTGTTCTGATTAGGCTAGAGACAGGGACAACACACATATTCAAATGGGCTAGACCTCAAAGGGTCACTGAACAATTTCCTCTGTTCATGGAAAAAGGATATTGCTCAGCCATCGCATTCCCTTGTGGTGTCCCCTTTTTTTCCTCCAAGGGTCTTAGAATAAATTCCTGGATACATTAACATATAAGAAAGTACAAGTGACATAGAGTATAGCCAGTGGTTTTTCACCAAATAGCCCTTAGTTAAGGACATCCTTAAGTCGAGGTCAAGCTCAGAGCCAGGGAAATTATGCATTCTCGCCTGGTCTCAAGCAAACTGTGGCTTCTCCATGTATTAAAATGAATTGTTTTACAAGTTTTATCCCCCAGAAATGGGACACCACTGAGATCCAGTGAGCCAATTTCTGTGATGCTGTCATGGCATGTGAAAAGAGCGGGGCATACATTTCAATATCTTCTTGGCATTTACATTTGGAAAAAACAGATAGACAGAAATGCATTGCAACTGTTGTCTCTGGTGTTTTATTAAGATTTTATAATACCAGTGGTTATTGAATAAAATGCTGTTACATATGCTAACCCAGGGTTGGAGAAATCTGTGTCATCCACTCCTAACATTGACAGAAAAAGCTCTGTCAAAGACGATGCCCCGGCAATGGTTGCCATGTGCTTGTGTTGTCGAAACATAACTTCATGCTGTGTAATCCCACCATGTGCATGTTGTCATCACTGTAGTGCCATCACAGTACGTCAACAGCAGATGCTATTTTGCAGACAATTAGTATTGTGCAAATTGCATCAATAGTGTAAATATAATAAATAGTTTAGATGCAGTAAATAGTGCAATACAGCTTACAGATGTGTGAGTAGTGTATAAATAGATATTAGCTCTGAAGCATTTCCTGGGACAGGGACACAATCAAAGCAAAACCAAATACTCTCAACTCATCATCCACTTACTTGCTTGTTTTGGAGTTTCTGACTTTATAAAAGTGGAATTATGCTGAGATCAAGCTTGCTTTAAGGCGAACATGGTTGCTGAATCCCAAACATGGGTTCACTTCATCTAAAGTTTAATGAAAACAAGCAAACTCCAAGGCTGTAATATACTCAAAAGCTTCAGAAGAAGCTAGGTTTTGACTTTAGACTTGTCTTTGTCTTAGGTCAAAAATAAACTGTCAACCTGAATAAATAAGATGTTTTGAACTCTCAGTTGTTAGTTAGCTTCATTTGGGGAAGGGTTGATACGTAGCAAGACAGTGAAAGGTAGAGATCGCATGCTAGCTCAGTAGGTATATTGCTGCCTTCACATACTCCTCGGAAATATCACATTAACCTGCGTTACCGAGTTTCAGGGCAGCAGAAATGGTGGAAAGCATGGAGTCAGTGTCAACACTTGATGGTAAAAAACTTATATATTACATTATTTTATAACACGAGCTGCAAACTTGACCTCATAAATGCATAAACATAGCAGGCAAAATCAATATTTGGTAATGAAAGAGAACTTTTTTATAAGTAACATAATGAATTTACATTGATCACATGGAAAGTGTAATATGTTATTAATGTTAACGGCTGTCCATGTAGAGGGACCTAGATTAAATATAAAAACATAATAAAATTCTACTTTAAAGTATATAAAATACATTTTAAAAAAAATAATATATGAAAAATAAACTGGAAACGGCTATCAGCCTCTTATTTAAACACTCCTAGCATTAAAATACAACCCATCTTCTTTGTAGCCTCCACATTGTTCCCACTTTACAACCTCAAAGCACATGAACACAAGTCAGAAGAACAACTTCCCAACTCTGACACTACGACTGTCCAACATCACATGAATGTAGCATGTGACATTTTTAAATGAAAGTAGCTGTGTAGATAGGACAGGTTAATAGGCTGGAAGGGGTGTAGGAGGTATTTGGTGCAAAGGTAACTAACTAACTAAAGAAGTATGCACTGGTAGAGATGGAGGTAGCCATCCAGGTAGATAGGCTGATATGTAAGTAGGAAGAAAGAGATGGAGGGAGGTAAAGGAGGTATGTAGATGGGCAGGGTTGGAGGAGGGTGTCAGACGGGCAGGCGGAGGGTTTTTAATTCAGATTTCATGTGGGCTCACTCAGCAGTCACTGGAGTCTAAAGTGACTCTGGGGAGCCTCACAGTTCTATATGCAAATAGAGCAACGCACCTGGCCAGTGGAGCAGGCCTGCTGAGAGGTTACTTATGCAAATCTGATTGAGTGAGAGCATATTGCCAGAGCACGAGCAGGCAAGCAGGCATATGTGCACGAGCACACACACACACACACACACACACACACACAGCGGCAGTTATATTTCACAGGGGCTCTGGGACGCCATGTTCCCCCAGAATAGAGGTGGCAGACAGAGAGGGAAAGGATAAAGAAGAGGACAACCAAGAGGGAGAGAGAAGGAAAGACAGAGACAGTGGAAGTGAATATAGAGGGAGTGAAGGAGAATGACAAGACAAATAGATAAAGTCTGGAGGTGGGAAGGAGGCGGACAGGTGGAGGGAGAGAAAAATGTCAAAGGGGTAGAGAGGGAGAAAGAGGAAGACAGGGAACAGTAAGAGAAGGATAATTCTTCTGGACATAATAGCATCTCTCACCCCCTCTGTCGTCATCCTCCCCCTTTCCCCCATCATGGCCCGCTAGCTTTAACAGCACGCCGAGGGCACAAGGAGGCGGGGATACATGTGGGCACTAGGTATTTTCCTATGCACACTTTGTAAATGGGCTGAACCCACCCCCACCCACCTCCCTCAGAGGCTGGCATTAACCTGCTGATTAAGTGGTAGAGCTTGGCTGGAGCTCAATCTCAGCCTGATGCATGGGCCCATGATGTAGACAAATGACTAAAAATCACATTGGCAAGAACAGGGCTCTCAGTCAGGCTGCCCCCCAGCTCAGGCCTGAGGCACAACACATTAATAAACAGAGATTTAGTCTGGTGATGATTATTGATAACGTTGTGCATAATGTAAAATGCCAGCATGGATGAGAGAGGAACTTTGTGATGCCTCACAAAAGTGAGGCATCACACAGAGTTCCTCTGTGCTACTTCACAGCAAAGGGATTACGGTAGTGTAAAACATGACATTGCTTAAGAGTAAAAGTATGCATCTGCTGATGGAAATACATATACATCATGATGGGTTGGTCAAACTCTTTTGAATTCTTACTTTTCATACCAGCACAAAACTAAAGCAAAAACTTAAATAATGTAAACACTCATTAAAGACTCAACCTTATAGCCAGGCAAGAATATGAAATCAGAGGATTCAACAAAAAACTTAACTGTAACTGAAAATTGTGTTTAATTACATTTTTAACGTTACATTATATTCTACGATATCTGGGTATGCCATTTAGGCTATGTGATGCTTTAGATTTGGAAAACTTGTGGGTAAGGTTTGACAAATACAGCACTTGGTTAGGGCTGAGGCATGGTTATAGTAATGGAGTGCCCCAGAAATGACATATTTCTGTAGGCCAATGAGAAAGTTTGTATCACCCTGGTTCCCTTTTTTAAAAAAGCCAGTGGGATTTTCCATTGAATTTTGGATTACTATAGAAAATAATCTCTGTGGTATACAAATGTTTCTGATATCTATGTGTTTACATATTTTATGTTGCAGAACAAAATGTGAAAGTTTCTTGCTTGTGTCAACTACAGACTTTATTTAACAAGTCAGGCTGCGCTTTGGCACACAACTGCTTTGATCTAAATGTTGATATTAGCATGTAACATAGTTACACTGCTAACATGATGAGGTTTAGTAGATATAATGCTTACCATGTTCACCTTCTTAGTTTAGTCTGTTAGCATTATTGCATTTTTCTGATAAGCTCTAAACTAAGTACAAAAGAGGCTGATGGGAATGCTATTAGTTACACTGAACATTGTATTGTGGGTCCACCACTTTTAAATGGATAATGAGTGTTATAGGGAAGCCAGTTACAATCTGAGGAAAGCCATTAAGTCATCAAAAGAAGCAACACCTGGAAAGACTTGAATAGCATTGCAATGACAGGGACTTGAGGCTTATTTTTATTCATTGTATTATTTATTGGTTTAAAGGTTGAGAGAGGACCAGGACATAATGCATTTCCATTGCATTGAATGTACACTGTGCTTTTTAATGTATATGACAAATAAACTTGAACTTGAAGTTGGACAATTCAAAATCTTGACCTGATGATGGCACTAGATCAAAGATAAAGGGATCAACAGAGTAGGTAGACCTGATCTTCAAGGGACATTCCTTACATATACTGTACAGCAGTCCATCCAGTACTTGTGAGAAAAGGTGTTTCAGTCAAGAGCAAAACCTCCTGGGGACGCTATGGAAGATTCAGGAAGTTACCATGTTGTTGGCATGGTTAAAAAAACAGCACATTTGAGCATGATAAATTTCAGTAGAAAACTCTCTTACTCCAGGGATTTTTACCCTCCAAAATCTGCCAGCCAGACATTTAAATCAAGCGTATGAGAATAAACATTTTCTCTTAATTAAATAATAATAGTGTTATTGTGAGGGGTCTTATTGTGTATGTTTTTTGTTTTTTTTTTCTGGATTCTGACACACAAATAGAAGATAAAACTGGTTTATTAATATAACAGGGTTGTTTGTTAATTTAATAGGTGTGTGTCTTCATTGGGATTTTTATTCTTTTATTGGAGTATGCCATTTTTTTCCTTTATTGAAATTTGAATGTATGGTATCTTTATGTATGTATTGGTGATTACTATTGTTCTCCCTTAATCTTAATTTAATACAGCTTTTAATGTAAGTGTTTTAGACTGATGAGGGATTTTAATATAAAGTGTTTTGATATAAAGATGAATTTTGATTTGAAGAACCTTGATATAATGGTTTTATTGAGATATGTTTGATGTTTTGTACTATGGTACTGACATCACTGTTTTTTTCTTTCCCTATGTCCTTTATCTATGCATTTTCTGTGTAATTTATCTATGTGTTGATTGTCAATTGTTTAACCACCTTCAGTGGTTCAGATGGTTATCCTCACCTGCCACTGTAGAGTTCGTCGGCCTATTGGTACGCATTATGTATAAATTTAGGTGTGGCAACATTTTGACCTGATGAAGCACCAAGCAGGATCGTAACATTGTCTGAAATAAACTTGTGTGGCATGAAGAGAGTGTGCAGGCGTTACCTTTTTCATCATGGCTAAAATGAACATTTGTCGGATACTGAAAATGGAAATGTGTTACATACTCATCCACCACCCTACCCTGCACACGTCCATTCTTAGATTGGCACTACATGTTACTCATTCTCGCAATATGAGTGTAATTTTTAGGAATATTTGCCATGTCCATCTATTCTATGTGTCCCTTTTGATTGATGGACCAGTGCATAAACACAGAGGACATACCATTTACTTTTACTGCTCTGCTTCTGCTGTTTACTGCTGTTGTTTAAGGGCTGTTTATTACCCACAAAATAATATGTGTTACACAGAGGAATATAGCTGCCTTCTGCTTTCTGTGTTTGCTAGGAGGATTTAGTGTGTCCTCACTGACGGACATGAAGATAACGTGAGGTTTATGGGTTTTTCAGTATTAGATGGTACATAGAATCCTTAGTGTATAAGTGTTAAAGTGTCATGAATTTGTTTCCATTGCTGTGGAACAGATTCAGATTGGGGGTGACAGTTCAAGAAAATGATAGTAAAGTTTGGATCCACTAAAAAATCTGACATTTTTAAACTTAAACATTCCAACTATACATCACAGGGTATCTTGAAAGGAATTAACAGAAAATGATTTTGAAGATGCTGTTAATAATTTTGTGATAATACCTACATCATATTTATACATTACATTTTACAGTGTGATGCTGGATAACTGATTTCCATAGTTGTGGCAAGGATGTTCCCCCCTGCTATTTGCCATATAAACTTCTAAAAAAAATCAAAATGCTGTCAAAGTCTCCACTACAATAGAATTTCGGCATTTTTCATAATTTCAGTGGCAGATAAATGAACGGTAAAAGAGTGGCGTTGAGAGAAGTGTCTGGCCGGCTGAAGCAACTCCCTCATTGTCACATGGCACTTTGCTTTTGGTTTTGCTTGAGTTCATTTTTTCTGCCGTGCACACCATCACGCCTGGCATCAGTCACTCCATCTGACATCCATTGTGTTTAATTAGTTGTACCAAATGTTGCAGGAGATACCTGTCCTCGGTGTGTGTGCTAACATGTCAATTTGCTCTTTAGCATGTCGCACAGAGTGATGAATCGGCTCTGACAAATTAATTTGATAAATCATAATTACTGTAGCCTATATCCAACATGGATGGGAGGGTGGAGGGGTGGCTTTGGTTGGGGTGTGGGGGGGGGCTCTTCTTTGTGTAAACATGGACTGACTTCTACAAATAAAGCAGCAATAATGTTTGAACCCTCTTCAAAAAGGTCTCACGCGGATGTCCTAATCTGGCATAGAGAGCTGTGTGTCATCAGCAAATCTGATGATTTTCCTTTTACAAAAAAACTAACAAAAACAATTGCTAATGGACGCAATACCACTTAAACTCAGATCTTCCTCTGAAAATGGATTTGTTTTTGCTTCCTAACTGAGGGGTGAAAAACCAGCCAATGGAGCCGTTGGAGGGGAAAATAATGCAGTGTCTAGCTAATAATAACATAGCCCTTTTCTTGTTAGTCAATGCCTCTTGCTCCAGTAATGGCCCAATTAAGGGAAACCAACCCTGGCCCTCTTTAGGTATGTCACAAATTGATTATCTCACCATGAGCAAACTGTGCTCCCACATCACAGATAACAGGGACGGTGTTTGTGCATGCGTCTGCCCTGGCCCAAACTGGGCTAATAAGCGATCGTTTTCACACTTGTTTAGGCTTCAGAGTGCTCATGCAAAAGGGTGGATGGGAGGGAATGGAGGGGGGTCCGGTTGAGACGGAAAACATCATGGATTGGTGATTTGCTCATGTTATTCATCTCTAAGGCTCGTTTCACTGTCTGTACATTGAAACTTCGCTCTTGTTTTTCATCATACATTCTTTTGCATCAATCTAACCTTTTCTCCCATTCTTCCTCGACTATGCCTCAAAGTTTTTTTTTTCTGTCATTCCCTCCTGCCTCCCTAATCTTTAGCCAGGCCATGCCTATCTAATTCTATATTTTTCATATTGGGATTTCAGCCCATTTACAAAGTGTGCATAGGAAAATACCTAGTGCCCACATGTATCCCCGCCTCCTTGCGCCCTCGGTGTGCGGGCCATGATGGGGGAAAGGGGGAGGATGACGAGAGAGGGGATGAGAGATGCTATTATGTCCAGAAGAATTATCCTCCTCTTTCTTTTAAAATCTGGATGGACATCAGTTTATTTGTGCTGGTCAGACGCCTTCCACGAGTTATTTAACCCTTAAAAACCTGAGTGAATCGGTTTAATTTTGTTTAAAAAAAAAAAACATGGGATAAAAAGGCAATGACCAACTTGGCATGATATCTCCCTCAGACTGTTTGACTGTTTGGCTCATTTCCAGCTAATTTCCTTTACAGTTTAGTATAGTATAGGTTAAGTTTTTGAGTTTTTTGTTAAGTTGCTAGTTGCATTTTCCCCATGTTTTTGGAAGAAATCAAACCAATTTGCCCAGGTTTCAGTGGGTTAACTGAATTAGATGAGTAGATTTGTCTCTCATCATAACAATCTCTGAGTCATCGACCCTATCACTCATACATACTTGCATGCAGCTCCATGTGGTGCTTTTAGAGTTTGTAAACACTTAGGAATGGAAACATTCCTCTGGTAATGTGTTTGGTGGCATTTTTAGAGCAGTCAGCAGTGTCCCATACTGCCACTGCACCTAATGAGCTGCCCTCTTACCATCCCTATCCAAGCCCCCAACCCCCCCACATCCCTCAGCCTCCTCGCCAGCTGAACAACAACAGGGTATCTGCCGTAGTGACTGACAGCCTCCCTAATTGTATCCACTCACTCATGACAATTTGATTAAAATATTACGCCAAAGTCTCACCCCCTGTTTGTTCTTCCCCTCCAAATCTAATTTTGATTTAAAAAAGAGAGATTACCTCCACGAGCATGACTGAGGATGCCATTAACTTCTACTTAATCTTTATTACTGCTGCGATTTTAACATATGTATGGCTTTCGTTTCGCTCCCTTTGTTTTTTTCCCATGTTATCCCCTTTTTCATCTCTCTTGTCCCATTGGGAGTTCTGGACTGGAATACCAAAGTGGTGCATCTGTGTTGTCCAGAGGATTGAGACTGCTCACTTAAAAGATGGGAACTGAGTTGAGAAAAAAACATTTTGAAAGTGAATAAGAACCTCAAAGAAACTCCTCTTTAGTTCAGATATAATATGAGTAAAATTGCAAAAAAGCAGCAGTCAGGTGGCCGAGGGGTTTCAGATCCTCACCTTGTAGAAGGAATACTGAAAGTCAAAAGACAACACATACAAATTCAAAAACACTGCAGGTCATACAGAAGCAGTTACAGAGCAAAAGTTTCAACAGAACATTTATGTGATAAACTCATCTGGGACTGCTACTGTGACAAGCTCATGGTGGGATGATGCTGCACATGGTTTTGTTTAGGCAACAAAAGCACATGCTGGCATGAATAGGATTGGAGGAAGGAGGTACATGGTAAAGTGAAGAAGAATAACCATTGCCCCAAACTCCCTCATAAAAATTGTTCTTGAAATTTGAAGGATCCATCCGCTGCCCCTATCCCCCTATCGGGACCTTCATGCTCATTATATTAAATGATTACTGGTGGCATATCACACAGACGCGAAATTTGGCCATGAGGTGGCATATAGCAACACAGCAAACAGCTCTGTCTGACTGCGTTCTCACCTGATGTGTGTCATGCAAACATGTAAGGTGACTTTTTCCGTCAGTTTCAGTCAGCAAAAGCACTGTCAAAGTGCTTTTATTTGACAACAAGTTCTAAGTCCGAACCTGTCACATGGTGCTGCTCTGTCAGGACCTATGATGTTTTAGGTATCCTTTTGCGTCAGCTGTTTATGATCCGAGATGCCATCACATTGTGGTCATCAAATCCACATGGTGGGATGACACACCCCGTCAACATGAAGCAGCACAGTCCTTATCTTTATACAACAGCTTAGACTGACACAATGGTTGGGATTAGGCAAAAGAGGCACATGGTGGGGTGTAGAAAGAAAGAAAGAAAGAAAGAAAGAAAGAAACACACATCGATATGAGAAGCAAACTCCAGCCTCCCGCATGAAAGTCTTTAGTTTGTGGGACCGATCCATCTCCTCAAGCGCCTGCCCGATAAGTGCACACATGCTCCTTATGTCATGTGGTTATCAGCAGTGTTATTACCTAACACTGGCTTTCAGTGTTTCATGCGCACACAGCCAGTTCCTTCCAACCGTGTTCTCAGGTGACACCGCCCATGTGTGTTGCATGTGGACACGTCCAGTGCCTTACAGCTGTCTACCTATGAACAATAACAATGCTGTTCAGCCATGTTCCAGTTGGACGCAGAAGGCGTCACACATCACACTGGTACAGCGAAAGCACTGACAGAGTGGCACTATTTGAAATAATAGAGATGATAGACAAAACTAAGACAAGAAGCCAAGTTGTAAGGAACTAGAATTGTCCTTAAAATACAGTACTGCTTTTAGGATATTTCCATGTTCATAGTGCCACTGGACACAGACCACAAAGCTACTGACCCCGCCGAAGGAAAGTGTTGTTATTTCCAAATTCACATCTAACCCCAATTTACACAACATATATTTGCATTTGACCAAACGTAGGGTTGATCATAACTTCTGTAACTTCTTTCGTAGGCTGCACAGTTTTGTTATAGGTCATCAGTCCAATTAGCTCACTCACCTTTGAGGTGCCCTTGAATATACAATATACAAGTTAACCCCTTGTGCCACTTTGCTGACACATTTCCTCCAAGAAAACATACACACATACGGAATCCACACTGGTATGTATATCTACATGTACGAGTGCAGTAATACACACACAGACCTGTACACACACACATGTTTTTACCTTGAGTTGCCCCCTCCTGTGCTTGCCCTTGCTTTGAAAGAAAAATAAATCCGCTGTAATATGATAGCTGAATGCAGGGGGGTGATAAGGTGGTGGGAGGTTGCAGGGGTGGTGGTGGGCAGCTCAATCATTCACTGAAAAAAAATTGCTGTGTATCATTCACCTGATTTGAATTGTAGCTCCCCCTTTTTTTGAACCCCTGCCAATTCATTTTGTACATTAAAAATTGGTCAGGGTTGATAAGATTCCATTTTCACGGTTGGCAATGCAGAACTGGCGAAAGAATACAATTACAGACCCCAGAGTAAACTCTCCGAATGTCAACTTGATGTAAATGATCAGAAGGCAGGGCGCCACAAAAGAACAGGCTTCAACTTCAACAGCCCCCCGCCCCCCATCCACACCGCACCTCTACCTCTCTCTCTCTTTGTGTATGTCTACCTCTCTCCAGCTCTCACTCTGCATCTCCACTCGACAGCCTCTCACCCTGGTGGTGGCAGGCAGACAGGCTGCTCGAGTGCCAGAGCTGTAGGTGCAGTTTGTCCTGGTGGAGCACAGAGGGAAAGTTTGGTGTCAAAGTGGCAGCTTGATGGCAGAACATCATTTATACACAAGTAGTATTTTGGCCTCCAGAAAACTGCTAATAACTTTGTGTTGTTGCTGGATATGCAGTCTGGTCACTCAGGCCAGCCTGTATGACTGGGTCAACATATACAGTACATGTACGTATATGCATAAACATGAGAGACAGGCATGCTTGAAATGCTGTACATAGAAAAAGGTTCCTGTAATTGAGATTGCACAGAAGATCAAAAAATAAAATGAGCATCGATTCCAATCTTTTCCATCAGATTTTAGCTGCAACTCATTCTCTCCATTGAGATAAAGTGTGAGTCAGGGGTCCTGATTTTTACAGCCTATCTTAAAAGATGTCACTGATTGGCATGTTAGCATCACTGGCATTGCACTTCAACAGTAACATTGTTGGACTCACAAAGGACAGATTTTTATAATAGAAAGGATCAAAATTGAAGCAGCTGAATCAGAAATGTCATCTTTTTTTTTTTTTTTTAATTCCATGCATTACTCTTCCTTGTCAAAACCTGGCACTAAAATATCCACAATGCAATTCAACTACAGTCAGCAATTCTGGTGATTTAGCCCTTTAAATCTGAGCAAATTGGCTTGATTTCTTTTAAAAACATGGGAAAAAGGCAGGGAGAAACTTGCCTTCTGCAAAAAAAGAAAAAACAAAAACAAACAAACAAAACATAATAACAAACAAACAAACAAACAAAGTAATTTATCAAACAATTTTAAATGTATAGTCATGATAATTACAAATATATATATATATATATTTTAAATAATAACTAAATAATAATAATAATAATAATAATAATAATAATAATAATAGTAAAACAGTCTAACAAACCCAGGGCTTTCATACTGGAGTCCAGTGTATGCTTCCCATCTATGTGATTTTTTTTTCTACACCTTACCATGTGCCTCCTTCCACTACTCCTAACCATCTGTGCCAGTATGTGCTTTTGTTGACATCCCGGCATTGTTTGCCACGTTCTTTTGTTGCCTAAACACAAACACATGTAGTGTAATCCCACCATGCGCTTGTGTTGACATCACAGAAGTGGTCGCATGTCATGACTTGAGATGAGAATATGTTTCATATACTCACTTCATTGTAACTTCACAGCCCCAAATGTTTTTTTATACAAACTTGTGGCCCAATGTAACACCGACTAGCCGACTAACTAGGGATGCAGTTTGCTACCCTCACGGACCAACTATATTGTAAGAAGTGGAGGATAAATCCAGAGTACTCATTTAATTCAAACTTGCTTTGTGGAGTTGTAATACAAGGCTTGAGCAGTGTGGGGGAGCTGACTTGAGTTGGTATCTGGGAGTCACATGTAGATTTATTGCTGGTGTTTCGTCCCGGCATCAGAACTTCTTGTGAGGGAATTTCATATCTAAAAAACCTTAACTTTGGAGGACTTGTTTGGGTTGACTGTGACTGGGTTTTTATTTATTCATTTATCATGTGAAACTGAAATTATGTGAAGACCATTATCAACTAAAGCAGTGGTAGCATTGCTGAAGCCTTTTCTAATTATTAGAAAATGCCACATGTTGAAAATATGTGACCAGCACATTGCCCCAAGTCATTACATATGTTCCAACTGTGCATGTAGCATGTTAACAGGTTCACAAGTTATTGCCAAGTATAACATTACTTAATGATAACCTCCATCATGTACTTTATACTTTTAAAGATATGGAGCTTCTTTGCGTTACAACACAATGAACAGAAGAATATTCACATCTGTTCTGTGAGTTACTCAACACGTAACACTACAGAGTCATTTGAGGTACACCAGTTATTATACTGTATATAGGATATGCATATGCAGCAAATGTGAGAAAATACTGGTCTTTAAATACATAGCTGGGTATATATATGTGTGTGTGTGTGTGTGTGTGTGTGTGTGTGTGGGTTTAACTGATGATGTGGATTATGATTGGTGGACCTTTTTTGGTGGCTAAAAACTAACCAATTGAGGCAACTGCCCTGTATGCAATACAGGGTTTTCTACCCAGAAGTGACTGTAAAGAAACAGCCTATTGCCAGTTCAGCCTATTGCCAGTGTAAATCGTTCAGCAAAAACACTCTGCAGTGGATTACATAGAAACAAACAGTCTCACGTTTTGTCCAATAGCACATTTTACCTCCTGATGGCCTATAGAGCCATGACCAGTTGACTAAATGGCAGTGAAAATTTCAAATAGTATGTGATAGCAGTTTGTCAGGGCTTTGCAATGTGCCTTCTATAGATTTGGCCGAAGATGCTCCTGGAAGGGATGGAGTTTTTTTGTATTTTATTGTGTAATTCATGTAGAAAAATTGTAAACTTTGGACCCTATCAGTTAAGAAAAAGCAGTTTGAATCTTTAAGAGGTTTGGAGAGGCAGAGGGGCAAAGAGCTGACTGTAAGGTTGAGGTCACTTTTAAAGATACAAGGCTACATTTCTGCAAAGGCAGGGATACGGTGCTGGCTCTCAGTATCCCCACACACGAAGTCCTCCCTTGCTGCTGTCTTTGATTCAGATGTCAACTCCTTTGACTATGAGGTGTCATCCGGTTTGACCTGAACCCCCACTCCACCACCCCCACAGTGTCACCCAGATTCGGAGCCAGCCCTCTGTGGTGGCAGCAGGATGCTTTGACACCTTGCAATTACCAGGGTCGTGTCCCCGCCATCCGATCACACATTACTAGTCACCAATGTGCCCGATGACTCTTCCTTCCTTTTCCTTAATGATTCTTTCTCACTGTGTCTCTATCTCTGTCTCTCCTCCCTCCAACATGATTATTCAGAGCTTTTCACATTAGTCAAACTGGCTTTGATGGACAGCATTATGCAGAAATTGTTTGCACTCACTGAACTTAGACACTCTGCAAATAGATGGAGAACATGCACAAGCAATGACATCAAATCCAAGAACAAGGCCAGTGTTCACAGAGGTCGGGGGTCACAGAGATCACTTGCATCAACACCAGTTTGCCTAATAGGGGTGACAATATGTCTGCTTGTGTATAGCAGAGAGGCAGTTGTTCTACTTCAGTGCATCTGATGCAGCAATATGCTGCAGTTTAATCTCTGACATTTACGTGGGCTTTGAGACCACAGAGCATGCTAGCAGCGGCAAGGAAGATAGAAGGACATCAGTCACTCAGTACAGAGCAAGTGTGTGCTTTGAATGGAGACCATTATCTTCACAGAGAACAAATAAAAGTATGATGATAACAAAGCTGATCATGATAATAGAAAAGGTTTCATATATAAAAAGGAGCTGCAACTTTGGCCAAACACGTGTCTCTTTTGCCTGAACTGCGACTGGCATCAAACACAACATGCAGCTGAGGCTGATAGGAATGTCATTAGTCTTGCAAGTATTTTGCATGGACGTATAAAGAAAATTGTATACAGTGTGAGAGGTGGGGCCCCGTACATTCCTATGACAGTTCAACGGTAGATGAAGCCAAAAAAGCAAATGTTTTGGTGACGGCGTGCCAAAACAAAACTTGTTATGTATGTATACTTCGTATAATATCTTTGGCGGCACTGACACAACCACTAACATGGCTAGCAGGTATGCTAACAAGCAGCCAGCAAGAATGTGGACTTAATAACTTAATGATAGGCAGTAATGAAATCTGAACACATATGAGCTGGAGATGCATGATAGACATAGGTGTGAATTAGCTCTCTTCTTGTGTTCAGATCACCTACACGCATCTTAATACCAGGAGCAAGTAGGCCCACTAATTCCACATCTTTAAATTAAAGAGCCAAGATTGTTGTTTTAATCTGCTACACATTAGAAAGTAACAGTATGTTGAGTGTTGTTATCTGTATCTCAGAGGCCAGCATGTTAAGAGCAAGTGTGTGACCAGAGGCAGGACCAGTATGATGTAGGGGAACACATAATCTGAAGCACACTAACTGTCACTTACAGCTGAACAGCTCAACCATAACAATTGTGCATTATTATTAACTATAATATCACACAGAAACTTAAAAAAAAGAATTGTGAAATTGAGAAACAATAGTAAAACACTGGCATATGGCTGGATGGCACCTGCCGCGGCAGTATGATACATGAGTACACAGATCCATTGAGAACACAGCCGGATGGAGCCTGTCAAGTCCACATGATTCGCTGCTGGACGGCGTCAGGCTGAAATGCTGCCGGTAATGATGTAATATAAGGAGCTCAAAGGTCCCTATAGGGTGGGTGGGAGGGGTTGTGGATGCAGCATTATCCCACCATGTGCTTGTGTTGACATCATGGTAGCGGCATCATAGAACAGTAGCAGCAGATGCACGAGGGAGCGTCAGATGAGAACGTGGCTGGGCAGAACAGATGGCATTGTTATCATACACTGGCAGATGGATGGAAGGCAGCAGGCACGTCCACATGCAACGCACACAAGCAGTATCACGTATCCTGTAAGGAACCTCCTGTAAGGAGTTTTTATTCGATCAAGATCTTACTTTTGCCTCCCATAAAAAACAAACTTCTTGGACTGCTTTCTTTCACTTGTGTAACATCGTAAAAATAAGACCTATCCTGGCCAAAACAGATGCAGAAAAATTAGTACATGCATTTGTCACCCCTAGGCTGGATTACTGTAACTCCCTATTATTTGGTTGCCCCAAAGAATCACTTAAGCCTTTCCAACTGGTGCAGAACGCTGCTGCACGTGTTCTAACGGGAACCAAGAAAAGGGATCATATTTTTCCTGTTTTAGCTTTGTTGCACTGGCTCCCTGTAAAATCCAGGATTGAATTTAAAATCCTCCTCCTTACTTACAAAGCTCTAAATGGTCAGGCCCATCTGTCACAGCTCATAGTTCCCTTACCAACCCTCAAGATCACTGTGCTCTGAAAATGCAGGGTTACTTGTGGTTCCCAAAGTCTCCAAAAGTAGGATAGGAACCAGAGCCTTCAGCTACCATGCTCCTTTCTTATGGAACCATCTTCCAGTTTCGGTCTGGAAGGCCGACATCGTTTCCACTTTTAAGGGTAGACTTAAGACTTTCCTCTTTGATTAAGCTTATGATTCGAGCTGGCTGAGGTTGCCTGGGCCAGCCCCGAGTTAGGCTGACATAGGTTAATCTTCTGGGGGACTTTCTATGATACATTGAGCTCTTTTTTCCTTCTCTTGTTCCCTCAATCTGAAAATGCTCATGTGTGTTTACTCCATTACGCTAACTCTGTTGCCTCTCTGGAGCATTCCTGTTCCCATGTATCCTAGTTTTCTCGGATCCTGGCTGTAATCTTGGCTGCGTCTGATCGTGGTGATAGCTGTGCTGGTGCTGTGACCCTGCCTTTGGTCGTAGGAGTGTACACAGCTGATGCAGAAGGATATCTAAAATGTTATTGGTAGACGGAAGGTCACTGACAGAGCGGCACCATGTGACGAGTTTGGAATGATAATGTACACCGGGGGTGTAATATGTAGAAGTGGGAGTCCACAGCAAAGTGGCAATATATAACAACTTGGCAGGTTAACTACAGTACTACACTGTAAACCTTGTATTCTACTGTAGAATACTGTAATACATTTATGGTATACTGATTAAGTATCCCAAATTATAGTAGTGACATCATAAAATAACGGTAGATTGCTGAAAACTACAGCTGCCAGAAGTTCATTGTAATTTTACTGGGAAAAATGTTAAAGTGTATATCATTCATCAACCATTTCTACATCATATTTATCACAGTGTTACATACATTTTATATGATGTTTCCTGTGCTTTCTGAACACTTAACATGTCATCATGTCAAAGTCCGACTTGAGCCGTTTTGATCCGTTCAGCACACGTAACTTCATAACTTCTCACGTCCTGGGACGTTTCAGCTGAATTATTTAACCAAACAGTTGCGTAAGTGGCATTAACTCCCAGTGTATTTATCAGCAGAGCAGGTCAAAGGTTACTCCATTTGGAATATTGGTGGCAGATTGTGTGTTTGTGGGTGTGAGAGTGCGTGTCGTCTAAATGGCTGCAGGGCTGTATTTTTAAGCATGTCACCCAGCGTGCATCATGGGGCCTGAGATCATCAATATTCATTTCCTTCTGACAGCGGCAGCCAGCGTTGTGTAACGCTTAGCACTTAACAAACGCTGCACTCTCACCACTTAAACATATGTCAGCATACCGCCAAGATGTTTTCATCAAGGACGAGGGGATTTGTGCTCGTCCTCACACATACAAACATGCTATACACACGGGGCAACAGGGAGGGCACACACACACACACAAGTATGGAGATACACACAACCTCTAGGCACTAAGAGGGAAATGAGCCTCTGTGCAGGCGATCAGGAGGAAGAGGAGCGTGTGGGAAGAGAGGAGAGAGAAAGAGAAACAGGAAAATCAAGAAAAAGAGGAGAGAAAAATGAGATGAGCAGAGGGGAGAGGAGGAAAGTGAAGAGACGAGAGTAAAAGAAGGCAAGGGAAAGGGAACAGGGGAGAGGTGGAGACAAGAGGAAGTAATAATGATAGAGTGAAGGAAAAAAGATAAGAGGAGAATAATCTAGGAGTGAAGAGGAGAGAAAAACAAGGGGAAAAGAGGGGTAGAAGGAAAAGAAAATATGAAGAGTTGAGTCCAGAGAGGAGGAATAAAGAAGGAAAGGAGAAGAGAAGCTCAGGAATGAGAAGAGAGGCAAGGAGAGGAGTAAAGAAAGTAAAGAATGGAGGAGGAGGGAAGAGAAAAGAAGCCAAGTGAAGGAATTCAAGGAGAAGAGAGGAGAGGGTGAAACAAGTGTGGAGGGGAGAGAAAGGAATATGATAGGCGCACAGGAGGAAAAAGGGATAGAGAAGAAGAAACGGGCAAGAGAAAAAGACAAAGCTGGGGGGAAGTTGAGGAGAGAGAATAGGAGAGGGAGAAGAAGGGTAGAATAGAGACAGTGGGAAAGGATAGGGAGGAGGGGGTCAGAGGAGGGAAATTTTGAGATTGAAAAGAAGAGAAAGAAGGAAAAGACAAGAGGAAAAGACAGAAGAGGAAAAGCAAGGTGATGAGAGGAGAGGAAAGGACTGAGGAGGAGATAAAGTGGGAGTAGAAGGGACGATAGGAGAGAAAAATGCCAGCAGGGCACAGAGAGTCAGTGGGAGCAGAGGGCTGGAGGGTTGGACAGGATGTTATGTTGGCCGATGGCTGCTGATCTCCTCTCCCTCGCCTACCACACAGCCTTTGACACCAATGAGACGTGGCTTCTCTGTCCCTAATGACCACATGGCTGAAGGTGGTGCTGGTGGAGGGAGGGGGTGGGGGTGATGTTGGTGGTGTCTGATTAGGCCGGAGAGGGGGGATGAGTGAGACAGAGAGGAAGCGGATGGGAAGGGGTTACTTCATTATGCATCAAATTAGAAAAATTCATAATTTATCATTACACCCAGCCCGAAATGCCACCCAACTGAGCCTCACCCCTGCGAAAACACCACACCGAGCGAGGAGAGGGGAGGGAAAAAAAGAGAAAGTAGAAAAAAAAACTGTCAGAGCCCCAGCAGCAGCCGATGGGCAAAATTAATATGCAAATATATGCAAGAAATTAAAAAGCAGAATTACACAGGCAAATGAGGTAGCTACACTTGAATTGTTAGGATTATGAATAATTACTGCGAATTTCCTGCTCCTAATATAACTTGTTTTTTGATAAACAAAGACTTAATTATCGAGTTGCGCTGGAGAATTTCCGCGGCACTCATTAATCTTGCAGAAAAAACAAGTCCCCGGTGGCCGCCGGTAATGAAGAGAGCGTGCCCTGAATCGTCGCGAGGATCAGAGCCACAGGGCGCCGGGCGAGCCACCACCAGACGCCGCCCTGCCACTGTCCCTCGCCATACCCAGGAGGGTCATAACTTCTTCCGCTAACTATCAAAGGGACTTATTTATGCTGGCAACCCAGCCATAAGTCCAATTTTATGAGGCCTGGGGCTGGGGAGGGAGGGAGGAAGGAGGATGCAGAGAGGGTGAGTGAGGTAGGAGATAGGAGGGGGTATCTGTTGATGCGCTCTGGAAATGCCACTTTTGTCACTGCAGCCTCCCTCCTTCCTCCCTGTTTGCTCTCCTCTGATACAGACGCGGAGCCCGAGGTGTTCTGGCAGAGCTCTGCCCTCTACAGGGGGCAGGGGGCCATTCAGGGCCACTCTAGTGCTGTGTGTGTGTTTATGCGTGTGTGGCTGTGCTCATATCCTTTTAAAGGTACTTTAAGGCATAGACATTCAAACACAGTGCATGTTGGCTGCTGTTCAGTTTTTAAATGGGCCTGTTTTCAGTGTTTTATTAAGCAGAGTTCACATGTTGCCACTCTGTCAGTGGATTTCCACGTCTATACATTACGCTCTAGGTATCCCTCTGTGTCTGCTGTTGACGTTCCCACATGTCACTCATGATGTCAACAAAAGCAAAAGGTGCATGTGGTTATGTTTAGGCAACAAAAACACATTTCAACCAATGACCATCAACAAACACACATGCTGGCATGAATAGTTAGGATTAGGGGAAGGGGGCACATGGTAAGGTGTAGAAAAAAAAACCCATCACATTCAGACAGAAGGACAACATTGAATTCCTGGATCCATCCATCTCCTTCCCTGCCTGCCCTTTAGGGACCTTTGTGCTCCTTATATTACGTTGTTACCAGCAGCATTTCTACCTGACGCCATCCAGTGGCATTTTACATGACAGGCTCGGTCCAGTCACATTGTCAAGTGACTCTGCATGTGTGTCTGTCAGGCCAACAGGGTAGATGCCATTCGCTGCCGTAAAATAACACAGTGAACAGCTCCATCCAGCTGCATTATGATGTGATGCCTTCCAGCACTGTT
The DNA here is from genome assembly GCF_026936395.1 of Plectropomus leopardus. Classification (NCBI taxonomy): domain Eukaryota; kingdom Metazoa; phylum Chordata; class Actinopteri; order Perciformes; family Serranidae; genus Plectropomus; species Plectropomus leopardus. The sequence continues at coordinate 33,822,624 of NC_142189.1, read as the reverse complement.
TCATGAGCATGCAAAAGGTGCCTTTTGGTGTCCTGCCCTCACGTGTAAAGCATTGACAAAGGTGTTTTGAATGAGAATGGGCTGGCAGCAACACAATCCCATCCCACGTTGTCACAAACTCTTGCTTTCCATGTCTACATATTACGCTCTAGGTATCCTTCTGCGCTTTTGTCGACATTCCTTGATGTTGCTACTGTGATATCAACAAATGCACATGTTGAGAGGACATGGCACATGGTTATGTTTAGGCAACACAAGCGTGTGACAAATAGTGCAGGGACATCAACAAAAGCCCATGCTGGTACAGAGGGTTAGGATTAGAGGAAGGAGGCACATGGTAAGGTGTAGAAAAAAACATCACATCCAGACAGGAAGCAAACACCAGACTCCCAAATAAAACAGTAACACCATCAACGGTTCTGTCCAGCTGCCTTCTCAGCTGATGCTGTCTAGTGGCGTATCATGCAGACGCTAAAGGTGGCTTTTGGCGTTGGCATTTCATGCCAAAATCTCTGCAAAAGCGATGGTATATGATGACATTGGAATGAGAACGAGCTGTCTGGAGACAGGGTTAGAGTCCAAGTGAGTTAGGGTTTGTGGTTAGAGATGGTAGACATTTTGCAACATATTATAATAAGCTAATCATGGGTTTGTATGTAACATTTGAATGTGTAAACTGTAATTGTCAAATATGATTAGTAAAATCAAAAGTGCAATACTTACCTCTGAAATGTACTGTAGTGGAATGGAAGTAGAAAGCAGGGGTACGTAGCAACGCACATGCATTAAAAAGTTGAGTAATAAAGTAAAAAGTAAATGAGTAAAGAAGTTATTTTAAGTAGCATGTACGTTTTTTGTTCCTTTTTAAAAATGATAGTTATATTCTTTATTGGAATATACTTTTGAGCCAGTAATCAATTTTTTACTTGACTGTATTTGCCATTTTTACCATCATTACAAAATGTGTGCTCTAAATGATTGGGTGTAGGGAAGAGATGAGGAGGAGCATCTCCGCAGCAGATGCCAGGTTTCTAGCTGCAGAAGAAACACAACCACTATTTTGACCTTAATGAAACAATGATCCAGCAAAATCCAGAACAAGCGGAGGCATATCAATAAAAAAAAAAAGTTTATCATGTTTTTCTACAGCAACTCCATCCATCCATCCATCCATTTTCTTCCGCTTATCCGGGGTCGGGTGGCGGGGGCAGCAGCCTAAGCAGGGAAACCCAGACTTCCCTCTCCCCGGCCACTTCGTCCAGCTCTTCCCGGGGGATCCCGAGGCGTTCCCAGGCCAGCTGTGAGACGTAGTCTCTCCAGCGTGTCCTGGGTTTTCCCCGGGGCCTCCTACCAGTGGGACGTGCCCTGAACGCCTCACCAGGGAGGCGTCCTGGAGGCATCCTAATTAGATGCCCGAGCCACCTCATCTGGCTCTTCTCAACGCGGAGGAGCAGCGGCTCTACTCCGAGCTCCTCCCGGATGACCGAGCTTCTCACCCTATCTCTAAAGGAGAGCCCAGCCACCCTACGGAGGAAGCTCATTTCGGCCGCTTGTACCCACGATCTTGTTCTTTCGGTCACTACCCAAAGCTCATGACCATAGGTGAGGGTAGGAACGAAGATCGACCGGTAAATCGAGAGCTTTGCCTTTCGGCTCAGCTCCCTCTTCACCAAGACAGACCGGTGCAGAGTCTGCATTACTGCAGGCGCTGCACCGATCCGCCTGTCGATCTCCCGCTCCATCCTTCCCTCACTCGTGAACAAGACCCCGAGGTACTTAAACTCCTCCATTTGGGGCAGGACTTCGTCCCCGATCCGGAGGGGGCACGCCACCCTTTTCCGGCTGAGAACCATGGTCTCGGATTTGGAGGTGCTGATTGTTGCTTCACACTCGGCTGCGAACCGATCCAGTGAGAGCTGAAGGTCACGGCCCGATGAAGCCAACAGGACCACATCATCTGCAAAGAGCAGAGACCCAATCCTGAGGTCACCAAACCGGACCCCCTCAACACTCTGGCTGTGCCTAGAAATTCTGTCCATAAAAGTTATGAACAGAATCGGTGACAAAGGGCAGCCCTGGCAGAGTCCAACCCTCACCGGAAACGAGTTCGACTTACTGCTGGCGATGCGGACCAAGCCCTGGCACTGGTCATACAGGGTACGGACAGCCCATATCAGGGAGTCCGAAACCCCATATTCCCGGAGAACCCCCCACAGGACTCCCCGAGGGACACGGTCGAATGCCTTCTCCAAGTCCACAAAGCACATGTGGACTGGTTGGGCAAACTCCCATGCACCCAGAGCTCGTCCACAGTTCCACAACCAGGGCGAAAACTGCATTGCTCCTCCTGAATCCGGGGTTCGACTATCCGGCGGACTCTCCTCTCTAGTACCCCCGAATAGACCTTACCAGGGAGGCTGAGGAGTGTGATCCCCCTGTAGTTGGAACACACCCTCCGGTCCCCCTTCTTAAGAAGAGGGACCACCACCCCAGTCTGCCAGTCCAAGGGCACTGCCCCCGATATATATGTTATGACTTTCTTCTTGTTAATTTACAGTTTTTAATCTCATAATATTCCAACTTTATTCTTGTAAATTTACAATTCTTTTACTCATAATATTATAACCTTTTTTTTCCAAGATTATGACTTTATTCTTGGAATTTTACGATTTAATTCTTAAAGTCTAATAATTTATTTTTCTTTAACATGGCCCTTATCCTCTGTCAGTTTAATATCATAATATTACAGCTTTTGTCTTGTAAACTTACCAGTTTAATATCATAATAGACTTTCCTCTAATAAATGAAAGAGTTTTTTCTAAAACCGTTAAGACTTTTCCTCAAAATTCCGACTTTATTCTCATAATATTATTACTTTTTCCTCAAATCTAAGAATTGATTTTTCTTTAACATGACCCCAATCCTCCGCCGTACATCAATACTTGTACTTGTTCATGAGCACATGACCAATAAACACATTTACCATCCAAAAGCATGGATAAAATAGGATAAGGATAAACAATCAGACCCACTGACTATATAAATGTGTGTTTTTCTTTTGAATGATAGTTTTTTTTGTTTGTTTTTTTTTTTTACTGGATGATTAAAAGGTATATTGTAGTTTTTTTTTTTAACTTTTATTTTAGTAAAGGATTTCAATATTTGCACCAATGTGCCACTGTCTAAGGAGACACTAGCAGAATCGACTGGTATAGTCACTGTGTTTCTCTTATATGCAACCCCTATTTGTAGTTGAGAATGATTGATAACATTAACATTATTAATCCCTTGTTATTATTTAAAGGAGAAGTGTGTATGGTTTAGGGTGATTTAGTGGCATATAGCAATGAGGATGCACATTGCAACCAGCTGGAACTTACAAAGTTCAGGTCTCTTCTTCCAAAGTATCATGGTCATGTGCATTGTTGGTGAAGGCAACTTAATGAGCTAAACACTAACAAGTGAACATATTAGTAGGTTTGTTCCAGTTCTCTTTGTACCATTAATACATCAAAGCAAAATGAATAATTAAATACTTGGCAACTATCATATAGATAGATTAGTAATGTATGTATTATGTAATACATGTGTTCCCTTTTGACGTATTAATTACAGGGTGACTGCCTATAGATCTGTTCTATTATTAGCTGCAGCATTAGATAAAGAACAAGTTTACTTGTTACTGTGAAGTCCCGTGAACAGTGCTCCTGAAACTATCCACTCAACACACGCTGTGAAGTTTTTCATTCATCTGAAAGGCCTCGCCAAAGCTACAATTGCTAAGTGTTTGGATTTGTGATGTTAAAATGCGACACATTTGGTGGTTATATTTAGTGTCATTGGCTGAAAAGAAGTGAGAGGAGAAGAGATAAAGCTTCAGGGAGCTGAGCTACAGATGGCAGCAAGTTGGCCTGGAAGAAGCAGTTAGTCTGCTGGGAAATCAGTCGTCCCTCCAACGTTTTCGTCCACAGACCTCCAACACACACACAGACAGACGCACAGACACACATAGTTAAAAATGAAATAAGCCAGAATCATTCCAATGATCTAATCTTATCAGATAGGATTATTTAAAATGTAATGTAATTACTTATAATCACAGCACTATTTGAATTTAAGGGACTTCATCGCCCAGAAAGCCTGTGCCATGACACCAGACTCATCAGCCTTTTACACACAGATTGTGGTGCAGCGTCACTGCAGAGTCCTTTCTTTAAGCCTCCTTTACAGTTTTACACAGAAGCAAACTTTGCAGACATGCAGCTCCCGTGTGTGATTATACATTGCACTGCGGCTTTGCAGAATCAAAAGAGGCGTGACGTGTAATACGTAATACGTGTTATGAAATGTAATATACATGACAGCAGTGTTTTTTCAACAATAACAATGGCATTAACATGTCAATACTGTCTCTGTTATATGACAGCTGATCTGGTCCTCTGCGCAGAAGGTAAGGAGCTCCCGAATTTTCCCAATGTTTTTTCTAACATTTACAGCCGCTGTTCTTCTTCTTTAGATTAGTTGCCAACAGCTACTTTTTAAATCTCCCGCGATGGGTTGCACTCATAACACATCAAAACCATCATACTCACCCCATCCATGGTCACGTTTTTCTGTCTTTATGTTTTACACAGACCTTGTTTCTGCGCTGTTACTACCTCCTGTCCAGGCTCAGAGGTGAGACCACTCAGTCCTCCCTCTCCACAACCATACGATATACACAGAACAGCAAGGCAGTATAATGGCACAATATTCCCACCTTGAATAGGCAGTGTAAAAGAGGGCATTGTCTTGTCAAGCAGTGCCCTGAAGGATTAACCATGTTTGCTCAAGGTGGTTTTACTAAACCAAGTCTCATTCCAAAGTCGTCAAATGCCACCGCTCGGTGAGAGATTGCCATGTCAGACAAAGAAGCCATCCCAGTATGACATGCCATCGGGTGGCAGTTTGAAACACCACCTAAAATCAACATTTCTTCAGGATCTGGAAGGTAACCACTGGGCAGGTCGAAAGGGTGGTGGATGAGTCCAACAAACATCGGACCGTGACTAGTCAGCCCAGCATTCACCTCCCATATGAATATAGAGCCAACCTGCAACCAGCATGTGTTTTTGTTGAACAAGAAAATAAACATAAGGTGTTTTACCAACGCTGCACTTTTATTTTGAAAAAAAGACTGTCTGCATCAAACAGAAGTTGAGTTGAGCTGGGTTGAAAGTGAAAATATGTTGGTTGAGTTTGTGTTTGTTTTGCATTTTACATTTCACATGCTATTAAACAGATGCATGTCATTAAAGGTTGAGCAGTCATGGTATCCAGAGAATTAATTTTAATGACTTTGGACATCACCTGACTTTATTGCACCACTAAGAGGCTGATGGTTTAAATTTTAAATAAAATATCTCAGAAACTACAGGATGAATTGTCATGGTCCCCAGTGGATGAATCCAAATGACTTTACTGATCCTTTTTTATCCAGTCAAATAACACCATGAGGTCGACATTTGTTGATTGGATTATCATTCAAATTCAGCCATTCATGTTCCTTCAGGGTGAAATCTAAACTTGGGTGATCCTCTGACTCTTCATCTAGCACCATCATCAGGTCCATATTTTTAATGTGCTCAGTACTTTGGTTTATGACCTGTAAAACTTATAAATTCAACATTACATGGCTCGATTTTTGAATAGAATTTTGAAAAAGTCTTATTTCTTCCACTGACAATGTTTTCTAAAGGTTGTCTAAATGTTTTTTTTGTGAAGAAACTTATATTTTGAAAAGCTGTAACTGCAGATTTTATCCTCTAACTACCTTACCATACCTTTTCAAAACAAAGACAGAGTGCTAGAGTGTGTGTGTGTGTGTGTGTGTGTGTGTGTGTGTGTGTGTGTGTGTGTGTGTGTGAGAAACACAAGTGTTAGCTGTTTTCCTAACCCTGAAATCGATTTCACGCAAGTTGTAAAGCTCAAATAAAAACAGATCATTATGATCTGTTGACTCTGGCTCAATAAGATCCACGCAATGTAAACCATGAAGTGTCCACACTGCACACAGCAAGTCAACCAGACTTTATTACATCACTCCACAGCAAGAGCCTGCAATATTTAACTCATTTATGGAGTTAGGAGCTATATGGGTGTAGCTGATGCACTGCATCTTGTCAATATTTCATGTTGAGAGCAATTTGATATATTACATTTTCTCTGTGTGCTCTTTGAGCCAGAGCAGTCATCAGCCTCTGCTCTGATTCTCTGTCAAATATATTTGTGTGGAATATATTTGCTCTGTAAGCTCCCGCCATGTATCAGAGTCACCATCTCCTCCCTGCTGGCCCGGCTCAGACTATCCACACATGTCAGCCTCCCATCAATGAAGGACAAAGCAGCAGACAAATACAATGCCCATGACAAGAACAGAGAAATGGAATTAGAAATTCACCTGTTAAAAGACACTTTTTTTAAAGAATGATTGAAACCAAAGAAGCGAAGACTGAGATATCTTTACTTTAAGTCTTTATGCTGGATCTTTCATTTTCCATCATGCAAATAGATTCCCTGTGCAGCAAATGCACATGCTTCCAAAGTCCATGTCCCAGTATGTAATGCCTAATGGTCTTCAGTGCTTTTCAGCCAAGGACCCCCTTAGCTGAGAGAGATGGATATATAAGTGAGCCAACAGTAACATGCAGGGTGGCCTAAAGTGCCATTTATAAACATAACCAATAATGGTACATACAGTACTAAGATATTAGAATAGTAGTTATTTGCAGATTCATGTCTTTCATGTCTGTTTCTGAGGTGGGCATTTCAGAGTCTGTTGTTTAAAAAGTTACAAAACGACTGATTGTTGTTCACAGCAATGTACTGACAGCACTGACAGCCCATTGGCCATTATTTTCAATACTATGTAACTGTTAACTAGTTTGCTTCATACTCATGGACAGTGATTTAGTGTCAGAAAGCTAACACAACTAAACATAGATACAGTGAGGTGAGCATCCTCTTTCTTTTTTTTTCTTATTTATTTATTTATGAATAGGCCAATTTATCTTTACTAATGATATGTTGGATTAACGTCAATGTGTATTTTCTTTAAACATATTTTAACTTTTGGGGACAAAACCCAAAACAGCTAAACTTAAATTTTAATTACCAAACAATAACTTGGTAGCCCCCTGCAGTAACTCTGAGGACCCCCTGTTGAAGACCTAGGTGGTAGAATGAACTAAGGCTGTGTCCTTACTGTAGCGGTCCAGGTGTTCCCTTTACTGCATGTCTGTAAAGGGACTCAGCCCTTTAAATGCAAAAGCCTGCTCCTGACTGACTAAGTGATGAACGACCACTGGTCGACCATGTGGTGGAGTTTCCCCATTGTCTGGTATAGGTGAAAACTGTGATTGAATTAGGTGGCAAGAAAGATTATGATGAAAAGGTGGAAATGAGACATTAATGATTTTCTGCCAAAAAAACACCAAATTTTTTTTGTTTGTATGAACAATGGTTGCATTTTGTTCCCAGAATATTGGTACTTTCAGTGAGACTGCATCACTTGTTGGGCATTGACTTGTAGTGGCTTGTAAAACTTACAGCAGTCCTTTAAGACTAGAGCTAAAACAATACAACACCTCTAAAAACTGTGTTTACTGGTTCTAATCTCATGTATGTGCAGTAAAAGTTCATTAGGCCTGCATGTTATCCAGCCTAACTTTGTAAATAAAAGAAACAATATGCTTAAGTTTTTGTGTGAGCACACTGTTACCCTTGTTAAACAACAAACTGAAACATTTTTGGGAGCTATTCTTTATTTCTTACAAATCAGCCAATGATTTTGAATGAACCCTTCACTTCTGTCTTTAGAATTCTGAATTCTGAATTCTGCAACACAAAGAGTCAACAGCTGCAATCTAAAATGCTAAATTGATTCCACATGACTGTAGGAATACCAGCTGCTGACATGACAGCTCAGACAAGCCACTTCACAGCATACCGCAGGATCGGCAGATATCACAGAGCTTGTTTCCACGCCAGTTAAAGAGTGTTTTTCTGCAGCACTACTGGGTCAACTACAACATATCATTATCTCTGTTAAGAAATACCATGGTGAGGATATGAAGAGGAGAGAGCCTGACAACCTTCATATTAAAACGTGATGGGAGTGACATTCAGCAATGAGTGACGATAACTTTTTCAGGTCAACTCCACACACACAGTCAGTCATTAATTAGACAACACCCTGCCATCGGCTCAAGATGTCTGTTTGAAAAACAAAAGAAGGGATGGAAGAAAGGAAGGAAGACTATCTGTCTCCTGATGAGGCCCGTACCTATGAGCTGACAGGCCTGCTTTGATGCCGCCATCGCTCCCTCTCTCTTGTTCCACTTTTGCTGATACGTCTGGAGAGAGAGAGAGAGAGAGGAAGGCCTTTGTCAACATGAAATGGAGGCGTTAAGAGAGCAGAGTCATGCCACATATTGTGATTGAAAATACCATAAGGAAAAAAAACTTCCCCCACACACGTCAAACAGGAAGGCTTTATTTTTTAATTTTTTTACTGTTATAGGGGATTAAAATATCTGCCTCAGTGAACCTGAGGGTGGGAGAGACAATGGTTGTGTGTGTGTTTGGTTCAGCATAGGTGTGGACTCAAACTTTGGCAAAAATCTGTGCCATTTAGCTCATGTTACTGTTCTTTTTGTTTGACGCATTTACTGTAAGTATAATGGAACCTCAACGCTGCACCAATCATCAATGGATCAACAATGGCTCAAATGATGTGATATGGATATATTAGCTTTGAAACTTGCGTTCACGTACACATTTAGCTGCATCTGGCTGCTTCATGAGCGTTTTTGTATATATACTTGCCCATACGCAATGTGTGTTACTGAAGTATACCTCTAGAGAGCACACAAGAGCTCAGGACATATTCAACGTCATTACATGTGTGGGATGTAAACAGCAGACGTGGCGACACTCGAGGAGGTTACTATCTTGCTAATGCTGAGATCAAGGCAGAAAAGGCGACAGTGGTGACATTGGTGGTACGTAAGGCCTCTAAATGAAGCCTGTCGGGATAGTGGGGAGTACGTGTCTCTCGTGCTGCCAATGTGAGAGATTGATGATTAAACGCACCACCAATGCTTTAGCATGTCTGCTATGGTTCTACACTGCCACTGCTGTTTATATACATAGAGCATCTCACATCCATGTCGCATCACAAAGCTGCTGTGCGCTCTGCAGCAAACAGCACACACACACAGCAGCTGGTGAACACAATGGAGCATTTGGCAGCTAAAGACACATATTTTTTAGCTAAAGCTAAAATGAGAATGAGTGTAGGAATGGCTACATGGCTCTAAGATATATTTCAGTGAAGGGTTAATGACACCGCTGTATCTAATGGTTATTTTTTATTATTATTTAATCTGTTGATTAGTGTTTTAATTATTTTGTAAAATAGATTCATTATCAGTCCATTATATGTCAGAAAATAGAAAAATAATTTCCTGAGCACACTTTTACATTTTCACATGAAGATATTCTAAGATTTGAGAAGCAGGAAATTGAATTGATTAATTTACTGTCAATTAATTGATCACGCTAACATGCACACACAGCTGGATCGGCTTATCCAAACAGAGCAAAGAGAAGCTCAGGCCACGTTGAGAAGAGAATGGCCCACCTAAAAACGTAATCCCTTTGCATTTAAAAAAAATAATAAATCTATGTTCATATGATAACATTGTGAAAATGATCCTCGTGTACACGGACCTAAAAAAAAACAACTGAAAACACTGTAATATGCATGCCAGGCCAGTAGTTGGTGGTGTAACTCTGTAATGCCACACCATAGTAGAGCACAATGCGCCTGCGCATGAAGGCACTCTTCTACAGAGTGCTGAGTATAAACAAACAACAAGATAATAGCGAATGCATGCATGAGAACCGATAGCGTTAATAATCTCAGTAGACTCAGCAGCACAAACACAGCTCGGCAGTCCATTGTTGTTATTGTTGTCCTCTTACGTGCGCATGGCTGATTGTCTGAAATGTAATAAGAATGCATGAAGTGTGGCTGTGATATCACTGTTTCACAGGATCATCGCCAGTTTACACGATGACAGAAGAGGTGGCATTTTCAAAAAATCACTCTATAACCTGGTTTCAAAAGTTTGCATTTCCAGGCCCCCAAAACGCTGTTGTTGTGTAAATAGCCCCTCAGATAACAACAAACACACACACAAAGGTAGCATGACTTCATTTTCTGCACAGGATGCCATAACTCCATGTAAAATTGGTACAACAGATAGTGGTTTGCTGCTGTATTAATGCTCTGAATGTTGCATACTGAACCTTTAATGTAAAATTTAAACCAAATGGAGTAAGAAACACAGCATTTGTTTTCGGATAAAAAAGTACAAATTTCCCTTGGGATAAGGCTTGTGTGTGTGTGTGTGCGTGTGTGTGTGTGTGTGTGTGTGCGTGTGTGTGTGTGTTCTTCTGCCTCCCTCTCTCTGATGAGGGGCCTGTTGCCATGCTAACTAATGACTGGTGTGTTATCATGGTAGTTAGTGTGTGTGTGTGTGTGTGTGTGTGTGTGTGTGTGTGTGTGTGTGTGTGTGTAGTGGTGGTGGCTGCACACTGATCTCCCCACCGCCTGGCCGCGGCGGCCCAGCGCACCCTTGTCAGTTTAGTGATTGTAAAGTGGCCACAGGAGGTGGCGAGGCTCAGCCAACACTACGCTAGCCAGCAGCATTAACCGGGTACTTAGGGCCAATGAAAACTCTCGCCTTGACCCCAGGGGGCCAGGACAGTGGTGCTCAAAACCCCCTCCTTCCTCCTTTCACCTCCCTTTCTCTCTTTGGGGCCTTCATTAAAGACGAGATGCAGAGGATTGATCTCCAAGGACACCTCGGACACACAAATTTGCAGCACAGCCACACAAACACACACACACACAAAATGAACAATGTGTGCAGAGTACGCTTGGAGTGTGCACCAGCAATTCCATTATAAGAGAAAAGACAAGTGCACAGTTGAACATGTGCACAGTGCAGGGGGGCACATGGACACACAGGATGTAATTAAGCAGTGCAGTAATAACAGCAACACGTTCTGCCGCCAACAAGATTGCATCAGCAAGAGTGCTGTTGAAAGGAAAAAGCAGGGTTGCATCACAACAGCAGTGATGATGGCTGTGTGTGTGTGTGTGTGTGTGTGTGTGTGTGTGTGTGTGTGTGTGTGTGGTGGTGGTGGGGGGGGGTTACCTGCAAGCACCAACATGAATATGCACCGTAAGCATTCTTGAACATGACGCAACCTCACCCAATCAGCTGGAAAGTAGAGCAGTGAGGCTGCGGTTCATGGCACAAGGTTTGGCCATTTACGTTGTTTTCCTTTGCTCGAGTTTTAAAAGTCAAAAACTGCTGTATGAAGTACAGTGGCCCTGAACTGTACATTAACCTTTATGGCCTGCTTTAATATTACACACAGTCATATTGCTCTGCACACAAAATGCACTTTTCAAAATCAAGCTTTAAAAAATATTATACATTAATATTACTTGCTACCTTAATTGATATAATTTCTTAACCAAAATCAGTCCAAATCATCAAAATCATCATTACTTTTTCAAAATCTTAAACATTTAAATGCCAGGTTTTTGTTACAATGAAAGTGTTTCTGGATGAAAAAAAAATTAACAAAAAGTAAATTATTTTCAATATACCACATGCTGAGTAGATTTTTTTTATGATCACAGCCTGGAATATGTCAGTGATTTGCAGCAACATTGATTGTAACCATGCACCTAGTGGAAATAGCATGTATTTTCTCCATATACAAAATGGAAAAAGTGACATTTTCCAAAGCAAGCTATCAGCCATTTTAGTCACTTGCTAGCACTCGCCTTTTTTAAGACACATAAAAGCTTCAAAGTTGACAGTGGGGTATTAACTGATGTATTTTATGATGTAGAATCAGACATGAATGTCTTTTCAGCTTATGGTAACCACAGACCTTATTTCAGGCCTCTAACAAAAAAAAAAAAACATTCAAAAAACATACTTTGTGACAAGGGAACCAGAGGTTCTGAAATGCTAACTGCTTTACAGGTTTTAGGACTCATTACTGCGTTGGGAGGCAGAGTCAGATCAATTCAGACAACCAAGACACTTTGTGGTCCTTGTTGGCTGTGGGCGAACACACCTCCGTAAAGAGAGGCCTGCAGCCTCGCCTGGAGGAAACGCTGGCTCAGCAGTACTCTGACGGTCTGACCAGAACCCAGGGACCAGCACCGTAATGTGCTTTTAATTGAGGGCTGAGAATGATGGTGCAAGGCCAGGTTTCACAACACATGTTCCAGGGTTACTGCTGAATGAGTCATAAATGGGATTTATGGCACCTTGTCCCCCCTGGTAGTTGCACAGGGAGTGATATAGGGTGACACACAGATGTGGGGATGTCTTGTTTAGCAGAGATTCAGAGGAGGCCCACACAGCATTTACTGCTTTGTGCTGCGGCTTCTCTCTTTGGCAATCAGTTGGCAGAGAGAGAGAGAGAGATGGAAGAGACAAGGGGGACAAACTGAAAGCCAGAATGTTATGTAACAGGGATGTGCTGTTTGGGATCCATCAAAGTCAGTGGCTGCTGTCCATTTTCATTTGCATACAGATCAAGAAGTAGCATAATGACTGATTCGCTGTCCGGCACCACAAATAATGCAAACATTCATGAGACACACCCCTTTAACCACGCCACTCTTCTTCATGTATCACAAAAACAAGACTACAACCCCACTGTTGCCTCAAAGGTAAGCAAGCATAACTTTTAATCTTAATTTAGCCTTATTTATTTCTAATTGATGTTTCCTTAAACAGTTTTTATATTTACTTAATTTTATGAAGACGTTGCAAATTAAAAATGACAAGTTTAAGTAAATAAGTATAATAATAAGTTTAAAATAAATAAGTTTAATATATTTCAGTAAAACAAGTTTAAGTATTCTGTTTCATATTTTTTCTGTTAAAACAGAACTTGCAGATCTCTGAACTTCATCATTGGCAAAATCATCTTTGTCATGATCAAGTTAATCAGACTAACTTGGTTTACTGAAGTTGCTAACACTAAGAAAGAATGTCATTTCACCTGTCATTTTTAAGTTGCAACAGCTTCATAAACTAAGTAAATGCAGTTTAATTTCAAGTAAACTTAACACGATGAAGACATAAATCAAGAGTTATAGACACATTTGTTTTTTTCTAGGTTTCCAAGATTTTTAAGTAAGATCATCTTGTCAAATTTTACATGATGTTTTTATGTTGTGTTCTTTAACAGCAGTCTGAAAACCACCACGAAGCAGCATTTTTTGACACTCCAGGTAACTGCCTCAGTATAAAGAGCAAGAAAGTCCTCAGAGGGCTGGATGGGTCAAACAAACTCCGGACTTTCACCTGGCTAAAAAAAAGTTAATGAAGTTATTCACAGTGTAGTAATATGTGTAGTACACTATGCTTGTGCAGAATGTCACATAGCTGCATGACATTTGTAACAAACATACTTATTTTCAGTCAAACCATCATTTATTTATTCATTTTTGCCTAAACCTAAGGAAGTAAACCTTCAAACAGTTTGTACCGATGGTCTAAGTTTATTCTGAAAAGGGTTGAATCTATTTAATTATTCAAAACAGTGCATTTCCTGGGGAATAAGTTTAAATTTTTCTGTGAAGTTTATTTTGAAAAAGATGCAATGCGCTGTCCCTGGGTGTCCAGAACGATTGCAGGTTGATACATAGCTTGTGTTATTTTAACATGTAGAGCTTTTGACCTAGCATCGATTTTGGACAAGTTGAGATTGAGAATGGTTGCATCTGATGCAGAGAAGCAAAATGACATAAGCAGCTTCACTTGTTCGTCTATTTCACATTTTGATGTGATCAACAACATGTTAGGGCACATTAATCAGAGTACACAAAGCTGCATGTCAACAGGAATATTTGGTGGAATATTAATTTTTATTAGCCATTTAAATAGCTTAGTCTGAAAATTGCCTTTTCGGAACAGGGGAAAAAACTAATATTTTGTGCACAGTCATTGTGTGGTATGCTCCTATTGCCTGCTGCTCTGTCAGAGATGACATGTCAAAGTGCTGCTTTAAGATGAACAGGTTCCTCTGACACACAAAGGCACCCAGAGCATTAACAGCAAATTCAGAACTTTAAAAGTCAGCGAGGGAACATGAACTCTCACCCATGAAGCTGTGCCATGACCAGATTACAAAAATGTACACCCAGTGTGTCTTTTTTTTCATTTCCATACAGAGAAAAAGCAGCAGAGTGATGGCTCTGCTGTCCCCAAGGATCATCCTTCTAAGACATGTAGTGCTTCTGGAGACACTCGACCTTTTTAAATATTAATGCCCCCCCCCTTTTTTTTTTGTTCATCAAACTGTCGTCACATTGTGAGAGTGAGAAAATAAATAGATGAAAGTAAGTGAGATGCTAACAGGCACACCCCTCACACAAAACACCACAGCCTGGGAGTGCTGCAAAAAAGTACAAATAAGGAGTTTAGAGGTCGTTTTAAAGCATGCTCTCTCATTACCTGTAAGACCTCTACTCTGAACATGTCACTGAGTTTTGGATTTCTGAGTGATGATGATGTGAGTTTATATTACAGGTTAATATCTGGAGTTAAGCTCTAACTGCAGTTTCCCATATCTCATTAATGTCCTGCTCAAAAGTTTGGTACAGCACATTCAGAGTAACTATATCTTAACCACAAACGTGTTGAACTTTATCCTTTAAACCTGAGCAGATTGACTTCTCTCTTTTTTTTTTTGCTTTAAAAAAAAATTCAAATCTACTTATTTCTTGTAATTTGAGAAACAGTTGCAAAGTTGCTTATTGCCTTTTCCCCCCATGTTTTCAGAGAACATCAAACCAATATGCTCAGATTTTGAAGGTTTAAATCCTGTAAAGGCATCAAAACACAGCACAGGAAAAGTGATGTCAATCCAGCTTTCAAAGGGTTAACTTGACCTGATCAAGCTATCTCTGCCACGTGGTTTTGGTTGGTTATGCTGAACAAATCCACTAGATGTTGCTGTGTCTTTTGAACAGTCTGCCTTTTTAGTTCGCCTCCTACAGGAAGTTAGAATCGAGACATGAGGGATTTTCAAAGGTTTTCACTGTTTGGGAGATCTTACTGAAGAGATTTCTGTAATTTTATATTAAAAACAGCATTTTTATAAGGATCAGTTTTATTTATTATTAAAAAAAAACATGCTCAAGTCATTTAGCCTTTTATGGTAGAGGTAGTGATGCAAAGCTAATGAAGTCATAATCAACTGTTGGCTAATGAATAAACAAACTTCTCATCATTCATTGCTGTTAAAAGATACATTTTATGTTATCTGACAATGTTAGTTAGATTTAGATGGAGAGACTGCAGGTTCCGCATAAGGTTAGAGTGGCACCCAGGTCAGCAGGTACAAGCTGGTGAGAATCTTGTCCCAACTTGAGACAAGGACACACTGAAGACTCAACAGGAGACACCAGAAGCATCCCAGTGGGACACGCAGGTGGCAGTGTTAAATAGCTCTATAATATTGTCTCATATCATTTGCAGGCTCCTGACTGTAATCATGTTAAAATCATACCATGGCAGACTTTGTATTATAGTCGGTCATTTATGGAACAGCTGTAATGTGGAATTGAAAAGTATTAGAAGCATCCAGGTAGGCTGCTTCTGATACTGTGACTTTGTTTTCTGAATTGATGTGTTTCTTTGTTCTGTGATGTGTGTGTGTGTGTGTGTGTGTGTGTGTGTTTATTCAGACTGATCTGTTCATGTTTTTGTCTTAATTGTTGTTTGATTAGATCAAGCTGTATATGGTGAATAAAGGGGCATGAATTAAGAATATTCACGTTTAAAACTGACTGTTTTTATAAAATGGAAAAAGGGGGGAAGAAGAAGGTAGAAAGTAGATTTCTTAGTCATTTAATAAACAAAGTTCGGACATGAAATACTTGAAATAATAAATACAAAAATTCAATGACGACGGCGGCGCATGCAGATGCAGCAGCCAGTAGCTCCTCAAATTCTTGCTTCATATGCTATATTCTCCTATTTTTTCAACACCATCGCCCCTTCTGCTGAAGCACGACTAGAGAAGCACTTATCTACATCGGCAAAAGTTGTGTGGGTCTTGGACTGAATGCAGCAGACTGCAAGAGGATCTGCACAAACGGCATATGCTGAGCTGCCAGACCGGAGGGGAGAAACAAAACCGAAAGTGCCAGACGAAGAGAGGAAGGAGAGCCGACATGGTGTGGCTGACCCGCCTTGGACAGAGAGCTGTTCCTCTACCGAGCCTTCTTCTGGCTAATGTATGGTTACAAGAGAATAAAATGGATGAGATGCGACTGAGGCTCACTCAGCAACGGGAGATCAGAGACTACTCTGTGCACATCTTCACAGAGACATGGTTAATTGCTAACATCTCAGATCAAGCTGTTGCACTGGATGGGTGGACTTCGTTCAGAGCAGACAGGTCGCAAGACTCTGGTAAGAGGAGAGGAGGAGGGCTTTGTGTTTATATAAATGATGCTTGGTGCTCAAACGCAGTTAAAGTGGATGGACTCACCAGATGTTGAGATTTTGATGCTAAGATGTCGTCCATATTATCTGTCCAGATAATTCACCAGTGTTTTTATTGTTTCTGTATACATTCCCCCAGATGCACATTCAAAAATTCACTGCAGGAATTGTATGACTCCATCAGCAGCAACATTATCAAGCAACTCGATGGAATTCTCCTAGTAGCTGGTGATTTTACAGACCTCAAATCTGTCTTACCTAAATTCCACCAGCATGTCCAGCTCCCCACCAGAAGAAGAAATATCCTGTACCACGTGTATACAAATATTCCTGACACTACAAAGCCCTCCCACACGCTCACTTTTGCCTGTCAGATCATATCTCTCTGCTCCTTCTGTCGACATATTGTCTGCTGATAAAAAAGAGTTAAACCAACAGTTAAAACTGTTAGAGTGTGGGCAGATGAAGCCACAGCAGCTCTACAGGACTGTTTTGAGTGCACAGATTGGCAAATGTTCAAAGATGCTGCCACTCAAGAAAACAAGATCAGTCTTTAAGAATATGCATCTTCTGTGACATCATATATCAGCAAAAGTGTTGATGACGTGGTGATCACAAAGACCATGAGATCATTCCCCAACCAGAAAGCCTGGATGCATGGGGAGGTGAAGGCTCTTCTCAGGGCAGAAAAAGCTGCCTTTGAGGAAGGAATTCACAAGGAGGAATACATCATCGCCAGTGCATGACTGAGAGCTGGCATCAAGGAGGCTAAGAGGAGACACCAGCAGAGACAGGAGAGAGACCTCAACAGCAGCAGCACTAAAGATATGTGGCAGGCGATTCAAAATTTCACAGGCTACAAAGGCAGGAGCGCCCCCATCATATGTGAGGCCACGCTGCCGGACGAGCTGAAAACATTTTACGCTTGCTTTGACCTCCTCAATAAGGACTTAGCTATGAAGTCTCCCCTCTCAGTGACCACATCTCATTCTCACAAGAGACCGTTCCCTCCTGCCTCAAGACAGCCATCAACATTCCTATACCTAAAAAGTCTGCTGTGTCTAGTCTTAATGACTACTGCCCTGTGGCTCTTACCCCCATCCTGATGAAGTGCTTTGAGAAACTGGTTCTCCAGCAAATCGAAGACAACATCCCTGCCAGCCTGGACCCTCACCAGTATGCTTTCAGAATCAACAGATCCACAGAGGATGAAATATCTACTGCTCGTCATTTAAGTCTTCACTCACCTGGAGAATAACAACAGCTACATCAGGATGCTGTTTGTTGACTTCAGCTCAGCATTCAACACAATCTCTCCTATGAAGCTGATTGGAAAACCTAACACTCTGAGCTTTGGTACAACACTCTGCAACTGGATTCTGGACTTCCTCACATGCAGATCCCAGAGAGGTCGGATTGGCAGTCACACCTCCTCTACATTAGTGCTCAACACTTGAGCCCTATTGTGAAGTATGCTGATGACACCACATCATTGGCTTTATTACAAACAATGATTACAGTTCATACCGGAAGGAAATAAACAGTCTTGTAGAGTGGTGCACAGAGAACAACCTACTGCTCAGCGTCAGTAAAACCAAGGAGCTGACTGTTGATTTTAGTAAGAAGGAGGCAAAGACACACACCCCTGTCTACATCAGTGGAGCTGAGGTGGAGCAGGTGAACAGCTATAGGTTCCTTGGAATTACTATCACTGAAAACCTATCTTGGTCATCATACATCACCACCCAGGTTAAAAAAGCACAGAAAAGGCTCTTCTTCCTATGGAAACTTTGGAAGGCTAAATGCCAGAACAAGACCCTGGTTAACTTCTACAGAGGAGCAATAGAAAGCATACTGACTGGAAACATCACAAACTGGCATGGTTCGTTCACGGCCCAGGACAGGAAGGCTCTACAGCGGGCGATTAAACCTGCCTAGAACAGCACTGGTTCCCATTTACAGGGCATCACCAACCTCAGTGACGTGAGGTGTCTGCACAGAGCCCAAAGGATACTGAAAGACAGCAGCCACCCCAGCCATAGTCTGTTCACCCTGCTGCCATCTGGAAAAAGATACAGAAGGTGTGCTGCAGAACCACCAGACTACAGAGCAGCTTCTTTCCTCAGGCTGTGAGACTCCTCAATGCCTCCTTCGATGCCAAAAAGATGTAGCAGGATTTAGGATCAACTTGAATTTCATTTATTCTTAAAACACGTTTAAGAAAAATGACGATAAATCTACCTTGTACCTTGTACCTTGTTTGTTTACTGAATATGGCTGATGGCATTCTGTTGTTTTTCTTACTTGTGTTTTATTTTGTTCTTCAATTTTATTTGGCATGTTTGAAATAAAGATTTATCTAAACTTAAGGATACCGGCAAATTTTGTGTTGTTGTCCAAAGAATCAATATAATATAATATTGTGATGAAGCTATTGATTTACAGCCCTATTTTTAACTGGAGGGGGACCGTAAGATCTCTGTCAGCCCAAAGAGACAACATCAGCTGTCAGTGGACACCAGACACACAGTATCTACAGTATCCACAAGGAAGAGGTCAAAGGTCACGGACCAGGAGTCAATGGAAGACAGCTGAAAGATCAGGGAGACAGACCTGTCAAACCTGGACAGTGACATTTCATATATGCACTGTTTTCTTTCCCCTGATTTCCACATACACACACAGTCAACACACATGTATGTATAGACACCACATTAAAGAGTGTCAAGCATTCAAAAGGAGTTTGGTGTGTGTGTGCGTGTGCGCGTGTATGCGTGCGTGCGTGTGCGTTGTGTGTGTGCGTGCGTGTGTTTAGAGCTCCCGATGCAAACCAACAGGCCATCGACCTGCTGCTACCAAACTGTGAGTACATGGAAACATTTGTTTGTGTGTGTGGTGTTAACGGCCTTGCTACGGACCCGTTTATGTGTTTGTGTGTGTGTTAGTGTGTACTGTATGTTTGTGAGTCCATGTCCCTTCTCCCGCAGGAGGCCCTTCGCCACGCTTATAATGACGTCCCATGGAAAGCATGGAGGGGAAAAAGGAGAGTGTGTGCATGTGTGTGTGTGTGTTCTTGTTTTTCTCCCCAGTCGCCTTTTGAGCCGTGGCCTTAATTGGGAGCCCGGGCGTCCAATTAACGGCGAGCCAGCGCTGCCGTTTGGTACGGCAAACATGTGGTGGCCAAATATAATGTTTTTGTCCCAACCCAATCCCCTCCCCCCCAACCTCCCCAGCCTCCCACTCAGGGGACCTCCTCTTAGCTTGTGAGACCGCACGGGTTAACAAGTTTCTGCCTGGCGCATCGTCCACTCCACTTCACACCTGCAGGGAGGTGAGCTTTTTCTCCAACATGTGTCCTTTGTCAGGCGTCCTGCATCTAGGTCAGCAAGCAGGAAAAGGCAGGGGGCGAGTGGAGGGGGAGGAGAGCAGGGGGATGATGTTGGAGGAAGAGGACAGGCGGGGGGAAAGAGAAGGGGTGATGCTGGGGAGTCCCTCGGTCCCTACTTCATTAAAACCAAATAAAAACGGGAGGTCATTTATCTCTTTCCCCGCAAAGCCATAAACACAAATAGGTTGAGCGTGGTCGTCCCTTTCTCAGCCTGCGAGGATATATCACGGCAGATAAAGCCGGCCACTGATGATAGTTTGTATTCAATTGGAATGTAAGTGAAATTTTAGATTGCTGATATGACTGGAGGGCTGTGGAGCTGTGGAGCTGCTGTGTTTGTATGTTGGCTGTTATGTGTGTGTGTGTGTGTGTGTGTGTGTGAGACAGAGGGAGATGAACCTGCACCTTCCTTTCTTATTTCTTCGTCAGAGACAACATTAAATCACTGCTCCGCTGTGAATGATGAGTGCTGCTGCTTTTCATTCTGCATTCAGGTGTACTGAGCTGGGAGCTGGTGAAGAGAGCACTGGGTTCTATGTAGATCATGTTACAGTAGATTGGAACCATCAATAGTCAGTTACACCTGTATGTTGTGAAAAGCCACGTTTCCACCATGCAGGCCGGTTCAGTTCAGCTCCATACACATTTTTTTTTCTGTTTCCATTATGAAAACTTGTTGATGGTACCTTTAGAAGTGTTCCTTTCCATCCCCATTTTTGGTCACCCCTCTGCTCAGGGTACCGGGTGCACTGATCTGGTACTAAAAGGTAGCGCTAGAAACCCTACATCCCATTGATTGGTCATAAAGAATAAACACTCTGAGCTCAGGGCTGAGATGTGGCTTCTTTAACCACTGTTCATTCTATGAGAAGGTTTTTATACATTAGTAAACTCTTAACTATAAAATGACAGGATGTTTGCAGCCCCTAGCAGCAGCTGAAGACTGAGGGAAAAAAATCTACTGCTATTGACAGGCTACTGCTGACAGCTACTGGCAACTTGTAAGGTAAATTTCAGCTTTACAACTTTGACCATTTCATTCATATATATATATATATATATATATATATATATATTTGTGTGTGTGTGTGTGTGTGTGTGTGTGTGTGTGTGTGTGCATGTGTGTTGATCTTACTCTATCTGTTTTTATTTTTAACTTTCGTACTAGTTTTATACATTGCATTGTAGCATAAGGCATAGTTTTATATTTTACACACTGTAGACATTCAGCACATATTAGCGCTAATTGTCTATTACTGTATTTCTTTACATTTATATTTTTTACACTTACATACTCAGCATATTACACATACTTTATTTTTAAATATTTATATACTAGTGATAATTGATTACTATTACTCTATTTATATTTTTACATTTCCATTTTTGCATACTTGTGTTGGTACTTATTTCCACTTGCTATAATTCTCTGCTGGAATCAGAGCAACTGTAACGAATCACAATTTCTCTCCAGGGATCAATAAAGTATTTCTGATTCTGACTTGCTTTTGATTTGTTTTTATTGTCTCTCATTTAATGACACGCACTGGGTCAGTTCTTCTTTCATTGCTCATTCCCTTCACTCCATGTTTATGACAGAAATCAAGCCAACTTGCTAAAGTTCCAAAGAGTTAATAATGAGTGGATCTTCAAGTTTTTATTAATGTATATTAATTTCAACCAGATTTTGTGAATTGCTTATATTTTTTCCTCACTCTGAGTAAAAAAAAAGCAAAATGTAACAGAGTGTTGTTCCTGTGTGCTCTGGCAGCACTTATCACTAAATGCACTCACTAGTTTTGTAATATCCCATCAAGAAAACTCTCACTCCTGCCTGCTCTTTTCCGTTTTGAATATGTCATTATAAAGTTATGTTGACGATAAACGAGGTGCAGACTTCCCCCTATGACTTGTGATGAGGAAATACAGTGAGAACTGGACAGAGCATGCATGTATTATAGTGAAATCTGGATACAGCTGTGGGGGCGGGGCCTCATTCATTCCTATGAGCGCTGCTCAGTGGTGCATAAAGCATAGAAAGCGAGAGAATGCAGCCGAACGCTGCCGAGCATGGCCGAGCTGTTAACTCCTGCCGGCGGAGCAACCGACTTCCAGAGTAGCGCCTCGGCTAGCTTGAATGGCGGTCTAAAAATTGTAATATTGCAGCCCTTTTAGACTTTTGATGCTCACAAAATATGATTTACTGATTTACAGACGTCTCTTTCCCCATGTTAGCAAATGGGGAAATGGGGTATGCATCACGTCATCACTTCTTACAACTTTTCAGTGGTTTATTTTGTTTTAGGTGTTAAGAAAAACCCATCACATTCAGACAGGAAGTGAAAGCCAGACTCCTGCATGGAGGCCTTGATTTTGTTCGACCACCCATAGTCGTGCTAGCACTCCGTGTATTACTTTATTACAGCACCGTTTTAAGCTGGTGATATTCTGCAATGTATCATGTCCATGTGACAGATTCCATCCAGCCGTGTTCTTGAGTGACACCATCTGTCTGTGCATCAGGCTGATGCAGCAGGTGACGTCCAGCTGTCTGTAGGTGTATAATAACACAGTGATTGGTTCTGTTTGGCTGCATTGTCAGCTGACGCTGTCCAGTGCCATGTCATACAGATGTAGCGGCTTTGGCTTTTCGGATCTTATGCCAAAAGCACTGACAAAGCAGTGGTATTTGAGGACTTCAGAAAGAGAAGGGGCTGTAGAAGTCTTATAGCTCCATTTCAATGTAAGACGGTCTCTTTTCTCTGGTCTTTATTTTAACCTTTAACTGAAAACAGAGCATGATTTTAAACCACAGGCAACTTGAGTCAGATTTGGATTTTGATTTTGAAGACTGAAGTTGACAAATGTAAAAAAGACTTGGGCCTGTTGACTTAATAATGTGCAGAGTAGGCATTATGTCTGCAGCATCAGTGCAGTGCAGGATCACACAGACTGGCTGCCTGCATCATCATCTGCTGCTCCTGTCCTGTACAGTTTTGTTTGCTTTGCTAATATTTGCAGAATAATGAGGTGTTTCATCTGTGTTCCTTAAAAGACTGGGAGGTTCGCGTCATTGTGCTTGCTGTAATTGGATCACAATTAGCCAGATTTAACCCTTATTAATGAATGATTGGGTGTGACAGGTGGCCCCACTCCATAGCCTCTGAACCCCCATTCCTGTTTCTCTGGCTCTGCCACCAGACAGAGTGGGGGCCAAGAGGGAAGTGACAGTGAAGAATCATCACTAAACTACCTTTATTACCTCCTGGCTGGAGGAGAAGAGGAGGGAGAGGAAGTGAAGAGGAGGACGAGATTACAGAAAAGAAACAAAGATTCTTTTTTATGGCATTTGTGCTTCTCCAGTCCCCAAACTCCACTGCAACCCTCAATCGCTGGGGAATACTGCCGCTGATATCTAGGAAAGCTGCTCGGCTGTGTTGGCCGTGTGTTGGTATCGAGTCCAGTGGAAGTGTCCAAGCTCCAAAATCACCTTCAAATGAATATTGCATTTGGGTAAAGTTTTAGGAAGCAGATGATTGTGGTAGTGTGTAGCTGTGGTTTGTCTGAGCTTGTCTTCACAGCTGTGTACATGCTGAGAACATCTCAAAGCTGTACTAATGCATAGTGATGGATCTCTTCCAGATGCTTTTACCCTCTGTTGCTCTCTCAAAATTAAAGCCTAAATTACTGACAGCATTTTAATGCCTTTACTGGAGTTGGATGAGTTCTATGGAAATTACAGTAAACTCACTAATAGTTATTCTTACGATAAACCTGTATATAAAACCGCTTATATTACAGACAGACACTGGTTTCCTAAATGTTGAAGTTCATTTGACCATATTTCAGTAAAACCTGTCCTCTAATCAGCTTCTGTTTGAATTTGCTGTCAATGCAAACTTAACACTTCCACATTTACCATGTCTCCATAAATGTATTTAGACCATTTCCACATCACTAACTCCATCAGTGCAACAACAGAGTGATGTCATACTCACCACTCTGCTCATCTTTTCCACAAACACTGCTTCATTCACTTAGTATTCGCAATAGCCTCCACTTCTTTATGTTGACATGAAAGGCTCTGCAGCATTTTTTGTCAAATTACAGTAAAAGCCGAGCTGTTGCCAGACAAGTACGTTAAAACTGGACGATTATGCAAAACTTTGCAGAACATTAAACTGCTGATGTATAACTAACTGTAACAGAAACTTAATGTTAGGGAAAGATCTTGCTTACATTCAATAAAAAGGCAGACTTGATGTAGGTCTGTGAAAGGACGAGAATCCAGGTCAGTAAAGTCAGGTGCACACCCTTATTTTCCCTGCTCAACGGTAGGATTTTGTATCAGAAAATATCATGGTTACTATTGTATGTGGACGCGCCTGGTGTGATACACCACCAGACTGTGTCAGTTTGAAACAATGTCCGTAACAGCTTGATAAAAGAAGCTGGAAAGTCTGTAAAGGGTTGACAGGAGGTCTAACAAACCTCAGACTTTCACCTAGGAGCCTGCTGCTTCCTGTTTGAATGTTGAGCTAAACCACCAAACCGTCATATGTAGACATGAACAGCTCTGAACAGACGGCGATAATAGATGAGTTGGGGTGAGAATGTGTTGACACTTGGCTGGGGAAGGAAGGGATCCTGTGCTTTGAACAGCTGGAAAGATTTTATTATAATCTGTATAAGAAAAGTTGTTTTTGCTGATTACTATCAGCAAAAACAACAAAAACAACAGCAAAAGTTGTTTTTGCTTACTATCAGCAAAAACAACTTTTCTTAACACTGCTAGAAAAAGTAGCAAAGAACAAGGGACTGGTAAAAATGTGTAAATGAAAACTATCACTTCTGCTTTAAAGAGAATATAATGAAATGCAGAGTGGTGAGTATGACATGACTATTGTTGCACTGATAGATAGAAGATAGGGCTGTGAAAACTTACAACATGCTGAATTCACCATAAGCGCCATGATAGCACAATGAATTCCACCGCCCTCAATGATTTTTCCGGACTTTATAGTCAAAGACTGAAGATAAAACATGACAATATTGCCAGTGATCGTACCCAGCACTAAAACTAAATTTGGGCAAGTAGTTTGAGGCTAATTAGTGAGGAAGGCTCACTCTCCTCTGCTGCGGCCTCACGCTGTGATTTTGGCTGATGAGACGGCTGGATTTTTTACATGAGCCATTATTCCAATCCATCTTGCTCCTTATCTGGTGTCTGGAGCAGCAGAGGAGAGCAGGTTAGCTGGAGAAAGGCCTGCTGCTTCCTGTCCTCTGAGAGCGCCAGCCACAAAGGACAGGGTGAAGCGGGACACTTGTTAAATGGACTGATGAGTGATAATCCAGAGATGAACGCGCACTTGTAGCTCATTTTACTTTACATCCTTCCCATACATCACAGTGAAACACTTCGTAAAATTCCTTTCTCTCTACACACACACACACACACACACACACACACAGAGCTCAGAGTTACATTTCCCCAGACACTGACTCCAGGGGTCTTCAGGTGCTGTAAAACCATTACACACCCCATCATTTCTCTTGTAAAATGTCAGTTGTAATTTGTGTATTAAACAGTCCACTGGCTACATCATTTAATAAGGCAAAGGTGTCTTTCTATAATTATGACTATAAAAATGCGCATATGATGGTGTTGGACGTGGACTGACTCCACACCACAGAACTTGTTTAACTAGGCTCTTATTTAAGTTTATCTGTGTTTAAATGAACGTTAAGACTCCATCCCAAAATGTTTATATGTTGTCATCAAAAGGTACTACAGTATATAATGCTGTCAAAATTAGTTTAGTGTAGGATAAACATTTAAAATATAACACATAAAATAAAATATAAAATAATTCCAGTTCTTACATGTTAAGTTGCAACAACAAATGGCAATATAAATGTTTAATAAATACATTGATTATAAGCGATCAATAAATAATTTACTTATTCTGTATAAATCAATTATAAGCCATGAATAATAACACTTTGTTATTCAGCCTTATCCTGCTAAAGCTGGTGAAAAAAGGGGGAAATAGTTAGTACAATCTTGCCAACATCTTGGCAATAACAAAATGAGCCCATTTTTTTCTGAGACTTTTATAGACTACACAGTTGATTGATTATTTATGAATGAATTAATCCACAGATTAACTGATGATGAATATGCTGGTTGTTGCCAGAATTAACCTTTCAAAACCTGGAAAGTTGATCAAATTTCTTAAAAAAAAAAAAAAAAAAGAAAGAAAAACAAGGCAAAAAGGACATGAGGATCCTAAGAAGTAATGACCCAAAAATGAGCAAATTAGCAATAAATTAGTATTTTAAAAAAAATACTTAAAGAAGACAAAGAAAATTTGAGGAAAAAGTACCTGAAAATTAGCACAAAAAATGAAACAAGGAAATGCCCTGAAAAGTGCTTCAAACCCACAAAAATATTTGTAAAATTATTTAAAAATATATAAATGTGATAATTAAGAATATATAGTTTTCCGGACATTTTCCCAAGCATTTTTATAAGAATAATTTTCTAAATCTGCATTTGTTTTCAATTTCCAGGGCAGTTGCCAAGTTGCTCATGGCTTTTTCCCCATGTTCTTATTATCTAATACAGTATAAAATTCCTGGCCATCACAAAATAAACACAAGTTTTTTTAATCAAAATTAATCAAATTAATATAATTGATAATAATAATAATAATAATAATAATAATAATAATAATAATAATAATAATAATAATAATAATAATAATTTTTTTATGTAAATAAAAAAAGAATCAACAGATGCCAATTTTACTGTTTACTGTAATAGTAAAATTATTATAAACTACTAGTAGTGGTACCAATTTAGTAAAAAAAAAACAAAAAAACAATGTATTTCCTCACAGCAGGAGTCTGCAAGTTGATATTTTGATCCAATCAGAGCTGATCAGATTACAACTTGCATCGCAATTTTTTTAGAAAAGCTGCCGTGAAATCAGGCATTGAAGGCCCTAACAATCACAAAAAATCCAGGAGGGACACACATAGTTTATCCTTACTGTAGTTGATTCCTTTCAGATCAATATTTGGATTGTCCTACAATTAAGAAAAACATAATAATAATCTGACTCAAGCAAACAGCATCTGTCCTCATTCCCTCTGCTGTGACATTTACTCTAATCCTGGACTCCTTCAGTATGTCACCATGTCCTCGCCCTGCGATCTCGGACATTCAGGCAGGAATTGTAAAACACTGATGTCTTTTTGAATGCCCCCCTCTCTAACCCCTTCCTGCTACCTCTGACCTCTGCTACACTATGCAGCCCCACGATTGAATCTATTGCCTCATTCAGGCTCCACTCTCTGGCCTCGGCCCCACCTTTGCCCCAAACCCCAATACCTTTGCATGGCGCTCGCCGTCTGTGTAAGTGGGTTAGCGCTGGGCTAAAGCTACCTGCCTCTCTCCTCCGTCAGGCTGCACGGGGTCAGAGGCAGAAGGAGTCTCAGGGAATGTCCTTTTTTGAATGACATCCATATTCTCAGCAGCGTGGGAGAGAGGGAGAATGGGGAGGGGAGTCAGGGAGCAGGGGGGTTAAAGGAGGGAGAGAAACAGCACTTCTTTGGATTTGAACTTCAACTTGACCTCCGACCTCCCTCTCGCTGGCTCCAATATCAAAACACAGAACCATCTGCCTCTCAGTGTGGGGCTAGCGGGGAGCGTGGGGTTAATATCATACACTTAGGGAGCAGAATACAGACTGCAATTATCTTCTTTTCTCAGACAGAATCCTATTATTTGATCCTAGAGTCGCAACAGATGGAAGGGGGCCAGTCACATCCTCTCGCTCTGTCTCTCTCTCTCTCTCTGCTGCCATTCCTGCGCAGAGCCAATCTGCAGGTCAGGGCGAGTGAGGAGGAGGACATAATGGTGAGAGAGGGCAGGGAGGGGCAGGAGGAGGGTGAGAAAGGGCGTGGGGTGAGGCAAGGTTGCAAGGTTGTGGCAGGGAAAAGGAGGTGCAGGAGGGAAACCTGAGCCTGGAGGGGCTGCATCCTCCTCCTTCATCTCTCCATCCATCACTGCGGGCAGAGAGAGCGTTTGAAGGCGATACATGAAGACATGGAGTCTGTAGGAGGAGGAGGAGGAGAGAGGAGCGAGGAACAGCTGGTGGCACATTCAGTTTATTTACCTGATCATGATCTTTTTAAAACTATATCTCCTTAAATAATTTTAAAGCTGCATTAAATGTTTTCACATTAACCCTATGAAACCTGGAGCAACTTCACTTTTCTTGTGCTGCTTTCACATTCCTTTCACAAGTATATAAATCTTTGAAGCAAATGATTTCTTTTAAAAACATGGGGAAGAGGTAATGAGCAGCTTGGTAAGAAATGTTCTACAAAAAACAAGACATTAATAGATTAAAAATTTTTTTTTTAAAAAGCTAAGGGAAAATATCTTGGGGAAAAGAATAAACCTAGGGAAAAACTACATATCTAATCATTATTATTAAATTATAAATGATGTTATATAATTATATATATTTTTAAGCTATTCTTTCAGGTCATGTCCTTGTTTGTTTGTTTTTTACTCTCATTTGTCTTTTTTAAGAACTAATTTTCAGGTTATTTTGTTGTTTGTTTTTCTGATTTCTTGCTAGTGTTGGGGAGTCGTGTATTCTTTCTTTGCTCATTGCTTTCTTCCCATGTTTCTGTAAGAAAACAAACCTTTTTTTTTTCAATTTATGTTTTTTTTTCCCAGTAAAATCATTTAATGTAATCATTTTTATTATTTATTTACATTTAGTTTTTCTTTAACACACAGACACTAAGTAGTCTGACCCTTACTTACTCATGTAAAATGTAGACATAAATCCAAATCTTATTGATCAATGTTTTAATTGATTATAATAAAAGAAAACTTTCAAAGTCCATAAATATTTGGTAAGTATGTCTCCTGAAATCATCTTAAAATCTGATAGTTTTGAAGCCACAAGACATTTTTGAATGTTTTCCCACAATTAATGCCCAGATGTTTTTGTTGTTGTTGGGGTTTTTTCCAGATAAATAAATCATGAATATCAGACCCACGTCTCCAACACGGATCATCATATGCATACATTTGTTGGAGAAAATATTGAGGTTAAAAGATTCATTAAGTGCATTCCCCAAATCCGGCACTTCCATATGCAAGTGCACATACACACACACACACACACACACACACACACACACACACACAGAAAGAAAGAGAGCGGGCTGTGAGCAGGCATGTGTTCCAGGCAGAAATCTGAAAGTGGATCCTCAGAGCTGAATTTCCATGTAGTATCGAGCCCAGGAGAGCTGGTTTACAGGGCAAAGAACCAGCCTCGCTCATTTAATTACCGCCTATCAGTGGCATCAGAGTGTGTAGCTACCAGTCTAAATGGAAAGTGGGATGAAGCGGGCACTGGCATCGAGGGCAGAGAACGAGCATGTGGAGCTTCTGTAATAGTTCTGTGCGTAGAATTGAAACTTTCCTCTCTGCTAGCTGTTGTTTATCTCACAGCGCTCCATGCAAATGTGAAATATGTTGTGATTTAGGAAATAAGGCAAAGCACACATGAAATTTACTCTGATGTCTTCCTATGATAACACACTTTAATGCTTTGTTATGCACTTGTAAGTAGAATATTGGTTTGAAAGCAAAATGAATCAAACATAATTAAGATCAGTTATGAGATGCGTTGCTCAAAAAGAAAATGTTTAATACATTCCCAGAGGAACACGTCTTTCCACTCAGCGTCTGGGTCGTCTGGATTTCCACTCACTTAATTCAGAGTGTAAACAGAGACTGCAATTTTCATAATTGTGGATATGATGTCTTTTAAGATGAGGAACTAGTGAAGTCACAGATCGGTGTTGCAGTGCTTTACTACAGCAGTTCAGGATTCAGAATCTTTCTCAGGGACCCTGCAGACACAGGAACCACCAGGACTCTCTGCTGCCCAAAAAATGAACCCTCGTTTAACTTGCAATGTATTAAAAGCCATCAGTAACTGACCCACATGCTCTATACATACAGAGTATGACAGCTCACTAGATCACTGTTTTATTGATAATCATGTACCAAATTTTCCTTATAAATTCAATGACTCTTTACACTTTGTGTCTCTTATTCCTACTCTCATGATAGCTTCTTGAATTGTAGGTGTAACTTCTGGTTATCCCTTTCACTGACTGTGTCTTCATAAAGATATTAGAAAAATAAAGTACCTGGGAAAACAGCCTATCACAGCTTAAAGGAAGAATTTGACATTGTGAGATATACACACAGCCCGTTGGCATTCCAAAGTCGTCAAATTCCGCCATTTTGTCAGTGACTTTGGCATCAGATACCAACGCCAAGAACCACCTCTCATGGCAGTATGTTGCAGTACAGCAGTGTGACCACAAAAACAGCATTTTCGCAGTTCATTTCATTTCCACTGGATGCTCACCAAAGGGCATATCTATGACAATAAATTACATCTGTTAAATTAACGCATCATACCTACCAACAGGTTTAACCACACTTTCTCTATAAGATGAAAGTTTTTATCCCTTCCTTGTTCAGAGTTGCTCTGAAAATTTTCCCAAATCATTCTTAAGGTAGGACTCCTTGCTAGTAATATTAGGCTGGTTTAGGAGCTCTCTGAGAATTTTCTCAGGATGTTTGTGAATCTGGCCCCAAATTTCCATGAAACAGTGTATTTAGGTTGTTATGCATCGCATCAACCAGTGCCTATGGCAACATGAGTGCATTCTTTTTCTACATCTTACCATGTGCCTCTGTCCCCTAATCCTAACCATCTGTGCAAGCAAGTGCATTTGGTGATGTTCCGGCATTGATTGTGACATCGTCTAAACCTAACCACCACATGCAGCATCATGTGCTTGGGTTGACATCATAGTAGCGGCATCCCAGAACATCAATAGGATATCTAGAGTGTAATATGCAGATGCAGAGGTCCACTGCAAACTGGCAACATGTGACAATTTGGGATGAGAATATTTAAGCATTTCAGGGCAGTCATCAGGTTTAGACTCAGTTTACATTTATTTAGTTTGAGTAAGAAGGGAACCATGTTTGAACACCAGGTCTGTGAAACATAAGATTTGACCAGCTGGGAGCTGGAGCCTGATTGGTTAAAGCACTTCACATATTTCTTAATCAGCAACTCTCCCACAGTCTGAACAAATGAATTCCAATGTGTAGATGTATTAATTCTGTTTAAAATCCTACTTTAAAGAAAACTAAAGCAAACTCACTAAGAGACAGGCTCAGTGTGAGGACTAAAGGGAAGTCATGCAGGATCTGTTCTGCAGCTGACCACAACTCTGATGTCTCACCACAACATTGTTCTGTGGCCCCAGTGTGGGACATTGCCCGGGGCTCCCCACCGGCCCTCAGTGTTCGCTGAATGAGCACGACTTCCCCACGGACCCCTTACAAGCTCCTCCACCCCCATCAGTAGCCACCCACCTCACAGCTACTTCAACTCAGCCCTGGTCAGCGGGAGTGCTGCCTGGGGCCAGTCTACCAGCCGGACCCTGTCGCCCTCCTCCAGACATCCAAGGGAACAAAACAGGCTCCCACAGGACTGACCCCACTCCTTCATGACACACATACAGTACTGTCTGTGGGTCTGAAGTGCTGGAACAAAGTGGTGTTGCCTTAAAAAAAAAAAAGGCCTTGTGTGATGTTCAGGACTGTTTAGATTGATAGGAACAAATATGATAACAGATTAAAGGAAATTCTAATTTCTCAAACCTTGATGGATTTTCTCTTCTAATCATTCACTATTTTTAAAGGGAATACACTGGCTCTGTCTGTGCCAGCTGTCATCACCTTTCTTGCAATGTCCCATCATTCTGCAACCTCAGAGAAGTACCAGGCACAAGTTTTTGCATAGCGGCATTTTTGTCTATATCGTGCTGTTAAAGCAAAAGAGTGCAATGTCCAATAAGTCTCAAAATGATGTGCAGTGACCTTGAGATCATTTTGGTTACTCACTGACGTTGAATGACCACTAGTTAATGCGACAGTATTTGCACTTTTCAGGAGTTCCTATTCAACCTATAAACTCGTTCCCTGCAACACAAAAACAAATGACTGGTCACAACATGGCAACCTGAGGACATCACTTATGCTGTGTTCCATTCGAAGTCAGAGGTGGACATATCCCAACCCTCTACTAGAAAACGTACAACGTGGAACACCACTCAGAGTCGGAGTTCCTACTTGAGAACTCGGGATAAATCCATGTACCCTGACTTCAGCGGTCTGACATCACACAACAATAGCAGCATCCACAGAGGCCACAGAGGCTTACATCATCAAGGTAAGAAATCAGTTAAAGGGCAATGCAAAGTATATTCACATGTATTTAAAATAAAATCATACATATACTATCATATAGTAAAACCTGTTCTGTGTGTAAATTGATGTCAAAATAAAATGCCAAGTATGAAAATGCCATAAAATAAAATGTATAACGGCATCTGTTACCTTATGTATAGTTTTCCTCTGTTTCCTCTTTTATGTGCCAAGAGTCCTGCTGACATTGCAACTGTCCATGAACTAGCCACAGAAACACAAGTCTGTCACTGTTTTTCATGTTTTTTATTTACATTTGGTGTTGTGCACCGAGAACGCTTGGAAGTCAGAAGTATGAAAATTTCAACTCGGAAATTTTAACCTCCGACTTTGAATGGTACGCAGGCTTCACCCAATGACAGCTGGGATAGGCTACCCTGCGACCCTTCCGAGAACAAGGGGTTACCGACATTGAATGAATGAATGAAAGACGGAATTTCCAAAATAGCGCTTTGCTGTCTTTGGTGTCTGTGTTTGCCTGCTAACATCAGTCTGATTAGCTGCACTTGTATGTTTAGCTCATAGGTGGTTGATCAAACTCAAAGTACTTTGTTGATGTTTTAATTCTGTTTGTTTCTGCTTATTACTTTTGTCTTGTCAACTGAGCTGTCCGGGAGTTTTTCAAAGTGAAATGAGCCATTCAAAAGCTTATTAGTGTCATTATTTTCCATCACAGCGGCAGCAGTAAGCCAGCAAGCAGATTTGCAAGGGTGCATCAAAGGGACGAAACAGCAGCAAACGAATAATGCAGTTTTAAAAAAGAAAATGTTATTTACAGACTTTAATCGCATCATACTTAACATGTTAATGCTGACAACCCTAATATAAACAAATCATCCCTCTTTTGCATAAACGTCTCCGGCAAGGACTCACTCTAACACAATGACCCACAGTCTGACATATTGAAACAATCAGGCATGCACATAGAGAGCCATGGTTTGGGTATCTGGCAACTTGACCCAAATGGGATATCCTATGCAGTTAAAATCTGTGAGGAAATTTCAGTGTTCCCATGTGTAAATGTAATGTAAATGTACTTTACAACAAAGATAAGTGTTTGTTATGATTTATACAAAGTTGAGTTCTATCTGGTGAGCTTCACGAGCCAAGTGCTGCATGACCGATACACACAGTTTTGATGGAGTTCTCTACAGCAGCGGAGGCAAGTGCAAAGTTAGCATGACCTGTCACTAATGAGAATCACACCCAGGCTGAGTTATCACAGGATTTTCCTTTGAAGGTGTCAAAAACTTGTGTAAATATGTTATTTTTTAAAACCATAACAATATTTCTTTGATCTGATGGAACCACTGTAAGAAGTCATACAGTTTTATATCCATTAAGCAGTCTGACATTGTAGTCAATGAGCTCCTCTGATTAGCCTCTAATAGATGTTCCATGGCCCTAGGTGCAAATTACTTAATAAATATGTCCACATAGGTTTATTTCCTCTTAATGACACTCCCAGCATGCCATCCATTAGTCGCTGCGACCCAATTTAAGAGCCATCGCTCACACAGCCAAATCAGAGAGACATGTCTCTGCTGCCAGTGAGATTTTACCCTCCTGCCAAACACGTCAACACACAGCGATCCATGTTCAGACTGTGGTAAACAGGTCCATGCTTTGGTCTGGCCGTTATAAAGTTCTGTCAGGGTGAGAGGTGGTAATGGGCTGAGACTTAACTACAGTTCAACATCATCACTGAAGTGGCAGTTAGTGTCAGAGTGGGAGGGTTTGCCAGGTGAGCACAGGATTGAACCAGCGTCACCACAATTACGTTGACAATCTTCTTACATTGCACAACAAAGCATAATGACCTCATCACAAACTTACAACATGATAACACGGAAGACAGATGTCTTTGAAAAAGCTTATTTATGAATAATATACATGAAAAAAACTTCATTCATTCTGTTGCTTTGTACCTTTTTGCTTTGTAGGAGAGTTTTCTTTTCGCTTTTTTTTTTTTTTTAGTATCTATCCAGGGTGGGATGACTTTTAATCACTTGTCTCTGCATCCGGACAGGCTCCATTCACTTGGCAATATCTGCTCAAATTTAGAGCATTGCACTGCCACTCCAACACACTCTCACCCCAAGTCATCACATATTGCAGCTCTGGAGTTGACTTCCGCACCTACTCATTACAGCGTAGGTATCGTCCTGTGTCTGCTGTTGACTTTCTAGGATGCCGTGACGTCAACACAAGCACAAGTGGAATGATTCGGCACATGGTTATGTTAGGGCAAAAGCGCATGGCAACGAACACCAGGGAAGGTTTAGAAAGAATATCACATTTAGAAGTGAACACTGGACTCCCAGTGAAAGTCTGGGGTTTGTTGGATCCATTAAACACCTATCCATGTAAATGAAATTAATTCTCTCTGAAATGTATCTGTTCTAATAGTGGTGCAACTGGCTCTCTTGCTTTAGGGGATTAGCATATTTGATGACTACTACATACTGCTTCTCGAATCAGATCTCATCACTTCAGCATCAGTCTCACCTTCATCTGAGTGATTAGCATCATCCCGAAGGTGACAAAATGAACTGACAAGTGAGAACTCTGAGCTGAGATGGTTCATAATGATGACGGCAAACATGTTACTTTGATTTAATTGGTGGACTAGTAAAATAGATATATAAAAAGAACTGTTTTTCCACTGTTACATTTATAAACTATCTTCTGTTATCATGAAAAGTGAGATTGATGGATGTGTGATTCTAATTCATCATCATATTCAAAACCAAGAAAAAAAAAGCCAACTTTCAAATCTACATAGATAATCAAACGGGTCATGTGCAAAAATCACAGAAAAATATTGGCGTTTTTGTCATTCAGGAAAGGGCTCAGCCTTTGGTTGTCATGTGCTCATGCTATGTAATCAGAAGGACATGCAGCAGCATCTCAACATGTGCATTTGTTGACATCACGGTAACGGGCTGCATCATGGAGTGTTGAAGGGATGTTGTTTTTTTGTAGGCCAACCAGGAAGTAAGTATCGCATTGGTTTCCTCATCAAAAACCTTATGGGATTTTTGAATGGGATTTTCGATTATCGTCAAAAATAAGCTTTGTGACAAACAAGTTTATGATACTTACACGTTTTGTTCACCATTATATTCTTCACAGACGAACACCACTTTTGTGTGTTTTGAAGCATAAATGGAATCACTAGAAGCAAAAAGCTATTGTGTATTGCTATAAACAATCTACATCATGGTCGCAGAACTTAAATTTCACCACTACAAACACCATAAAAACATATTAAAACACAATCAAAAAATATTAAAAGCAGATAAATCTACAAGTCCGAGTGTGACTCTGTAAAGCTATAAAGGAAGGACAAGTGGGTTTAATGAGTTTCTGTGTCTGCTGTGATGACGTCTAACATCCCCACCAAACACTGTAGTCCCATTTAGCCACTTGTTAGCAACTGCCTTTTTTAAGCCGAGCAAAATCAAAAAAAGTTCGAAAATTGGGTTTAAGCAGATGTATTTTATGTTGCAGAGGAAAACATCTAAATATCTTTAGCCTGTGTTAACAACAGACCATATTTAAGGCATTTTACAGAAAAGCCATTCAAAAAACCCATAGACTTTAAGACGAGGGAACCTGAAGTGCTAAAAGGCTGATGGACTTCCACGTTTTAGGACTCATTACTTCACCACTCTATTCCACCAAACAGCATTAACAGCTGACGCAGAATACCCAAAAAGGACAATGTGGAAGGTCACTGACAGAACACGAGTTGGGATGCAAACATGTTGCATGTTCATAAATTGTGATTGAAGTCATGTTTTACACAGGCTGCAGTAGAGTTCCTCTTACTCTGTGTGTGTTTGTTTGTGTGTGTCTGTCTGTGTGTGTGTGTGTGTGTGTGTGTGTGTGTGTGTGTGTGTGTGCATGTGTGGTTGAAATTTAGCGCTGATAATAATTTCTTCTTGATGACCACTGCACACAGCCAACACTACTGCCAGCAATAATGTAAAATAAAGTTCTCATCTGGCCTGTGGTGGGCCCTCTTTGGCACTCGTATTCTCTTGGAAGAGTTGTTGACACTGGTTGTGTTCTTCCTCAGTGAACACACACAGCCACTTACACACACACAAACATGTATTTACAACAACAACAACAACAACAACAAAAACAACAGTGAGACTTGAAAGAAACTGTTCACTCTTTTCCCCAAGTTCCCATTTCTCTGCTGCCTCTCCCTCTCCTGAAAAAAAGAAAACATGAAATTAAATGTGTGTGTACATTTTATCATGTCTGCTATCGCCTTTTGAAAATTGCAGGTAGCGGAGTGTTTAACATTCTCTTGTCAAGCGTCCTCCTGCTGGGACAATAAATGCCTGTCCAGTTTTGCTCACAGCGGCGGCTGCAGATTACAAACAGCAGGAGCACGCCGGAGTCTGAACACAATACCGATAAGGACGCCTGTCTTAGTGCCGCCGCTTTGGCTGGCTTCTCCTCATGCCAGGAACCTGCTGCTTTCTAATATTTACACACAACTAGAATGGCAAATGTACCGTAACTTCACCCACGCACCCCCCCCCACCCCCCACACCTGGAATCAGTGTGCATATTTTTGTGTGTTTTTGTCTTTTGGGAGACGGGGTCTGTTTTTTGACAGAAAGGGGAGAGGGAGGACTAAATTACAGCACAAACAGAGTGAAATTTCCATCGCATCTTTTCATCCAGGAGTTTCACGAGGAGGTAGGTGTGGATGATTGCTGCTGAGTTTTTATTCGACTTTCTTGGGTGGAAGTCTGGGGAAAAGACAGAGTTTGTGCTTTACTTTTTTCAACTGAGGGTGGAGGGTGAAATGTAGATTTACTGTCTAAGCTGTGACAATTGAAGAGCAGGGAATGTAGCGAGAAGACACAGGAGGCCACTGACACAGCAGATTATTCACCACCGAAAGACAAAGAAGGCCATATGATTTAGATTAAAACACAATGAAAAGAAAAAATTACTTCTTTTTACCTTTTTGTTGCTAATTCTCTGTGTCATAACAAGAGTCAGAACGAGAAAAAATACACATATTCTTTCTTTTAAATGTCAGTGCTTTAACATCCTAGAAAATGGCATGATTCACAGAATAGTTCACAGCAGATCAGTTTTGTTTCTTGAACAATCTGTCACTTTGTGCCCTCCCTCAACTGATATCACAAACTTTAAAGCTGCACTGGTGGACTTTTTGGCTGGGGGCAGCCCGGCAGCAACAGGCTGAAAATACATGTTCTTTAGTTGTTTTGCCTAGAACACACTGCCTGAGTGAGCAGAGCGTGATTTTTCTTTGCCCATATTAACAAGTCAGAGCAGCCATACTGCCTGCATGGGCAGCGCTGGTCAGGCGTGTCTCAGCTGCGTGTCAGCTGCGGCACATCCAGAGAAACGGTGGCTCGCCAATTTTTCTACATGCTGTGCGTGGTTGTCAGCAGATAGACAGTGAAAATGGTATTTTGATAATTACATTGACTCTATACCGTCTTTTATTACAGTTTTAATGTCTTTATCTGTCCCAGAGATGAGGAAATACAAATGTATCTGTTTTACTCAAACTTTCCATCCATTTCAAAATAAAAGTCCTCATACAACATCTCTGTCGACAGAATCCCATTAGTTGTTGACACAAGGCATTTTATTGTGAAAAAATTGCAGGACCATGTTGTTGACAATGCAGGAGCTGCACAGCTTTATTAATGAGTAAAATTTGTGCTTAGACGTGAAAATACAGCAGTAGGCAGCCCTGCAGAAGCATTGCAGCAACAACACTGCCAGTGTGCAATCTGCAAGCGTGAAACACTGCAGTTCAGCAAGGTTGTGTCACACACTGCTCATGCATTTTAACATGTTAAAAAACAGTCAAAACACACAAGCACAAAAGGAACATGTATTTGGACATCCTGCAGATATGTACTATGATATTCATAGAGACCAAAATCCTTTTTTTGTCCTCACTTTGTGTCAGGTTGATTTTCCTACTAATATGTCTTTGCACATTGTTCTCTTGCTGTCCAGTCACCACAGTCCAGATGTTTCACCTTTCATCAATTAAGTGACTCAAAGACTTTACTGCCTTACTGATGAAGAATGCTGGTACTTTTTGCAGCCTAAAAAGAATACCTGCAGACACTACTCAGGGCTGAAAAATAACATAGAACAAGTTTTTTTCATGTTATGACTTTATTTAAAGTTCAGAATTTTCTATATAAAAACTCAATTTGAAAGGAGACAGTAAAACACACAGCTCTAAAGTATAACATTATATCTATGAAATTAATGAATGATCAGAAACTAAATATGATTGAAATAGGGGGTTGATCTACTGACAAAGCAGATGTTCAAGATTTACACTGTATTTCTATCATTAATCATCAAAACATGAATGTGGAAAGGACACTGCACAATAATCTTGTAGTGTGTTGTTTCATACTAACAATCGCATAAGTTTGCCATTATGACCCTGGTAAATTGTCAGTGTCATTTCTCATTCTGTTAGTTAAGTTGTCTTTTTTGTTCCCCTTGTGTTAAATTGTTTTGTACTTCCTGTTTTATTATGAAACTGGCATCTTTCTCATTTCAGGTCCTGCACTTTCTGCTCCTGTGTTTCCCTCCTGTGTGATTACCTGCCCAGCCCTTATGTGTTGCACCTGTGTCCAGTTGTCTCCCCTCATAAGTATACAGTCTCTGTGCTCCTTTCCCTCTGTGCTAGTTTGTCTTAAATCCCTGTCAGCACCCTAGCACTCCTGTAAGATTTGAGAACCTTTGAACTTGTGACCTTTTTTTTTTGTTTATGGACTTTGACTTTTGCCTGTCGATTTTTGTACTTCTGTCTGAGTGTTCTTTGGATCTCCTGTCTACCGACCTGTTTTATATTACAGGACTGATTGTTAATTTCTCCATGGTGTCTGAGTCTGCATTTGGGTCCAAGCCTGTGGTGCAGTGTTTGTTACACATAGTGAATGTGTCAACATAAATTTTATGTTTATCTGTCCAGCAGACACACACACAAACGCACACACACACAAAAAAGCATTAGCATTTTCAGCTGTTAAATAGTCGCCCACTTTTGACACTTGTTTTGGGTCTCCACTAACTCCTGAGATGAAGTTCTGTGTCATTAGCAGCAGCTGTTGGCAGGATAGTGGATGTCTTTTCCGGCAGGATTTAAAAAGTTAGTGTTAATCTCTGTGCATTTGCCATTGTCATTAGTACCATCTTTCACTTTATACATTGATCCACTGTTAATTAGAAAGAAAAAAAGGAGGAGTTATAAACCACTTCCTATTTACTTCCTGATTCATGGCGAAACATGGAAGTTTGAGGCCTCGCTACACCCACACGGTGTGACAAAAACTGAAGCTTTCAATGTCTTTTGATGTCCAAGGCCTTTAGATGAGACTCAGAAAATTTGAAGTTAATTGGATAAAATCTGTAGGAGTAGTTCGAAAAAGTAAGACCCCTGAAAATGGACAAAAACAGTAATGCAGCTTCACAAATAAATGCTGCATTTTTAAAGCTGAGCATAATAAACGTAGAACATTCTATAACACCCATAAATACACATGGAGGAGTTATGGATTAATGGAGGCAAGGCACCACCAAAACACTTTCTTCTTCTGACTTTCATTGTTTTGCAAAGAGTCACCCAACAAGCTCTCCAATCAGGCAGAGAAAATGTGCTCATATTTGTGTTTCGCTGACATTCTCTGGTTTGCAGTATTGTGACCTAAACCCTCAATGGAACTACAGCAGCAACACAAATGGCAACTTGTAGACACACAATTATCTGAACACTGACATATGCCTTGTATACACACAAACACAAAAGAGAAGAAAAGGGAAGAACAGTTTGAGAGTTTGGCCACTGATTTGCAAGACAGAACACACCTCAGCAGATGTTCAAGCTACATCACAACTCACATGACAACAGATAAAACCTTCACACACTGTAGCACTGTGAACATTTCATAGATCCACGTCTCTTTCAAATACCTTGACAGACTTTTACGGAATGGGCTCCAAAACTGTTTAAAACCAGAAGTTTCATGCTGTTTCCACAACTTCATCTCCAGGGGGGTATATTACGAAGCCAGTTCAACAGAGCCAGGCTCTCTTTGACTGAGCTGGCTCAACAAACCCTGCAGCGTGGGTCAGAGCTAACAGGGTACCATAAAGGTGGTTATCAACTTTCTTTGTTAAGTCAGGCTTTCTGCTTCAAATTCTGTGCGTGTTTACAGAAAACAAGTCAAATGACGCGCTGAGTCATTTGACACTAAAAAATAATTGATTGTGAGCCGCCTACTTCAAACTACTTTAAAATGTATTACAGTGCAAAATAACACTGTTGCTTCAATTAAGGTGAGAGCTGACAGAAAATGACGACTACTTAATGCAATATAGACATTCTATTTAGGTTGTTATATCATTTCGTTATTTCTCACGACAGCTACAAATTCTGCAGCTCTGAAATTTAAAACCTAATGCAGTGGATTTAAACATTATAATCTAAAACTATATTTAGGTTTCACACAGTCCCGTAATAAGGGAAACATATAAATCACTTTAGATTTTCGACAAATCAAAGTAAAATAAATTTTACAGATTGAATAATATCTGTGATAAATACCAACACACTAATCTGTCAGCTGTATAATAACAGCTGAGTAAAAACAGACTTCAGCAAATCAGAACCAAGCATATCCTAAACATAAGAAGTGGTAACGGTATATGATTTGAAGGAATTATATCGTATTTAATGTGAAATTAACATCATCCTGATTAAAAATATATAGTGACCTGTTCATGAATAATGTGATCTGTGGTTTTAAAGAAGCTTCTTTTAGAGCCACTGTAGACAAATTGACCAGAAAACACCACAGACACATTACATTCAGTAGCTCAGTGAGAGTCTCAGCCAAATGAATAAGGGAGACAATATTCTGTTTCAGATTTTCTACATCACTGATAAACTGTATGCTCCTGTGGGGAAAAAAAAATGCAATGTATAGCGATAACTGTGCAACTTTGTTAGGAGGTATTTATGTAACATTACTCCACAAGTCATATGAAGTGTATTATTAACATTTTCAGTTTATATGCTGACACTGATTATAGAGTGGCGCACCTTAAGGAGGCTGTGAAAGATGCTTTTCAGCTGATTTCAAGCTGAAACCCAGAAAATAACCTCCTTCCGACCAGGTTAAGTTTGACACATAAGTTACCATGGTGATCCAGCCAGGTCAAAAGAGAGCCACCTTCGTAGTACAGGAAACCCTATCTTTAGACTCAAGAGACCTCGCTAAGACACTAATCTTGCTTCGTAGTATACCCCCCAGGTTAGTGATTCTCAGTGTGTACACCTTGTTTTGTCCACAGATGACTCCAGAGATGATTCATCTTAACCATCAGCTAGACTTTTCTAAATAATGTACAAACATATAAAACCTCGACATTTTTCATTATAAGTTAAAAAGAAAAACTTGAATCAGTGAAACTGCAAATTACTTATTATAATGGAAATGTTACATGAATTATAAAGCAATAAAAGTCCACAACACACTCACAGTAACACAATCAGGAAGTGGGGGACATTAGGACAGTAGAGAACAAATATTAAGCCCCACTGCATACCTGAACAGATGGGAGTGCAAGTACAAATAGACAATTTCATAAATAAATAAGGAGAATGTAGATTTGGGAATTTAGCAAGAAGCATAGAAGCAGATCAAATTAAGAGTAAAATAAATAAGCATGTAATATATTAAATACCATATAAGCAGATAACATGCTAATAAAGGAGATAGTGTCATATAAAACAGGTAGAATGCCAATAAAAGAACATCTTGAATGTAAAACAGATAAAAGTGCAAAATATATAGAAGTGCATAAAACAGTCACATGGGGGAACTGGAACAAGACCACTATAAAATGCAAAGTTAATAGTTTTTTTTTTCTTCTTTTTTTCAAAGAGGAGGCTCTTAAAAGCTTAAGGGAGTCTGACGATCTCAAACTTGCATAACATGCTTATGTGGCCTTGGATTGGAAATAATAATAATGCTGGTGCGGTGGCTGCAATAGAAATAAAGCTGCGAATGTTTTGAACATCCATCTCGGAATGTTATCGCCAGAGGAGAAGTTGCAAAACATCACATTTTTTGAAAAATATTACTTAAGTTTTGCATAAAGCTGTAAACCTACCTCGTGATGCAGAGAGCCAAACACAATGTTGGCTTGGCTAGGCTCCTGTTTGACTGATTCAAAATCTGTCAGCTATCAGTAAATATTTAGAGTTTATTTGTCTCTTTCTGAAAATGTGAATTGTAATCTTTCGGCCGATATCACATAATTTTAAGTCAAAACACTAAAGTCCACCTGAAGTCACAAGTCATTGTGTTTCAGTAGAATTGCACATTGTTTGTGTCCAGTCTGAAGTAATTAGGTTTGTTATGTGACATGTAAATGTAAAATCAGCAAACTGATGCTACGTCACAAATGCCTCATTGTTTTATCATTCACATGCAGGACTTTAAAACACTGTGGACTGCAAAAACAGAGAGGAGAACATTCCAAGTCAACTTTTCCTTATGACAGAACTTGTGGACGCTGCATGACGCCTGCCCTCGCTGTAGCGTCCATTAGAGTTTGAACACTTTGGATCACCTCCCACCCCACCCAAACAAAATACTGACAATTGTCACAAACACAGGAAACCCAGCGGCCGGGCAAACTGTTATTGAGTTATTGGCGCGCAGGCCCGGGGAGAGCTGGCATCCGTATCATGAGAGCGGTGGTTAGGCCACTGCTGCGAGGCTTTCACACTCCACCGGCTCGCCGATCGGAGGCCGACCACAGCAAACACGTGGGCAGCAGCTGCCTGCCGGGCCGGCCACTGGATCACACAGCCACGCGTAATGAAAAGGGCTGGCTGTGGTGAAATTGTGCTCCTCTCTCTGCAAGTAGAAAACATGGTAGTGTTGTGTTTAAGTGCTGTCCCTTTTCACCCCCCACACCCCCTGAAACACACATCCATTTGCTATCATTATGTACTACTGCCCCCTACTGTGGGACCGTGGCTGTGGCGCCCCCAAGGTCAGTGTGTGTGAGGGGGGGCGGAGGTGGAGAGGAGAGCCAAGCAGGGGGGCTCTTTACTCCTGAAGAGGTTGGAACAATCGATGACAAGCCACCAGTCACCACAGGGGCCCCCGAGGGCCCTCACAAAACTGACATTAGTGGAGATGTCTTCCTCCATGGAGAG
Source organism: Plectropomus leopardus (assembly GCF_026936395.1). NCBI lineage: Eukaryota > Metazoa > Chordata > Actinopteri > Perciformes > Serranidae > Plectropomus > Plectropomus leopardus. The sequence continues at coordinate 33,778,975 of NC_142189.1, read as the reverse complement.
GGATGGGGGTGGGCTGTTGGGAGTTAATGAGGGAGGTGGGGGGTCCCATCGGAGACAGTCCAGAAGCTTGAGGACAACAGTGGATGAAGGGAAAATGGACAGCTTGTCAGCAGCTTCTCATGTGAAATGTTGTCCTGTTCTCTCACTCAGACAGAAACACAACTAATGATCTGACACAAGTTTTACAACAATGTAAGAAAACGTCTGTCAAAGCTGGACACTCCAAAAATGTGACAATTCAGCAGCTGGACAGAGATGGACAGGAGGACAGATTTGACCATGTCTTCAGAAAATGTGATTAGCATCCTGTCACAATCACGTCAACAATCCAGACTCTGTGGCTGAGGTCTCATTCATTCATTCATGTGCGTGTGCATGCATGCATGTGTGTGTGACGTCAACAGTCCGCTCTAGCTTCACTGAACTCTAAACCTTCCCACTTTTAGCGGTCCAATCAAATGTAAAGGATTTCATTTAAATCCTTCTTGTAACTGGGCACCGTTTAAATATTCTGCTTCACTGGGAAATACATAACTGTAGGCAGGTTTCCATCACAGATTTGCACAAAACTTTCAAAATGCTGATAAAACACAATTGCGAGATGACTGTATTTCCACTGAGTGATGTTCTGCCACCACTCCTCTGGTGATAACATTCCAAGAAGCATGGCGAAAGATGTTCAAAACATTAGCAGCTTTATTTCTATTGCAGCCACCGCAATAGCCGTCATCATTTTCAATCCGAGGCCACGTAGGCGTGTTATGGAGCCATAATGGAAAGGCGAGCCCCTTATACATGGGAGCAGTCACGTATGAGGGATTTCCTGCAGGTGATAGTCCACGATTTCACAGAGGAGTTGTGGATTCAAAACTTTTTTGACTATTTGACGAAAATGACTTGGTTCCATTGGGCATATTTTATATTTGCAATTTCAATTTACACAATTTGAGGATTAATGGAAACCCGCCTAGTAAGATGCTCTAACTTAGTTTCACTAAGATTTCACTCAGAATTTCACTAAGAAAACTGTTCAGATTGACTTGCCTACACTTCACAGGTCTTCATTCAAAAGAGGTAGCTGAAATTCTTGAACACAATCTTCATATTCATTCAGTTCCTTTAATTGCTATTAACAGCTAATACATAATTTAGTAATGCTTTATAGATTAGTTCATAAGAAAAATGGGTTGAATCCTCTGGCAGGTTTTTATTAAGGCTATACATAATGGACATAGCTAGTGTGTGTGTTGACTTGTGGACTCACATTTTGAAGGCTTATTAGAAAGCCTGGAATCCACAGTTATGCAGTAAGGGATTACCAACAATTATGACATTGTTATTACAAAAATAAACATCAGTTTAAGGGATTCTTCATAACCCGCCAACTTCAAAGTTGTTTTTATCAGTGTTATGTACCTGTTTAATAACAGATCAGCAAAGCATCAGGAAATAGTTAACTGATAATAAAGCTATTACTCACAACTTCTAAATGACTAACAGAGGGTGAACTGTCAGCGTGGTGGCATTATAAACTGCATTTTTCCAAACATCATGACGTAAACTGAAATGTAAGCAAAACACACTTAAAAGCAAATTCATATAAAGGGAGTCATGCAGGAGTTGTAGCTAAATCGACACCCAATTGCAGTACATGCCCAAGCATGTGTGGTAACATTCCTAAAACTTGAATTATGTCATGAGCAGACAGAGGACAGGTGACAGCTCCTTCTCCTCATTGGAGTAACTGAAGACATGTTTACATCGCTCATCAAAAAATGAATATCAAATTTCACTTAGGCCTATATTATGGGTAGACGCTCCATAAAACTACAGCAACTGGCTACTTGGACTCAGTTTGGGAGGCACTTTCCTAATCCTGCTCCTCCAGTCTTTCCAGTTCCCCCAGTGGATCCATGGACTGGTTTGATTCAACCTTTTTTAAAAAGAGGCCGAATTATTCTTTTGGATTTCTCACATTAACAATATGCTGTTAATGAAGACTCTGGCAACAGTCTGGAAAAGGTGTTCTCTGTGTTTCCTTCCTGATTTTATAATAAGAATAATTACTGAATTATCCTCAAAGACCTACGTCATGATAACACCAAGGAGCCATTTACACAACAGCTCATGACTAAAATGTTTGACCTTTTGCTTACACAACAGTGTTGTGGGGGCCTGAAAAAACTGAAAAGCTTTTCAAACTGGGCTCCAGTGTGATTTTTTGAAAACGCCACCCCTTCTGTTGCCTCTTAAACTGGCAATGCACAGATCCTGTGAGAACGGTGTCGTCACGGCCGCACTTTTCACGTGCATATGGTGTTCTTCTATGGTGCGTCATTTCAAAGTTACACCACCAGCTATTGGCCTGGCATGCATACTACAGCAATTTTGGTTGTTTTTGTGGATCCTTGTACACAAGAATGGTTTTTACAATGTTATCATATGAATGTGGATTTTTTTTTTTTAATGCAAATGAAAGACTTTTCTGTTTTTAATAGGGCCGTTCTCATCTAAACGTGGCCTGAGAATGAAAGGTTGTAAAAAGTTAATAAATGGGACATTTTCCTCCATCGCACCCTGGCCAACAACCCTGAAACGTTTAATTAAAACCAAAGAAAGAGGGACAGTTTAATTTCCTCTTTATTACAATGGATCTGGCTACAACTAAATACAGTCAAACATCAACATCTTGCACTGAGTAACAGTAGAAACAATATAAACTTTTAAGAGTGACTCTTCAGAAGCAGAGCTGAGACGGGGGAATGGAAGGAGGAGTGTAGACGGGTGGATGCTTTACGCACGGATTTTTTTGGGTCTGCCTCTGGCTCTCTGGGCAAGTCCGGGTGATGTCTGGGTGCTCATCTCCACCAGTCTGGATTTGGAGTCACCTTTTCCAGTGCTGGGTACCTTCCTCAGTGTGGGAGGTTTTTTGGGACTTTTCTTCACTCCATTCACTTCTGTAGGAGGACATTCATCATGGTTAAGCACTAAAGCAGCATCAAGCAGCCCCCTTCCTTCTTTATATTCAATTATTTGCCATTGCTTGCTATTATTTGTGTCTTTTATTTGTATCTTTCACTTCTGTCTCAACTTATTTCATGCAGCTGGGCATGTTTAGCCTGCAGCCACCACAGTGTAACACCCTTCTGCACTCTTGTTCTCAAGCTTTTTTCTGTGAGAAAAAGACTCTTTGTCTTTGTCGTTTGCCCGAATGAAACATCCATCTGACATTTCACTCAACACTGCTCAAAACATCTCCAGCACTGCATATGATAAAAGTACAGGGCGGACACTCAACATAAAAGGTGTGAGGGGAAGCTTCTTGCATACATTTCATATCATTCACGTTTCGGTCATTCTATTTTTTGTCACTTTGGTCCAGACTGAAATATCTCAACTTTTGGATGGATTCCTGTGAAACAGACATACACAGATGTGTGTTGTGCAGAGGATGAATCCTGATGACTGTGGTGATCCTCTGACTTTTCCTCTAACGCCACCATATTGTAGGTTATCCAGTCAATGCGTATGCAGCTGTACAATGTTGGTCACTGTTAAGTTTGTTATGGTAATCAATCACATCTGTTTGACCAAGCAAGAATGACAGGAAGCCACAGACAGTACAGTATACCTCAGCAACAAATTGAGCAGAGTGTCTCCTGCAGTGGAAAATGCCTCAGAGATATGTGATCATAAACAGAAAAGACTGACCTTTTTTCTTTGTGACTCTCTTTTTCTTGATGGGCTCTCCATCAGCCTCACTGTCTTCGGCTTCATCTGCTGCTTTCTTTCTCTTGGTGGTCTTCTGAAAGAAGAGAAGAATGTAAAGAGAGGGGACATTAACTTGTTGATGACACCTTGACCCATCGCCACATGGGGTGTCTGTTGTGGTTTTCTCCCTCTCTGTCCAGGTTTTATTGGTCCAAACAAAAACATTGGCTGGGATACACTGCTTCTTGCTTAGCTGTTGTTTCAGAGCCATGACAGCGCTGTTTTCCGTGTGCAAGGTTGGGATTGTGTGTGTAGGTGCCACGCTGTCCATAGTTCTGAAACAGAGTGGAGGCGATCCATAGACAGACACAACATGTCACTTCTACTACTTCTCAAAAGTCATGTGCTGGCTTGGTTTGGTTTGGTTTGGCCTGGCCTGTGAGCCCAGTTTGCAGGGATTTGTGTCTCCATTCTAACAGGACTACCTGCTTGAAGGTGTGTCTTTTACCTCTAGCAGGCAAAAGAAGTTTACCTGCTGGAGGTGAGCTGTTTGTGTTGGTGCAGTAAGAACCCGCTGTCTGCAGCTCTTCATCTCATATGTTATGAGATGAAGATGCCCTCATGGTCTGATTATAAGTATTCTTTTATTTCAGAACTGAAGCCTTATGTTTGCAGCCTTCTTAAATAATGACTTTCATTTCATGACCCACCCGGGCAGTCGCTTCATCTTGGTCCAAGGCCTAATGGCAACTGGAGGTGGGGTGAGCATGGATATATGTAGATGTTACTTTAAATGAGTTACCCAGCTGAGGGTCACATTTGTTGCTGTGCCTATTGTTCAGACCCGTTGGCTCTAACGTCTCATTATTTTCAATGTCTATTACAGTAGCTGAGCAGGATATGTCTTGAATAATCAACAGTCCAAAAGTTTATGGAAATAAGACAAAACAGCCAAAAGAGACTTAAATCTATCTAACATACATCTGTGAGGGAGCACCAGCCACTCCCTCACCAGTCAGGTGAAAAGTTCCTTTTATTTGAGTTCAGTTGAGTTATTTGTTCCAGTTATGTGGCATCTTTGTGTCAGCTAAGCTTAGGATCCAGTTTGGTTTATAAATACATTTGCTTTATTTAGTATGTTTTGTTGTTTGTTGTGATTTCTAATCATTGTTTCTTTGTTGAGGTCCACTTCCTGGTTGAGGCTGGTGCTCTCATGAACGTGCGCACATAAATTCCCCTTGCTCCACCAGGATTTGGTGATGTGGATTGTACCAAGTGGGACCCTGGGAGGGGGGAGGTATAAGTAGGGTTTCTTTTGTATTTCCTTTCCTGTTAGCCTGTTATATTAACTCTAGCCTAATTTGTGTGTGTGGAGTTATTGTACATTTTAAAGGCATCCTTTAAAGGATTGATGTAGCACCTTCAATAGTTTGTTTTCACCTCAGTCCTCACAGTAATGGTGCAACCTAGTAGTATTTAAAGCCATTGTTTGGGCACATTTGGCCTTTATGTATGTGGGCTGGGGATCTCTCCTCCATGTCAGTGAGTTTCTTGTTTGTGAATGATGAAGCCGTGTGCTTGATTTGTATTGATGCTTAAAGATAGTTAAACGCAGAGCTCTGATCCAAGTTTGTCGACTGTTGTGCTCATTTTGGTTCTCCAAACCTCCCAGAACTGCTTGCTCAGATCCTGAACAACAGGGTTTTACATTCCCACCCTAACAATGTCACAGTCATTTTAATATTTGTTTAATATCTTTACCCCTTAGGGACTGTTTGGTGCATCTTAGGCACTTTGCGTTCTTCATTTTTTGATCATTTTGGATGTGTTGTTTAATCTTGGAATTTCCAGCTCAGCTCCAACAACAAGTCTAAAATACACAGTGTAAACAACATTTTTACATTCAGACTGTTAAGTGCAAAAATGCACCACTGAAACCCATTCAAACTGACATTTTTCAACCCACAGCCATCAAAGCATAGAAACATGCATTGTATTATTTCTTGGTGTCATTCTGGGCCTTTGTCTTGAAATTTATCATTTTTACTATTTTCCACCAGATGACATCATTTTGACCATATTTGGCATATGGAGAAAATAAATGCTACTTCCACGAGATGCAGTGTCACAGTTGATGTCGCTTCTAATCATTGACATATCCCTTTTTTTTTTTTCATCCAAAAACATGGTGGCATCATGACAAAAGCCTTAAGGTTAAAATTCTAAAAATTAACAAATATTTGATATTTGTGATTAGGACTGATGTTAGTTAAAAAATAACCTAATGAAAGTAGAAAATAATATTAATGAATAATATAGATGAGTAGACTGTTTTTAACTAATATCAAGAAGCAGCAAGTTGTCCAAACTCTGAGGGCCTGCAGTGCCGTCTGATGGTGAGAGAACTTAAGAGACAAACACTGACCTGACTTTTTGGAGCCTCCAGCCTTCTGTTTGTCAAGTTTGAGCAGCAGTAATCATCGCTCTATCATATTACCAGCCACCAAGATCTTGCAGATATTAATCCATTAAAACGTCCAATTATGTTCTCTGCTGTTGTAACCACACAGCATCAAACAGAAACACTGACTTTTTCTGCTTGTACAGCATGTTTGACCAGAGGGGTCAACACAGATATAATTATAATTATAATTAGGGCTGGCTCAGGTTGCCTGGACCAGCCCATAGTTAGGCTGACATAGGTTTAACCTGCCGGGGGACTTCCTTTGATACGCTCCTTTTCCTTCTCTCAATGCCGCCATCGGAAAATCATGCATGTCCGTTAACTGCATTGCCGTTTGCAAGCTTAGCTTAGCCTCAGTAGTTTAGCTTAGCCTAACATCTGTGATAGCCATGTGGTACTCTCACTACCTGGGGCTTGCGATTATGGAGCCTGGGTCTGTTGAACTGCACTACGCTAATCCTGTTGCCTCTCGGGAGCAGGATCCAGGATCTAGTTTTCCTGGATCCTGGCCGTAACCTTGACTGTGCCTGACCGTGGTGATAGCTGTGCTGGTGCTGTGACCCTGCCTTTGGTTGTGCTCGTGCTGTGGCTGTACTGATACTGTGCCCCCCGCTCGCCCTGATCGTGGTCTGGTCCTGGTTGCGGTGATGCTGTGATTTTGCCTTTAGACACCTCCCTATCAACATATGCACGAGACTGTTATCATCACCCTCAACATCATCATAGAGTGCAATTAATAATTTCACACCTATCGTTATTGTAATATGACATGCATCTGTTTCTATTATTGCTGTGCCTCTCTCTCCCTCCTCCCCTCTCTCTTTCCTTTTTGCCATGATTGTATTTCATTTGTTATTTACGACATCTATTGCCCCCCGCCCCCCCGTTACACGGGTTCTTTTTCGGGAGTTTTTCCTTGGGTGATGTGAGGGTCTAAGGGCAGAGGGATGTTGTACACTGTAAAGCCCTCTGAGGAAAACCATGTTTTGTGATAATGGGCTCTTTAAATTAAATTGACTTGACAGATGAAGGTTTCTCAGAATCACTGCTAATACTGTGCAGCGTTTTCTGTAAACTATGACTTTATAATCTCTTTCTTCTCTACAGAAATCTTAGTGACTGTGGGGTCTGCTGAGGAAAGAGAAAGAAAAAGTGGCCTCTGAAAGAGTCATGCACTTAATGAAGGCTATCAACTCCTCGGTCCGTCCTCCTCCTTCCTGGGCCGCTATAATGAAGCTTCACTCGCAGCCTTAACTATCTCTCACCCCCCTCCCCCTCTTTCCATTTTTGCCTCCATTTTGACAATTGCTACCTCATGATCACCACACGGCGCCCGCTGAGGTGAACAGATTGGTGGGATAATTACATACAATAACCAGTGCCGGGGCCTGGTAACCTTTCGGGTGGCAACGCCATGTCCCCAGTGGCATCTTCCATATGCATGCACGCACGCACGCACACACGCACACACGCACACACAGAGAGAGAGAGAGAGAGAGAGAGAGAGAGAGAGAGAGAGAGAGAGAGAGAGAGAGAGAGAGAGAGAGAGAGAGAGAGAGAGAGAGAGAGAGAGAGAGAGAGAGGAAAAACAAATAAATCTTAAAATGTGGATCTATCAATGTACACATGCTGTAGACATGTACATCTTTGACAAACACTATTTCTAACTGCGAAACAGTAACATTACATCATGGTTAAACGGTTGTTGTTTTGGCTTTTTGGATAATAATCACAACACCCACCGCTCTTATCAGAGTCTTCAATGATGACATGAAAGTACACTCTATTACAACTTGTCTCTAATGTCATGTGCTTTAAGCAGTAGGGTTGTAACAATCCATCCATCTGCATCGATTATCAATTAAATGAGCATCGATCGTGTATTATAGATATAAGTTGAAAACTTCGATCCACATCTTCCTCTTTCAGATGTGCCTTTATTTTGAAATTCTGTGTCACCGTCACTGAGTGTCAGGCGGATGATGGGAAGCGGACAAGAGAAAGACAATGAGGATAACGCTATTTACTCCGGAATAAATCATCAGTGTGGAAATGTTTTGTTTTTGGAGAAACTGTGAGTCAACAGACAGAGCATATGTCATATGTTAACAAAAGCCATACTGTGGAAACACGATGTGTATGCCAAGCATCTCACTACGCAACGCAACATTAGCTGCTCAGATTCAACGATGTTAGACTGAAAAACGTGCATGCAGGCTGAAATTCATCCACTCATTCAAAACCACAGGTGAGTAAGAGAAAGCATAAATAAATGTAAATTGGTTGTTATGTGTACAGGAAAAGTCTGCTAGCCTCTAAGGTAATTTATGCAACGTATAATGCCATAGGCTTATGCTAAAAACGTTAGCATGTTGTGTATGTGGGGGAAATGTGACTTGAACTTGTCCATGATCCTTGACAGTAATTATTGAGCCGAGTTTTATACTTTTGTTAAAAGATCTTGTTGTTAATCCAAATTTTGAGGATGTTGGGAGAAGTTTGTCTTCAAGTCAGATATCCCTGAAGTTTTAGGAAAAAGACCATGGTCTTAGCAATTACATCTATAGACTAAGACTACATCTAAAATAGCTGCCAATTTTAACACTGCCCATGTTAAATGATTTCTGAATGACAGATGAAGTTAAACTTTTCAGGATCAGGCATATACTGATCTCTACATGCGGCATCTGATACAGTCAAAACCTTGGAGGCAGCCAAGCTGAAGTGCCAGCCATAGTTAACTCCTAGCCTGTTGGGGCTCCATGGTACCACTTGGTTCAGATACTGATTAGTTGTCTACAAACTCCACAAGAAAATGAAGTTGGGAAGAAGCAGATTATTCAAATCAAGCATTGTCATTCCTCACATTAAAGTTGGTTTTAGTATGTGTGTGCTGACCTTGGCAGGGGATGAAACAGCTCCAATAACAGGTGAGAAGATCAGCTTGCCATCATCTTTAGCCTGGATGGCCTTCAGCCCGGCCTGCAGGATGGAGCGCAGGTTCTCATATGGTGGTTTGTCTAGGTATTCCAGCGATTTCACCTCCTCCATGAACCTCTGGATCTCATCTGCAACACAACAGAGTGACAGCATAACACACCACCTCACCATCAACTCAAAGCCTCAAACTACCTGCTGGCCTCTTCAACAGCATCAGTGGTACCAGGGAAGGTGGACAGGTGAGGTATGTCTGTTTTAGTGTTGCATTGTGTTGTCCTGCATTGTTCCTTCTCTTTATTGTGTTTACGCTGGATTTCGCCATTTAGTTTTGTGGCATGTTGAGTTATCTCTATGAAGCCTTGTCCCCATGCAGTGCTTTTATCCATGTTTTATGATGGAGAACTACATGAATACAACTGACTGGACTTGGACTTCTCTCTTCTTGTCTCACAGACTTTTTTTCCAACACTGCCACCACCCTAATGCTGTCCTCTGGTTGCAGCATCCTGATTCTGTTTGGTGTGACTTTCCTCAGACTCAACACACAGTCACAAACACATTCACTGACAGAGTTGTAAGCAACACTTGATTGTGCTCAGCAGAGCTCAAGGAAGGAGGTGTGATGTTTAATGTCTGTCTGCTCTGCCTGAACCCACACACTGCCTGCAGGTCAAAGTGCCAACATTAAAATGGCAACACTTAAGTCGCCATTTACAGTCTAAACTAAGATGTTTACTGCAGAGTGTTACTGGAGTGTTACTTCTACCCTGTTGAGAAACAAGTAGGTCTCTGTTTAAAGGACAGAGAAGATGAGTAGATGTGAATGAATAGAAATAAAAAAAATCATGTACTTGGTATTAAGGAATAGGCGATATGATTAAAATCCTTTATGATGATCAAGAAACTCTACATTGTAATAGTAATATATATTAGTCTCTCATCTTTCACAGTGGACACTTACAATTTCAGACACACAATTTAGTTTAACAGACAACTTTAGAACCCTAGATACAGATGACTGTATTGAGTAACTGTTGGGACATTTTAACTTCATGATGTATAAAGTGTCTCAAACACGATCAAGCTGTCAGAGGCACATTGAGCTAACGGAATCTTCCTCACCTGCTGCTAAAGCTCCGGGATGCAGTGTCTCTCTCTCACCTGACACTGAAACTGTTGGGGGTCCCTCATCTGACAGTGATGCGTACAGTGGTGTCTCTCTCTTTTCTGTGTCTGCCTCGTCTGTACAGTAGTCTATCCTTTCTGTCCATCACTGTGTTTACAATCAGATTGACCTGTTCCATCCTGGTTGCGGTTTCTAAATCTTCCTGAGTGACTCTCTACTTTGGACAAGTTAAGAATTTTATTTTTTTTGTTCTATTTTCCACCAATATTGGCCCTGAAAATGTATCATAAAATGATCCTATTCACACACCTCTGGAAACTACAAACATTTTTGTATTACTAGGTCATTAAGCAGTTTGAGAAACTGATGGATTAGGGGCAACACCAGTCAGGTGTTACTCGTTTTCCATTCTCAGTGGGCATGAGAAGTCCACACTTCCCTCTGTGTTTGCCCTGTCTTTTACTTACCTGGCTTGTCTTGAGAGGAGAAACACTTAGTCATGAATTCAGAGACGTTGTCTTGGCTCCTGTGAGGGAAAAACAAGCAGCATGATATTTCCCTGAAAGGCAAAACTTGTAAACTTGTTTTAAAATAGAGAATGTTCCAAATTCCAAAGGCTTGCTTGCCCAGATGCAGCAGATAACCTCATGCATTTACTGAGAGAACTTGGTCAGAGCTAATTTGTGCAGAGAATGCAGGTGTCTCTCCCACCTGATTTTGGAGTCTCTGACGTAGAGGGGGTCCTGCAGCTTGTCCTCCCAGGGCAGTCGTCCACACAGCCACTGAACCATGCAGTAGCTCAGGATCTCCAGGTCGCTCCGCCTACTCGCAGCTGCAGCCAAATAAACACATCAGCAGAAGTGAACACTGTCAGAGAGTCCTTTGATTAATTTATAGCAATAACAGCATTAAATGTGGAGAGGCACTGTATCCTGTTGTGAACACAAAAACAATACTAAGTATAAAATGCTACTATCTTACAAACGATCTAATGCCACCCAGTAAGCTAAAACATGTCTCTGAAAACATTTGTTAAGAGAAACAGAACAGGCAGAAACAGAATCCTGGTTTTCATTTGGTCAGTGCTGCTCGCTTATACCATTAGATCTCAATTTTTCTGCTTTTTTCAGACTTGTTTTAACTGTGCAGGGAGCATGTACCGCACACATTATCTGTTTACAAATTCTCATTATTTAAAGTTAAAAAATGCCATTTTTAACTGTGTGAAGGGGCAACCAGCGAAGAATCTCTGATCTTATCTCTGATCTTATCAACTCACTCTCAAAAAGAAATAAGTCAATGAGTGCATTTCCCAAAATGTTGAATCATTCATCATCAATCAGTATTTTCTTAAAAAAAATCAAATTAAGAAGTTGGAGGCCAGTTTCATGTACTTGGGAGATTATCTAAATGTGTGGAGACACACCTGCTGTGTGCTACAGGAAACAATTTCTATGTTATTGGCTATGTAGCTAGTCCTGTCATTACAGTGTGACCTTCTCTTTTTGCTCCAAACTTATAGTGTCTTTAATGGCAAAAGTATCCCAAATGAAAAATGACACAGGTACTGTTTAAGTCTCCAGCTCCCAGATCCCACCTGTCAGGTTATCTTTATGTGTTGCACTATGTAATTAGTTTTTAACGTATTTTCACAGAGGTAAAGAGCTGGCAGTATGTCTTTAAAAGTTGTATCTGGGGGTATAAAACTACTGGTAGTGTACTTGTACATACTTGCTCCTTTGTGGGCATCGATGCTTGTGAACTCGATGGTACCATCGTGACATCTCTTGGGGTCTTCCTTGTACTCTTTGAGGACACCGTCAGGTGAGTACCTATATGCCAGCCCATAATCTACTAAGTAAACCTACAAAAAGATGCTGATTCAGACATGCAAACAGACTAAGAACAAGACAACATTTCACACGTTCTACATTTATACAAAAATGACCAATGTTTCCAGGAATCAAACTGAAAGCATAGAGAGCAGATGATTCTGCTCTTTATGAAATTTCAATTGCAATTCCACCCACATAAGCCTCATTATTATTATGTAGTCTGTATTGTGTTTATATAAACATACGGGTGGTTCTTGGCTTTAATAAAGAAACACACAAGAATAAAACTAGACCTACAGCCCACAGACTCCAGGGGAGAACATCTAAAAAGCACATCTACAAAAAAAACAACAACAAAAAAGCCAACAAACAATCTTACTTAATAATAAAATCCGGAGGGGCTGATTTTTTAATTGTCATTTATAAATAGCTCTTTAATAATGCCACCAATGATACATTATTAATCTTCAAATTAAATATTTGCCCCTGCCTTGTTTGCTAGAAAAAGCCTTTAGCTGCTGCCATCTAATCTTACCGTTTGAAACACACACACACACACACACACACTCTCTCTCTCTCTCTCTCTCTCTCTCTCTCTCTCTCTCTCTCTCTCTCTCTCTCTCTCTCTCTCTCTCTCTCTCTCTCTCTCTCTCTCTCTCTCTCTCTCTCTCTCTCTCTCTCTCTCTCTCTCTCTCTCTCTCTCTCCCCCCTCCAGGCCTTAATTGAATCTAATGAAGCAGCACAAGTGCTTTATGATCAAAAAACACAATCCCCTCCCTGCTTTAAAGGAGCAGAGCTGAGGTCACGGCAGCACCTCAGTTTCCCAACATTGACAAATGCAATGGTGACTTTAAGTTTCAGTTAGATGTTGTGTTTCCTTTTCATTTTCCCCAAACTCAATATGATTTTAGTCTTTGGATGCTTTAACTTTTACTGACCTGGTTTGGATCACTGTAGCTCAACATGAGGTTGGATGCCTTTATGTCAGCGTGCACATACTCATGATCATGGATATACTCCAGAATATCCAGCTAAACAAGGAAAATTGATATGTCTGTTAATATAAATATTGAACGAGAGAAAAAAGAAGGTGTTAATACAAGAGTAAATAGACACACAATGCATGGTCATCCAAATGCAACTTCCAGGACAAGTCTGGAGGGAGGTGGCCGAACCTGCATATTACAGTACATTTGCATCTCTATTCAGTAAAAACATATAAACAAACAACCAGTCCCCACCCTCCAAAAAAAAGGTGTATTAATTTTTCTTTTGAAAAAGCTGTTACTGATAAAATGAAAGACACATATTACACTGTAAAAATAAAAGTGCACCCTGGTAAAGTGAACTATGTCATGTAATGGATACTTTACTTCAGTTTTCTGTTACTGAGCAGCTGACATACAGTACACAGATAGTGATATTTGATATCGGCCCAAACAGACTGGTTGGGCTCTATCACTGATTCTAGCACGCTTCTCCACTGGCTCTAGTTAGCTTAATTAGCAAAGTTAACAAAAACTAGCCTATAAAGATACCTTCAGCTGCTTTATACCGCCTGTTCAAGGCGGGAATATCACAGGATTATGCTGCCTTGCTGCCCTGTATATAACGTCTGATCATAGAAAGGGGGGACAGAGTGGTCTCACTTCTTATCCGGGAATGGTGGCAGTAACATATAACAGAGATCGTGAACGATGTGGTTGGCATGTTATGGCTTTGTTATTGCTTAGAAAGCACTGCTGACACATATGCTACTCGAAAGGCGGACACTCGTGTCTTAAACACCATGCCCCATTTAATCACGGGATGCCTCGATGCAGTCTATAATCACACACTGGAGTGTAATGATGCTGCCGTCAGTTAGTTCAGTGTAAAAGTGCAGAAGTGGTATAAAGGGGGGACTGCGGCCCTACAACACCATCCCTGTGTAAAAGCAGCTTTTGTGTGTATTGTGACCAAGACAACCCCGTATGGCTTCCCTCCTAACTCTGTCCACATATTTTGCATACCAAGACCCAAACCTTTAATAATACAAGGTGTAAATGAAAGGCCCAGTGCTTAGATTTCATTAGAAAAATAATCAGACTGACTAGTGATCAGGAATACTGCTACCATCCTCCAGTTAGATTCATTCATGTAAATCAATTGTTGTTTGCTACTTAACTGCAGTTCAGTGGAAAACCTAAAAACATTTAATCATGAAATAACCAACCAGTCGTAGGCCAAGCTGTAGGACAAGTTTTCTGGGGAACCTCCTTCCACATTCTTCAAACTTCTTCTGCAGGTCTGTGCCGAGCCTGTCAATAACCATGAACCTGTACCTAAAAGGAACACAGAGCACTTCTTTAGTACTGCTGAAGTGTTAAACAAGCTCTGTTACTAAACTGTTGGTGTAACTGTGAAATAAAAGCAGCACGTATGTTAGGCTTGGGCAGTATGTAATATTTCATACTTTCATATCTTACCTACCTCCTGCTTGGTCGAAATAAATCCTCAATTCACCAAGTTAGATGTACAAAACCTGCCGTTATCCCCCATGCATGATCTCATAACACCAAGTAAGTGTTGTCCCTGGATTGATGACTAGCTTGTTTTTTCAGGATTCACACTACAAACAACCAATTAGCAGGACCTCTTGACTGTGATGTCATTTACAGTGTGCTGTGCAGAAAACCACCAATGAAGAAAAAACAAAACAAAAACAAAAAAAATGCCAATTACAAAGCCATTCAAGCAGCAACTGCACGCACAGATTTGCTTGAATTGGGAATTACTAAAAATATATATTAAACCTCTGTTGGGTCTGTTTAATGGGAAAGAAATATGTGGAGAAAAAATAGATGTTAGAGGATTTGTGATGACAATGGTTTTATCTGCTAAACTAAGCTAAGCAGGCTAAAGGGCAGCTTCCCTTACAAACTCTTTTGGGGTTGGGGAATTCTTATGTGTATTTTACCTCTGTGGGCTGTGTTTAATGGGAAATAATTGTGTGAAAAACAGATGTTACAGGACTTGTGGTAACATTAGCTCTACCTGCTAAGCTAAACTAAGCTAAAGCTTAGTCCTGGACTAACAATTAAAAATGGCCCAGGATGAATGTGACTTGGTGGTTCTGGCCAAACACTTAACGACTACCCAGGATTACGCTGCCTGCATACCCCTCTATTTTTAATTCACATGCATAAAGTTGCTTATGCTATCAATTGTGTTAATAAGAAGGGTTAAAGCTCACATTGCTGAGATGCAGGTATGGTTACTTGGCTCTGATACAGAACATTTCAGCAGCAAGCTACCTTTTAGCCTGCTTAGCTTAGTTTAGCAGGTAGAGCTAACGTTAGCTAATGTATTTCCCATGCTCTCTCTCTGCCTGCTGGCCGCTGGCTGTTTACTGTCCTGTAACATCTACCTCTACCACTAAGAGTCTCTGTGTCTTTAAGCTCAGCTGCCTGTTCCACCAGCAGAGACCGGAGACTGACATCTGATGGTGCGTGCTGTGCACTATATACAATGAGTTTAATGTAAAGAGGAGTAGCTGTATTTTTGACAGTACTGAAAACATACCTCCAGGATTTCAAATTCCGCAGTATACCGTGATACCACCCTTAACTCATTGAGTGCCACTGACGTATATATACGTCATTCAAAAGCCAACACTTAAGTGCCATTGATGTATATATACGTCAAAGTGTGTTTTCAGCGGCTGGCACAAGAAGGCGCTCTCACGCTCCCTGTGTGTAATTTGGGGGCTGCTGGGATTCATAGTTGTAGTACAAAAGACAGTAGATCAAAACATGAAGTGGAGTAGCCGGGATCGGAGAGCAGAGTGATGTGTATGGAGGTGATTCAAAACTACAGCAACGAAGCTACGTCAATTCAATATCAGCATAAAA
Source organism: Plectropomus leopardus (assembly GCF_026936395.1). Taxonomy (NCBI): domain Eukaryota; kingdom Metazoa; phylum Chordata; class Actinopteri; order Perciformes; family Serranidae; genus Plectropomus; species Plectropomus leopardus. Next base: position 33,763,006 of record NC_142189.1, on the reverse strand, counting down.
TGCCCCCCAAAAAACAGAGAGGGTCAAGGATCTGCCTGTTCCACCAGCAGAGACCGGAGACTGACATCTGATGGTGCGTGCTGTGCACTATATACAATGAGTTTAATGTAAAGAGGAGTAGCTGTATTTTTGACAGTACTGAAAACATACCTCCAGGATTTCAAATTCCGCAGTATACCGTGATACCACCCTTAACTCATTGAGTGCCACTGACGTATATATACGTCAGTGGCACCCCCCCCAGGTAGAAATAATGCAATAGGACTCCGGTTCTGATGATTTGTTGCATTGTGCTGTACTTTGTATAGTTACACATTTACACACATTTGTAATACAGTTTTCAGATGTCTCTTATGTCATTGAAGGCAAAATTATAACATTCAAATCACTGTTTTGCTTGACAGACTCCCTTTAACAAAAATGCATTTTTCTCAGCCTTCTAGAAAAAAAGTGCTCTTTTTGATGAAACTAGCCTCTATTCAACTTCAGATAAATCAAGAATGGAGCAAGGCGCAAACAAATGGGTTTTTCCATGACAAAAAAAGAGAGTTTCTTCTTTCATTTGACCTATTTAGTGTTTTCAGAGTCTTTGTACAAAATATTCTGTGGGTCCTGAAAGATGACTCAAAATGGCCAGAAAAGCTGGCACAAGTCACTTTCCATTATGTAATAGGGCTGGCACTCAATGAGTTAACATATGTAATAATAAATAGCAATAGATACATGACAGCTTTCTCAAAAGGTTGGTCAAATGTAATTACTAATTCGTCGTACATTTGGAATTTCTTCCGGTCTTACAAAAGGTTCATTTACACCTAAAAAAAATCCTTAATTAGGCATTGTTTTGTCTTTTATAAGACTAAAATTGCTGTGAGATGAAACTACTCCTGAAAAATGATACATTTTCCCCCATGGGAGGTCCTGATCCAAGCCTTACCTTTTCCCTCCTTTCTCATGCAGACCTGAGCCCCAGTACCTAGGAACACCCAGACTTTTCAACTTGTGAGACTTCATCCAGCTCTGAACTGCAGAACAAGAGGATTGGCACAAATGGTAGTTATACTTTTTCTAGCAAAAATATTCTCAAATAATGTGTCTGAATGTTTGAAGTGCACAGCATGTAAATCACAGACAGTTTGGTTACTAAAACCTGCTGTGAACACACTGCTAACTGGAGCTGGTGAAAGTGGGTGATGGCTGTGATGCTCAAAGTAATAAGAGTATAATTCTGTGGGGGTGGGGGGGTGGGGGTGGGCAGTGCGGCCGCAAGCTAATCTGCTGCTGGGACAAATATTTACCAACAACGTGAGATTCCAGCATGAATAAAATATGAGCCTTTGGTTCCTTAGTAATATAACAGTTAATTGTCAGGGGAGATTGACATTTGGATTGTTATTATATAAAATGCAAAGCTGTGGCCTGGGGGCCAATGGCGCTGCCACCAGAAGCTTCCCTTCCTCTGCAGGGCCCTTCCGTGCCTCAGCTACAAGATTGTCTTTTTTAATTAAGAAAGTTGGCTTTCTTTTATTTGTTTGCCCTGGTGGTGAGAGACTACGCTGTGTTATGATCACAAGGCTAACTTTAGTTTAGCTTAATGTCAGACTTCAAGGTGTTTGCTATTTGTGCGTGTGTGTATGTGTGTTTATGAGGAACGATGAGTTGGCTTACTCAGGTCAGGCTTAGCCGCTCTCATGTAAAACTTGAGCTCAGAGAAAAGTGGTCCGTTGTCACTGGGCTCCTGTGGACAAAACAACCAGCACGTGTTTGTTTAGATTTGATTGAACAGATGTTTAGAGCAAATATAGCACTGCAAAGTCTGTAAAAACTGCACAAACTGGAAGTGTTTCTGCAGATAGCATTAGAAATTAGCAGGGGCCTCAGAAAAAAAACCAGACAAAATTACTAGTTAAAGCTTCTCAAATGAATATGTACTGGTCTTCTTAATGTTCTTTGACAGTAAACTGAATATCTTTGAATTTTGGGCCATTGCCTTGACAAAATAAATCATTTGATGTGAAGACATCACTTCAGACATTTTGGATGTGTGATGGACTTTTTTTTTGACTATTTTCTTACATATTAAAAATCATCTTCATTATTGGGACAATAATGTTTGGCAGATTAATAACTAATTGAAATAACAGTTAGTTACAGCCCTGTTAAAGTGCACACAGTAACAAATAGGATGTTAGCAACAAGAAACATGCAAATATGAAGCAGTTCTGACTTTTGATGTGCTCCATTAACCTTAACAATGACCAAATACATACAGGGATTTTAACAGGGACAACTACCAGAATATAAATAATACAGCAATATCTTTGATGGTTGTCGCATGCATATAGTAACACTGATACTCGACTTACTGCCAAACCCAGCCCTGAACGGGCTGTAAATCTAATTTGTAAAAAGCCATTTTAATAGAATTTATATGACTTCAGTTAAAGGCCAGGTGACAACCAAGCTCAAACGCAGCTTAAACTAAGAGATTGTCAGTTTAATCAAATGCGATTACTGTTTGCTGTGTTAACCCTCCGTTTTCACTCTGACTTTAAGACAGCTAGACTGGTTTAACTTGATCAAACACTTGAAAAATCCTTTGACTGACCTTATGTTGCCAGAGTACAATCTGACCACCTGCTGGGCCCTTATACTAACCCACTGTATTGATTGTTCACTCACACTGTGATTAGAGATACATAAATGTCTTTTGCAGTATTATCATAGCTACTGCAAAGAGGAAACTTATGAAACTGATTTGGCAGCTAAGCTGCACTCAAGGAACAGAGCTGGGGGTTTTTCTGGGAGGCGGTATATTGCTTTTCCAGGAAGTGCACATGTGACGTATATGGGAAAAAAAAACATGTACACAAGACAATCTGAGGTAAGTTTTCCGTAATTTAGAGTCTTACCACTTTGATGACGTATCTAGCATCAGCACCCACAGATTTTGCAGAATTCTCATCAGCTGGACAAGAGGAGGAATAATTTCACCGCTTATTAAATTTAAAATAAAACAGTTGTAATGTCGACTTTGCAGATTGTATCTTGCACAGTGCAAAGTTGCTTTTAAACAGATGAAACACCTAAAGCATTAAAAATGTTGGTTGTTTGAGTCTCTGAGTTCAGGCATTATGTTTGGTCTTACCCAAATATATGAGACCAAAGCCCCCCTGGCCGATCGGAGCCCCCAGCTTCCAGACCTTCTTCCCAGTGTCTGTGAGGACCTCCCCAGGCGGAAACTCCTCTGCCAGCTTCCTCTTAGCCGGAGCTCTGCCTTTCCCTGCCGCCTTGGCTTTAGGAGGCATCTGAAACACAGTCAGCTTTACATTCTCTGCATCTTGGGTAGAGCTTTTCAAAGTGAAGCAACATGGTGCAAAACCAAACACTGAGAGCAATCTTGGTTTCTTTTAAAAACATGGAGAGTAGGCAATGAGCAATTTAAAAAGACGTGTGTGTGTGTGTGTTTATTATGTTTTTTTTCTGACATAATATAGAATATTACAATTACAGGTACAATTTATCCCATCCCATCCCCACTCCTTCCCCTATTTTTTAAAAACATTTTTAACCCCCACCCAAACACACACACACAAACACACGCTTATTTCTTAAAATTTGTGGGACATTATTGCCAAGTTGACCACTGCCTTTTTACCCCATTTTACAGCTACAGTTTCAACAGGTCAAAAAGCTTGTGAAAGGCGTCTGAACGCAGCACAGGACAATTGATGTCCATCCAGGTCCCAAAGTGTTAATGTAACCTATCAAAACCTAACGTAAACAACAAATGATAGATTTTACATGGATCTTATGCCTTCGCTTAAACTTTGCCAGCGAAGTTAGCTAACCACATCCCGAGTTCGCCCGACACCCGTTTGTAACGTTATCTGCGTACTTTTTACCTTCAGCAACGTCAGCATGACTTCTCACTAAGTACCAGCATGTGTAGCACGAACATAACAGCCTCATGCTTTAAGACAAAATGTGTTTACAGGCAGAGTAGCACGAGAAATACGAGCGTTATGTTTCTATGATTGTCGATTAACATTAGCTATCATGCTAACCGCGCTATCTCGTTAGCATCACGTGAACTGCTACATGAAATGCCCTGAGAAGGGCTTCTGCTTCTCTGCTACTGTGTCAATTTAACAGCCACTTATACGTTGAATAAGCTAAATAAGAAGATGAATACACACCTTGACTTTGTTTATTGTGGGTTAAGTCCGTATGAGGACCGAACTTCCCGCAAAACTACCGGTCCGGAAGTGGCGTCACGGCGCTCTGCTATTCTTTGGTCGAGTAAGCTGCATGTCTTACGTCCGTGTGCTGTCCGGGGTAGAGAGTGCAATGCAGTGCAGTGTGCATCAGCTCCTGAATCCTGAAACTGCACTATACTGCTGGAGCAGAGAGGAAGACTGAGCAAACTGAGATGCAGGACGGATATTTATGTGTGTTTTCGTGTGAGTTTCTGGAGAAGCAGCAACAGATGAGAAAACTTTTACTTTTACATAGGCGACACGTTCCCCTCGGTATAACCCCCCAGTGGTCCACCTGCCTCAGGTGCAACCTTTTTCCTTTAATTAGAGGCTTTATATGTTGCCTTCCACCCTTTGTTTAGCTTTGACCAGCGGCCATCATGTGTGCCTCATGTAAGTTAATTTCCTTTAATAATTTTATTAATTGCACAGTAGTAGTTAATGTGTTGGTTTATTCCAAATGGTTTCTCGTTGCTGAGATAAAACCACACACAATGCTTTAAATAAACTGCTCTGCTCCCGCTTGTCCTGCTCTGTTCATATCATCTGAGTCAGCGCCAGTACTTCTTCCCAACTTAATATGTCATCCCTAAACAGGTAAGGAAGAAGCCTTTCCCCTAATTTGTGGGTACATAAACACATGTGCTACAAAGTCAGTCAGAGTCAGTACAAGAAACCACTGCACCACAAATTATTTCACAAAATGTGTTAAATTAATGCCTTACAAACATGCAAATGGGACTAATCAGGTCTTTGCATGAACTGCTCTTGAACAGTTAGGAGTCCACTTTGAGTGGATTTGGTGTTGCTTCCATCCTTTGCTGTTGACTTGTCCTTCATGCTTCACGAGTTTCTGATAAATGTGATTGCAGCCTCAGGTTCTTTTTTTTTGGTGTGTCAAGGCTTAGAAAAACAAAGAGAAATGTTGGCATTAATTAGGAAACACTCAGGATGCAGCTGTAGCGCCATCTGTGACCTCAGCACTCTGATTCTGACCATAACGTTGTATAATTAAACCGTATGAAAAAAATACTCATCAGTATTTTCTACCTGTATGAGGCATCAGGTTGCATTTTTAAATATAGCCTCCTTTGGTGATCTCCCAGGTGTCTACAGTTTTCCTAAAAAAAAAAAAAACAAAAAACAAATTTGAAACTTTTCACCTGTTAATCATCTCCAATCAGGCCCCTAAATCAAATCAAATTGAAATTATATCATGGTAGACTTTGTGATATCAGCAAATATTGTATCGTTGTCCAAAGTATCGATGTAATATTGTATTGTAATGAAACCAGTGATTTACATCCGTAATATAAACACACAAGGCTATGAAGTTATAACGGCTTATTTGTTAGCAAACCGTTGCCTATTTGCTCATTCAGCAGGCAAATTTACATTTCCTAGGATAGCGAAGGAATGACCCACCATACTCCACCATACTTTTTGCCTTTGTTTATTGGATTGGTTAGGTTTGGGCAAGAGCAGAAAGATTGTTTTCCTTTAAGGGAAGTCTGCCAGGGTAAGTCTGCTTGAAGCAGAAAAAGGCTGAGTAGGGTAGGCCATTAATTTGCTGTCTTAGAAAACAAAAATTTGCATCCTGCAGACAGGCATAATTATGGACAGCAACCAGGTTTTTTATTCTTTGTCTGTGTGCCCCTTTCAATCGTTGCGTGTCCTCTTAATGAATTGTGCAGCTCCTAAATTAGAAAATTTATTTGTGGCAGCAGACGTTGTAATTGTGGCGGGCCTCCACAAATCAATGAATGTGTTGGAAAACTTAAAAGCTCAGCAGTGCTCAGGTAAATGGTAGAATTGGGCTATGTTTATCTATTTCATTGAGTGAATGTGAATGTTATTAAAATATTAACTAGTGCAAGTACAATATGGTATTGTCATGTCATTGTGCTGTGTGTTCTGACCTAGCGAGAGGCTGCAGATGTGAACTAGCTCTAAGCTATAATCTGGTACGGTGCATCAAATGGTAACGTTCATGTTTAAACTTTGCATGGTCCCTTCTAAATGAATAAGATTGAAAAAAAATAAATAAATAAAATAGGAAAAAGTTAAGTCAAGCCTTTTTATATTTCCAAAGATGTCACATCCCAAAATTCTGTTTCTGCTGCATTGCACTTATGCCCCTTCGGGCCTTCACACTTCTTTACGATACCACCTGCCCATTTCTTTGCGTAGCCTTTATTTTCTTGAATGGTCTGTGGATGCTGAATTTGGATAGCTACAGAATGGAAATGTGCACAGCTTTACCCATTTTGTATGTGTCATTTGATACAAACATATTGGGTTTCACCTGCAACCTGCGCACAACTCATGAATAAGATATTGATTCTTTAGTGTCTTGTCTTTCCAAGTGATCACAGAGTGGAGAGAGCAGCACTTCACATCCAGCAGGGCAGGTGGTACGACTGTTTGGACTGTTGGAAACATTTCTGCTGCCTCTTTAAACCAGTATTCCTACTGCTGCGGCTCCTGGAGGACCTTCTGTGGCTATTGACATGTCAAGTGTTTCCTGCTTAAAGTGAACTGACCCTTTGCTTTCAAATTCCAGTTGGAGTCCCGAACAGAGGTGATGACCCACTGTAGTGACAATGATGAGCAGAGTGATGACAGAGCAGAAAAAGCCAACAGGAACCAGAAGAGAAGTAAAGGAGAGAAGCATGTGTCTTTCCCCCCTGATGAACAGATAGTATCCGGCTTTGCAGAGCACATTGACGCTGACACAAAGGGTGAGCTGCTCTTTAACTATCTGCCAGGTTATTAGGTCTTATTTATTTTATCATGATGATTTCATGTTATCCTTTTGGTGACCTTTGCTCGTCAGCACTAAAGTCGCCATTATTGAAACATTTCACTGAACTGCTGATCTTAAAAAAGTATCACATATTGTTAGAATGTCTGCATTTTCTGTATAATATGAACTACTTCCCACCTGGACCTTTTAAACCTTTAACATCTGGATCGACGTCAGTTTTGTTGTGCTGTGCCCAGGCTCCTTTCATGAGCATTAAAAAAAGGGAAAAAACATAAATGCATTGCTTTCACTTGCTTTAGGTCATTTTCTTGTTTGTTTATTACTTTTCTTTTGTCTCTCTTCCCCTCTCTCTCTCTCTCTTTCTTTTTTTCCTTTCTTTTTTTCCAGGTACGTCTTTCATACCTTTTTAATAATTTCCTCCTTTTTTTTGGGCCATTACCTGTTCAGTTGCTTGTGGCCCTCTTCCCATGTTTTTGAAAGAAATTTAGTAGGTTTGTTAAAAAGTAGCATCCTTTTGGTGAATTACTCACAATCACTATATTCACCCATCTACTATAATCTCACTTTGTCTTCACTAGTTATTGTAGTGTGTAGCTTGTTAGGCCTGGCTAGTATCACAGTATCACGGTATACCAGGGTACTTAGACACCTCAAAGGTATGTTTTTTAATCCCGTCATAAATGCAGGCACTTCTTTCAGTCAAACTCATTGAGTCTCATTCATGAAATGTGAGCAGAATGAATTTATGTGTGTACAGTGTTAGCAAAAGAAGATTACATGTATTCTGACATTTACCAATATTGTTCATAGGTACTAACAAAACCTACAGCTGCCTCTTACCACTCGTAGAGCTTCTGTAAATAAGGACTGCACATAAATATTGCTTGACATTATTAGAATTTACAATTTATTTATTTTTTTTTTTTTATTTTCACAATATACGCAGATGCATTTAAAACACACAAGTTTAACATGACAAACAAGAGTAGAGATATAACACATTTAGATAAATTAGTTGGCAATTAGCAGATTCAGTGAAAAAATATCAATGATGGCTGTCATAAAGTAAAGCAATTTGTGAGATCATCACATGGCCTAAAGTACTGCGCCCAACCAAGCCTGAATAAACATACACACGTGCGACACACGATCAAATCCAAGTTTTTTTCGCAGATGTGTAGGTTTTTAGTACTGAGGTATCTGCTCGCAGATTTACTCATGTTTCATGAATGAGACTCACTGTATGTTGTGCACAGCATGCACCACCAGATCTAAGTCCCCAGTCTCTACTGGTGGGACAGGCAGCTGAGCTGAAAGACACAGTGACACATAGTGGTGGAGAGGGAAGGACTGCAAACAGCTGTCGGCCAGCAGGCAGAGAGAGGGATTAATTCAGGATGAAGTAAGAATTTATTTTGGTGATTGTTGTAACAGTGGACTTACTGACTAGATTAGCAAGGGGAAGCAAGACAGTTTGACGATTTTATTTTGTTTCTGTCGAGTTTTAATGAAGTGTGTTTTATGATGAGTTAACGAGGTAATTAAGCGTAGTCAGTCTTTCATGACCACAACAAAGTTGAATACAAAAGGTGCACAGTTGTATTTTTCTGTTTAAAAAGGCAAATGTATGTGAGAATATTACTTTTCTTAACAATTTGTTTCTACAAGGGGTATCTGTTAGCCCTGCATACTTGTACCATCATGTACTGTATACCCCTGTGAAATTGCAGGAAGGTATATGGAATATTAAATACCACCAATGCCTATAGCCTGTTTGAGATTAATGTCATGTAAATAATAGGTAATATTTTTTTTCAAAATAATAATAAATATTGGTGTTTTCCATACATATGGTAGCCAGCAAAAGTGGTTATTTTGCTCAGTTGGTCATTTGGCTTTGGTAAAAGTGAACTATTGTAACTTCTGCTGAACAGATTATGCAATTTTTTGTGTTTATTCCAAGGATTGTTCATGTATTACATGTTGGTTTGATATGTAGTAATTGGATCACTTTTAAGAGGAGAACAATCAGGATAGTGACTATAACTTTTTAAGCTTCACAACCAGGCCACCAGGAAGTGCGCTGGGCTTTGAAGCCAATTTTCATAAAAGCCAAACAGTGGAATAACAATTTCCAAGTCCTCCATGTGATGCCATTGGGCCTCAAAACACTGTCTGCCATTGTGAAATAGACATCTGCATTTTGATTATTATCATAATCATAGGCAAAGAGGCTCTTTCATTGTTGCATTGTCGGTATCTGTATTGGGACATAGTACTCGTGAAATTTGGTTTGGTACATAGTGGTTCAAGTTTTGGAACCTCTAATCTAGTGGGTAATGTAATCAATAGCACCTTTAACATGTAGCATAATTTGTTTAACAAACTGTACACAAACATAGATGTAAAAAAGACACTTTGTGGTTCTGGGAAGTCACGTGACGTAATTACTTATTGTCACCTTGAGATAGCGAGGCAAGCAGCTGAGCAGATGGATAGACTGCTGCTGCTATCCAACATTCATCCATCTACAAATTGTCATTTTTACATTTCAATGTGTAAATTAGTGATCTTAAGAGGTGTTAGGTTTATTTTTGAACAGGCTAGCTGTTTCCCCCTACTTCCACTGAATGATAAACTAATGTAATCACCTTCTAATACTTTTATGTATAATTCCAATAACTAGCTCCTCTGACCACAGCTGAGATCAATCATTAAACAGCTCTTTATTTATCTTTGTTTTTTCATCCCTTAAATGTATTAAACTAAAAATGCAATCCAGCTTTTGAAGGATACACAGGCTCAAAATGTTTAAGTGTTTCCGTCATAACATCCTCTATAGTCCCTCACATCTGGAGGTTCCTCTCCCATAACGCTGTGGTTGATAAATCGAGATGCCTGATTGGTTGATTTATTGTTCAGACAGACATTCATGTCCTTCTTACTTCTCACTGACTGCCATCTTCCTTGTTGTGTACACACACGCAATCACACACACAGGGAGCACAGCACAGTTTACCGTATGGCATTTCCCAGCCCCTTAAGCACTTGTGAATGGTTGCTGGTGGCTCACTGGGATGCAGAGACATTAAAGCACTGAATGAGTGTATTCTTCTATTTTAGTTGACAGCTGCCTCACCTTGACAGAGGTAATGGTGGCGTACCAGCAGAGCTGTAGCAGACACCAGGTCCAACCCAGAGCGCACATCCTGCAACAGCTCCAGGTACACAGCTTCACATATCACTGCCGGTCTTTGTACGTGTCAGTCAAACAGCATGAGGCAAGATTCACTGTTGAAGGTTGAGTTTCTGTGGGTGGTGCTGTTTTCTCTGGCTATCACTGCTCATTCTGCAGTGCACTATGTATGTCCCAACATTGTGCCAAACTCTGTGTGTGTGTGTGTGTGTGTGTGTGTGTGTGTGTGTGTGTGAGAGAGAGAGTGTGAGGAAGTACAATAATTGCATGATGTGTTAATTAAATCACATGGACACAAATAGCCAGTACACACCTGTAAACATATCTACACACTACTTAGTCAAGCACAAGGCATGATGAGACATGTAGGTGTCACTACAGTACATTGGCATGTGGCTGGAGGGAGATCACAGGGGAGCTGAATGTCTGTAAATATTGAGGGATGCCAGCAAGCCAGCTTTTATTACTAAGTGGAGAATGACGGTATGATATGGTGCGATAATATAGATAAAAGTTTGAGTACTTACCCATCACTTCAGTGGTTCTGTCTCTGAGTGCACAGCTGATAGGTAAGTGGTTTGTTTACGTGACGGAGTTACATTTTTAGTAATGCAGTGTGGTTGGAGAGCATGTGTTATAAAGCGATGTGGCGTGATAGTCTGATACTTGCATCCAGCTAGGACACAATTTACACAACTGATCTCAGACAAGGTGTAGTAATTTGAGTCTATGATGATGTTCCATGTTATGATGTACTATGAGTTCTATGATTGATGCAAAGGATTTTGATAGTGAAAACACGAGAGAAATCACTGTGTGTGGGCGTGCATGGCTGTGTGTGTGTTTGTGTGTGTCCGTCTGCTGCCTCCATTCCTCCCATCTCACTTTCTTGTTGCGCTTTCATTGGACACGCCTCAATCTCAAACCTAACACTTGTCGGTCTGACAGTTATAATGTGTTTAGGCCGATATTTCAAGAGATTCGGTGTAGCCAGCGGATTTGTGGCCAAGACCTCCTCATCTGTGCTTTGGTCATTTCTGCTAATCTCTATAAACAGACATTGATTCTCCACATACTCAGATCCCAGGTACAGCACGCACAGGACCCGCTACAGTTTGCCTACTGGGAGAAGGTGGGTGTTGAGGATGCCATCATCTACCTACTGCACTGGGCCTACTCCCACCTTGACACTGGGGTGCTGCACGGTGAGAATCACTATTTTTGATTCCTCCAGTGCATTTAATACCATCCAGCCCTCCATGCTGTGTGAGAAGCTGGACAGGATGCAGGTGGACCTGTTCCTTGTGTCCTGGACCAAAGACCATCTCACTGACAGATCACAGCACTTCGGGTTAGGGAACTGTTTATCTAAGACTGTGGTCAGTAACACAGGTACTCCACAGGGGACGGTGCTTTCTCCTGTACTCATTACACTCTACACCTCTGACTTTCAGTACAACAGCGACACGTGTTATTTACAGAGGTACTCTGACACGGTCATTGTGGGGTGTGTAAGGGGGTGTCAGAAGGATGAGTACAGGGGTCCGGTAAGGGATTTTGGCACATGGTGCTGGTCAAACAAATTGCAGCTGAACACGACAAAGATCAAGGAAATGGTGATCGACTTTCGTCGCTCTGCCCCACTGTCCCAACCCATCTCCATTGAAGGGAACAATGTGGAGATAGTTAATTCATACAGATACCTTGGTCTGCAGCTTAACAAGTCAAGTCAAGTCAAGTCAGTTTTATTTATAGAGCCCATTATCACAAAACATGGTTTGCCTCAGAGGGCTTTACAGTGTATGACATCCCTCTGCCCTTAGACCCTCACATCACCCAAGGAAAAACTCCTCAAAAAGAACCCCTGTAACAGGGAAAAAAAGGGAATAAACCTCAGGAAGAGCAGTAGAGGATGATGAGGGATCCCTCTTCCAGGACGGACAGACGAGCAATAGATGTCGTAATAGCAAATGAAATACAATCATGGCAAAAAAGGAAAGAGAAAGAGAGAGGGGGAGAGAGGGGGAGAGAGGCACAGCAATAATAGAAACAGATGCATGTCATATTACAATAATGGTAGGTGTGAAATTAGTAATTGCACTCTATGATGATGTTGAGGGAGATGATAACAGTCTCATGCATATGTTGAAAGGGTGGTGTCCAAAGGCAAGATCACAGCATCGGCTCAACCAGGACCAGACCACATTCAGGGCGAGCGAGGGGCACAGTATCAGTGCAGCCACAGCACGAGCACAACCAAAGGCAGGGTCGCAGCATCAGCACAGCTATCACCACAGTCAGGCACAGTCAAGGTTATGGCCAGGATCCAGGGAAACTAGGAAACAAGGGAGCAGGAACGCTCCCGAGAGGCAACAGGATTAGTGTAGTGCAGTTCAACAGACCCAGGCTCTGTAATCGCGAGCCCCAGGTAGTGAGAGTACCACATGGCTATCACAGAGCTAAGCTAAGCTTGCAAATGGCAATGCAGTTAACAGACATGCATGATTCCCGATGGCGGCATTGAGAGAAGGAAAAGGACCTCAGCGTATCAGGGGAAGTCCCTCGGCAGGTTAAACCTATGTCAGCCTAACTATGGGCTGGTCCAGGCAGCCTGAGCCAGCCCTAATTATAAGCTTTATCAAAGAGGAAGGTCTTAAGTCTACCCTTAAAAGTTGAAACAGTGTCTGCCTCCCTGACCGAAAATGGAAGATGGTTCCATAGGAGAGGAGCGTGGTAGCTGAAGGCTCTGGTTCCTATCCTACTTTTGGAAATTTTGGGAACCACAAGTAACCCTGCATTTTCAGAGCGCAGTGATCTTGAGGGCTGGTAAGGAACAATGAGCTGTGACAGATAGGACGGAGCCTGACCATTTAGAGCTTTGTAAGTAAGGAGGAGGATTTTAAATTCAATCCTGGATTTCACAGGGAGCAAGTGCAGAGAAGCTAAAACAGGAGATATATGATCCCTTTTCTTGCTTCCCGTTAAAACACGAGCAGCAGCGTTCTGCACCAGTTGGAGAGACCTAAGAGATTTGTTGTGGCAACCAAATAATAGGGAATTACAGTAATCCAGCCTAGAGGTGACAAATGCGTGTACTAATTTTTCAGCATCTGTTTGGGACAGGATATATCTAATTTTTGCGATGTTACGCAAGTGAAAGAAAGCCGTCCTTGAAGTTTGTTTTATATGGGAGGCAAAAGATAAATCCTGGTCAAATAAAACTCCGAGGTTCCTTACAGTTGTGCTAGAGGCCAAGGTAATGCCATCTAGAGAAATTACATTGTTGGAAAAGGAGCTTCTGAGGTGTTTTGGGCCAAGAACAATAACTTCAGTTTTGTCTGAATTCAACATCAGGAAATTACGACTCATCCAGGCTTTTACATCCTTAAGACATGTTTGAAGTCTAGATAGTTGATCAGTTTCATCTGGTTTCATAGATAGATATAATTGCGTATCGTCAGCATAACAATGGAAATCTAAAGAATGTTTTCTAATTATGTTGCCTAGAGGAAGCACATATAAAGTGAAAAGGATTGGTCCAAGCACCGAACCTTGTGGCACTCCAAAGCAGACCTTTGTATGTGCGGAGAGTTGGTCATTGATGTGAACAAATGGGGAATGATCTGATAAGTATGACTTAAACCAGGCTAGTGACACTCCTTTAAGGCCAATTGAGTTTTCAAGTCTATGCAGTAAGATTTGATGGTCAATGGTGTCAAATGCAGCACCGAGATCTAATAGGATTAAAACAGAGACCAGACCCGTGTCAGAAGCGATAAATAAGTCGTTATTAATTTTTACTAGTGCCGTCTCTGTGCTATGATGAACTATGAAGCCTGACTGAAAGTTCTCGAATAGACTGTTGTCTTGGAGAAAGTCATGGCGGAGGGCCTTCTTATACACTTTAAGACTGTCCAGCCAGACTAAACGGGACTCTTCCAGTTTGGTCGAACGCCAATGTCTTTCAAATTTTCGCGATGTTTGTTTCAATTTGCAAATCTGGAGGTTAAACCATGGAGCTAATTTTCTTTGTTTCATTATTTTCTTCTTGAAGGGTGCAACAGTGTCGAGAGCTGATCGCAGTGAGCCAGTAGCATTATCGATGAGACAGTCAGTTTGAGAATGACTTAAGTTAGTAGTAGTGTGCTCAGTCACTGTAAGACATGGTAATGATGTCAAAGCAGAAGGAATCAGTTTCTTAAATTTAGCCACTGCTGAATCAGATAGACATCTAGAAGAGTAGCTCTTACTGAGAGGCTTGTAGTCAAGTAATAAAAAATTAAAAGTTATTAAATAATGGTCTGACAGAGCAGGAATCTCAGGAAAGACTAATAAATCTGCAATATCGATGCCGTATGCAAGGACTAGATCGAGGGTGTGATTGTAGCGGTGGGTGGGTTTATGTACACACTGACTGAAGCCTATTGAATCCAAAAGTGTGGAGAAAGCAGAACTAAGGCTATCACTATTAACATCCATGTGAATGTTAAAATCCCCTACGATAATAATTTTGTCTGATTTGAGCACTAAACTTGATATAAGCTCAGAGAATTCAGATAGAAATTCAGAGTATGGGTCGAGGGCGCGGTACACTATGACAAATAGAATTGGCTGTAGAGTTTTCCAGGATGGGTGAGAAAGACTAAGAAAAAGGCTTTCAAATGAACTATAGTTTAGCTTAGCCTTAGTGTGAATTGCTAAGCTTGAATCAAAAATAGCAGTAACTCCCCGTCCTCGGCCAGTGTCCCGCGCAACGTGACTATTTATATGACCAGGAGGAGTGGATTCATTCAGGCTAACGTACTCTTCAGGACAAAGCCAGGTCTCAGTGAGGCATAATAAATCAATATGATTATCCAATATTAAATCAGTGACTAAATGAGCCTTGGTTGACAAGGATCTAACGTTCAAGAGTCCACATTTAATTCTCCTGTTATGATGCTGTATGACAGGAGATGAGTTAATTTTTATGAGATTTTCATGTACAACTCCCCTTTTTTTATTTTAGCATTAAACAAATGAAGTGGTCGGGGGACAGACACTGTTTTTATAACATTTAGATTGTGGGTGTGTGACTGTGCTAGAGGAAGCTCAGAGAAGCGTGTAAGACTGCGACTCTGAAACCTGGTCCCAACTCTGGTTTGTCATGGCTTTGGGTCTCTAATAAAATCGGCCAGATTCTTAGAGAGTAGAGCGGCTCCATCCAAAGGGGGATGGATGCCGTCCCTCCGGATAAGACCAGGTTTCCCCCAAAAGGAGTGCCAATTATTAACAACAAGCTGGACTGGTCAGACTGTGTAAGCGACCTGTGCAAGAGGGGACAGAGTCGGCTCTACAACCTACAGAGGCTACGCTCTTTTAACATCTGCAAGAAACTCCTGCAGCTGTTTTATCTGTCAGCGGTGGCCAGTGGTGCTGTTGAAAGTGGTTGCGTGCTGGGGTGGCAATGTCAAAAAGAAAGACGCACAAAGGCTGGACAAGCTGGTGAAGCGGAGGGGCTCGGTGGTTGGTTTTAGGCTTGAAAATCTGGATTGAGTGGTGGAGAAAAGGACGCGCAGCAATTTGCAGAACATTACAGATAATGAAGGGCATCCTCTGCATGTGGTCATCGAGAGGCAGCCGAGTATGGTTAGCAGCAGGCTACTATCACAAAGTTTTCCAATGGACAGACTGAGAAAATCTTTTATTCCTAAAGTCATCAGGCTCTATAACTCCTCCCTTCAGGGTTGAGGGAATTTAGAGACCAAGGGTGGCACAGGGCTGCTCTTTGAGAGCACCTAGTGGGACTGTGCAATGTGCTCTGGACAGTGCAATGTGGTGTGAGACTGTGCAATATGGTTTGAAATATAGCTTGTGTCTGTGCAATATGACTGGACTCTTTTAAAGTAGTTTTTAATCAAATCAATCAATCAAATCTTTATTTGTATGGCACTTTTCATACAAAGAGTAACACAAAGTGCCTCACAGAGATTAAAAACAATAACAAAAATGAAAAACATCAAAGAAAATCAAGAAAAATACAGACAGCCTGACCCTCCCACCCCCACATATACGTACGCAACAAAACACACGCAATCATGTAGATATTCCCACACATATTCACATAGGCACCCGATCACCCCCCCCTCACCACCCACACACACGCACACACACACCAACACACACCAGCTGTTACTAAAGAGACATGGCTAGAGAGACATGGCTAGGCACTGAGACCTGAGGTGAGGGAGAAGCTACCTTTGGGGGCCAACCTCACTGAGAGAGGTCACGGTCTAGCACCGCCGGGGCGCCACCACAGAGACCATCCCAACCCGGGCAGACAGGAGTGCCCGCACCAAGATGCCGAGCCTTCTAGTCACCCGGGACGAAACAGTCCACGGTACAGCACCCCCAATGGTGGACCAGAGACAACTCCCAGTCCGGTAGGCCCCCATGAGGAAACACTGGAGCTAAAAACTAATACAATAAAATAAGGTAAAGAACATAAAAGCTAAGAACATAAGGGACTAAAACAGTAAAATAAGACAAAGAATACAAGTGCACAGTAAAATAGTTTAAAGATTATAACAGCTAATAAATAAATAAATAAATGGGAGACTAAAACAGTGGAATAAGATAAAATAAAAAAGTAGAATAAATATATAAATAAATAAATAAATAGTTAGTTAGTTAAAAGCCTGATTGAAAAGATGGGTATTGAGCCTCTTTTTAAAAACTGGGTGTGGCTCCTTTCAGCACTCCTGCAGTAATGTTTACATGTTTGTCTGTTGTCTGTGTCAGACATTGAGTTGTCGGTTGACAGTTAAATTACCCTTCGGGGATGAATAAATTATCTAAATTCATTCATTCATTGGCATATGAATGCAGGTATATTTTTTAAAAAATATATAAAGCTATCATTGTCCTAAAATAGTCAAAGGTTCTTAGATTGCTTTTTGGCCAATGCGTTCCACCTTACTACACGAATTGTTTACCTGTTATTTGAATGTGATTGGTCAGTTAGTACTCGGACTACAAACAAACTACAAACAGAAACCAGAAGACTTCCGATACCCAAACCTATCCCGCCACCTACAGATTCTACATAGATATGCATAATCTGTTTCCAGAGATTTTTTACAGCTCCTTTCTCATTTCAGACTCAATTTAATGTCCTCAGACAACTTTTTTTTTCATTTTTTTGTCAAATTCCCCACAACATCATGTGTCTTTTGAACTGTGGCTTGAATAGATGGTGCAAATTCAGTGCAGACACAAAAGTTTATGTGAACTTTTGACAAAACAATCTTGCAACAAGATTAGCGTAGTAACTGCTGTAGAGCTTTTGATGATGTTAGGGTCTTCATCAGCAGATGTAGTCACGCACTTCTACATGGAGCTGTAGATGTTTGGGGTGTTTTTCTGAAAATTTTCAATTCTGATCCACAAAATATTTATTTGTATTTTTTTCTATAATTTACTTTTTTATTACTGCAGTTTTACCTTTTCATGCCTCTATGAAACTATAAAATTCACACTTGGATTGAGGCGCTCACACCTTTTAGGGATGCAACCTTTGACATAGAGTTACTAGAGATTCAAATTAAGAGTCACAAGCAGAAAATGTTAGTGTGTAGTGAATCATCAGAACCACTTTTAATGCATGTGTAATGTTGCTTAGAATCTCTGCGAATTGATATAATCTGGTACACCGGGTCAAAGGTGATTCTAACTCCAAAATAACTCCAAATATTACACCTGATTAAGTCATAAAACTTTGAGAAACCCAGGTTAAAGATCATTGTTTCAAAAGACTCAAAAATTCTGGAAATTTATCTTGGTGGGGGGAATATAGGGTTGAGTCTTAGAAGGCATCTATTGAATACGGTCCCCCTCAGTGTCTGGTGGTTACTACTCTGCATTTCACTGATGGCTTTTGTATTTTACGTCACAATAAATTTGTCTAATCTGGAGGATTGTTTACAACCTGTCTGATCGTTTCTCAGTGTTTCTTGGTTCATTGGACCCATTTTGAGTCATGTTTCAGTGATTCAAAATCTCAGCTATTATCTTTTGTGAGTAATTATCATTATTATTGTTATCATATCTGGTAGAATCAAAGGAAACCATAGTAGTAATAAACCATAGTAAAACCTGTTCTCATTTAGTTTCCACCAGTTTGTTTCTATTGAACATGACTTTTGCCATGAACCCAAACCATTACCACTTAAAAAAAAAAAAAGGTTTTAGTTAGTGACAACAGATCAGAGGTCTAAACTCCAGCTCAGATACAACCTTCAGGGTACTTTTTAATACTGCTTTTAAAAAAGTTAGTGTAACCCTGTTCTTTAATGCAACATCAGCAACTCTGCCCATGAAAGAAGTGTAGCACACAGTGATATGACAACACTTCATAAAGGATCAATAATAACAGTATAACCTGGTGCAACTCAGGCCTCATGCACTGTCAGAGCTGATCCCACTGCAAACGCCAGCTTTTTATAAGAACACAGCACCTTCAAGCTTCCAGACACACAGAAACACTGACACACATCGATGTACTGGTGCAAGCTGCGTACACACATCCTGAAATCCATCGGATAATTTGAATCATTTGGCTCCATCAGCCTCAATCTGGCTTACTGCTGCAGAGTGCTAACAGCATCTCCACTCCCAACAAGATGCTAAGAGCAGGTTAACTGCAGGGCTTAAGTTAGTGTGAATGCAAATAATGCACAGCTGTAAACAACACATGCAGAGTGGTGAACCATACTTTATGGGAGTTATTACTGAGGGAGAGGCGATTACTGATTCACAGTAGTTATCTCAGCAGTGATTATCTGTTTTCATTTGTTTTTTTTCTGTGATATACACTTTACTCTGATATAACTGATATACTCTTTTTTGGGGGGTTTTTTCTGATAAAAAATCTGTCTGTCTGTCTGTCTGTCTGTCTGTCCATCCATCTGTCTGTCCATGTTTGTGTATTTATATTTAGTCCCTTCAGGACTATGCTCTCCAAGCTGAAAAAGAAAACAACCCCACACACCCACTTCACGCTGTGGAGGTGCTTCTGCAGAGCACCTTCAGCCACAGGCTCACAGCAGCAATGTGCAGGACTGAATGCTGCAGGAAATCCTTCCTGTCAGCTGACATCAGACTGTTTAATGTACACACTTGAACTGTGGTGATACATATATGTACTGCATAATACTGTATACTGTGTGGATGTGTGTGTACATTTTAGCGCCGTTAGCATTAACGCATTAATTACATTGCGATTAAAATCCGTGCACAAAGCATTCATTTGTTTTTAATCGTGCCAATCGCCAGCAGTCATTTCTGCCTTTAAGAGGCTGTACTGGACTGAGATGTAGAGCTAGAGTGATGATACAGCTTTCATCTGAAGACCAAAGAAACAGTGCCAATCATGACATGTTAGCCTCCCAGTAAGGGGGCTGAATAACACCCCAAAGTTAGGTTACATTTTGGCGATGGAAAAACAGCATGGCCATTTCACAGGAGTCCCTTGACCTCTGACCTCAGTGTTTGCTGTCATTTGACTTCTAATCAAGATAATCTGACCTCATCAATATGGACTTCATAACTGTTTTGGAATGCAAAATGATGGAAATGAAAACTTGATATTCTGTGATTAATTACAGAAAAAACGATAGGAATAATAATTGTTGGTTATATTTTACATTTTTTATTTTCATACTTTATATCTTTAGGTATGCTGTTGTATATAGTTAATATATTTATAGCATATGTATTCACTTTTCTATTTCTTTTTTTTAGACATGCCACATTGCACATTTTATATCTTTATTATACATAACATATTGTTTTTTACTGCTTTATCATATAAGATAAAGCTGTCTGTCAGTCTGTGGAGATTTGTTTTCAGAATGTTTAATTCTACAAAAGTGGTACTGATATCAGAAACCCTGCATTGGTCTATGCATGTGCACACACACAGTACAATCACACTTGCATACACTCTTCTAGTGCAAGCATAAAAAATGTCTTACACACACACACACATTCTCTCCCTCGCTAATAAAATAAAGTCACTTATTCTCTCTTAGCTACACTTGAAATCCACAGTCTGCCATTTATAATTCATTTTATGTACATACTTACTTTACTTGGACCAGCCATGTTAAAGCATGCTGCTCTCTACCCCCCTTTGCATAAATGTTACTTGAGATCAAGGGGAATTATTTGTGGAAAATTAGAGACTTAGCAGTGCTTACATTAAGCATACAGCCGGCGTATTATCTCTGAGGTGCTAATGAACCCAGATGCATTGGAAACGAATGTAGGTGGCCCTCCTGAAAGACTGAAATATGTATGGTTAAGCATTAGCTAAGAGGGGCAATATTTAGACCAAAAGGGCCACATGCAAATGAATCCATAATAAGACGACGCAAAACGGAAAGACGAATGCCTAAAGAGCAAATTTATTAAATGAGGTCTTTTCAGGCGAGGGGCAATTCCCCCGAGGACCAGCGTTGAAGACTATTTAAAGCTTTTTTTATTGTACCCTTGGGCCCCTTTGCACTCCTTTGAAATGTTGTAAGTGGATAAAACAGTATTGCTGTTGGTGACATCTTCATAGGAGTAGTAAACAATAATAGGCTGGAGCCAGCAGGGTCTGAGGCCGCCATGCTTTAACTCACTGATTTCACTGTGCAAACTGAGAAGTCTGCGTCTCTCCGCTCTGTGTTTCTGTTTGCTTCTCTCTTTCATTAGAAAGGTAATTGAGATGATTACAGTCTGTCTTTACATGACTGTTTTGGCATGAGGGAAGTGCTTGACTACAGTTATATTCAAATTAAGAAATAAGTGTGAAACACATAAGGAGCTAATACAGGTGGTTGACTTCTTGGTTCAAGGTTCTCCAGGGAGAGAGGGCCAATTCGACTGACTGATCAGTATTTTGGGGTTTAAGCTAAAATGAGTAAAAACTGAAAATAGCTACGTGCACAAGTGCTTACACTAGGGAGGTTTACATTAACCCTCAAATTGTGCAAACTGAAATTCCGATATATAAAATACACCTAATCAAAACACGTCAGTTTTGAAAAAGTTGTTAAAAAGTTTTTACTCTGACATGAGGTGGTATTTCAGGCGATTCAAAAAAAGCAATATTTCTCAAAACTACAATGGAAACACTTTTTTGTCTTTTCTAGATGACATGATAATTGCAACAGGAGCTACAAGAGGTGTTATTGCATCACATAAATCTTCAAATGTTCAACGGATAATCCAGAAGTTTTGAATCCACGATTCCTCGGTGAAATTGTGGACTATCAGCTCCCAGAAATCCCTCATACCTGGGATTTGTAAGCGGCTCGTCTTTCTATTATGGCTCCATAACACGCCTACGTGGCCTTGGATTGGAAATAATGACGGCTAGTGTGGTGGCTGCAATGTAAATAAAGCTGCTGATGTTTGGAACATCCATCACCATGCTTCTTGGAATGTTATCTTCCACAAGTCTTTCCACAAATCTGTAATGGAAACCCGCCTACTGTGATATTATAGCAATGACAACATTTTACACAGTCCACAATGGAAAAGATTCTTTCCAAACAATAAATAATTATTTCATGCATTAACACATATGCAGATACAATACATGTATCCACATATATACAGCACAAATTCATAAATATGCACTTGCATATGCACACATACATACAAGCACACTGTGTATGCATCCAAACCAGGTGGTTTGCATGTTTTCCCGCGTAATCCTGAGACAGTAATTTATGCATAGCCCACATATTTTGAAAGGCTGCGATCACGTGACCGTGAGCAGTCTTGTAAAAAGGCAGTTTAGGGTGATGAATAGGTCACAAAACCACAGATTTTCCCTCAAGACTTTGACCAGGAGATGCGTGTTTGGAACAGTGTAAACTCAGTCATTTGAAGGTACATCCTTACTATGTTTCTTTTCTTAACCTAACCTAACAGTAACTTTACTTGCTTTACCTTAATCTCTAACTTTTCATTAATTACGGTACTTTATGTTACAGATGTGTCATTCGTGGGGCGCTGATTGCTGGGATATAGTAGAATAGTTCTATGAGGATACATTGATGCAAACATACAAGTGAAGGCACAATGATACAAATACTTACTGGTACTTTGCATCAGTGGCTGTAATGGTGGAGCACCAGCTCGCTCTCACTCCAAAATTGTCAAATATGTCCGCTCTATGTGTGTGCTAATAGGGTTGACATGCCCCATAAACAACTGACTTAAGTGTAGGAGTCCAGAGTTTGCTTTCAATGTGTGTTTATTTATTTTTATTTTTTTTTCTATACCTTACCATGTGCCTCTTTTGCCTAATCCTAACCATCATGACAGTTGAACACAGGATCTTTAAAATGTCATAAGTAAATGCAGAACGTTACTGACAGAGTGGCACCATGTGGCAAGTTGAGATGGCAATGTGTTGGTAGTACAAACAAATTGACTTACTGTATGACACCAAAAATATTCAAACAACTTCTTCCTGAGAGCATATTACAAACTGTGTCTTCTGTTCCAGATAACACAAATAAAACCTGCCACAAAAATGATTCCCTCCCTGAAGCCCAGCTCTTTATTAATTTCAGAATAATGACAAAAATAAGTAAAAGATTGTTCTAAAATCATCATGTATGGAGTCAAATACATAACTACATGACTACTTCTTCAGTCTCACCTACCACAAAATGAACAAAGCCTTTTGTCTTTATGGAGACCATAAAACCTGTCCGTCTCTACAGCTAATGCTAATGCACTGTGGGCAGGAGATTTTTACCCCATATGTTTCTCCCACACTTTATTTTACACTCTTTGCTATTTACAGGGAGATAATATTTTGTGTACCGTCTTTAAGAAATAATGCAGACTCATGATTTCTTTCATACAAAATGAAGAATTCACCTTAGTAAACCAGGAATACCCATCTAAAATGTCCCAATTAAAGATATTTGCAATGAGCCGACGTTCAGGCGTATTCACAAGTCTGTTCCAAAGCCGAGTATTATCAAGTGTGACCCAAAAAAACATGTGAACAGCTCATGTTGATTTTTTAAGAACCTCCAGATCAAATTAAATTATTAAATTAACAGAATAAATAAACTAGCATGGCTTCATCAGGTAAACAAAGCATGATGGGATATCAGACCATAAGTTGTGTGACAGAAGTCTGTTTTTTTTATTTTTTTCTGAAAATATAGCCAAAATGCTGTATATTTAAAAGAAATCTACTTTAATCATGAAATCACACCCAAAATATTTTTGAGATTTTTTTTTTCCTTTTTACCAGACATTTTACAGTGTTCTCTCCATCTTCACATAGGAATAAATGATCCCCTCAGGATTTAGATCACATACATCAGTTTGTGTGAAGTTAAATAGACCATTGGCTCAATCCTCCTTCTTCCTCCACGTGCTATGAGTGATTTATTGATGGATTTATTTTAGTTTACAAGGGGGAAAAACACTGTTGTTGTTTTTAGGGTTTGAAGTGAAGTATTTTCCAACATTCCAAACACAAAAGGATTGTAAATCAAGCGCGCTCCGACTCTGAGTTTGTATTCTTTCCATGATGTTTGGAGAATAAGCTCGGAATTAGTTGCATGTTGGCAAATCTTCTAATGAATAGCTTAGTGGTGTTTCCCTTGCAGATTATTCAGTTGAGTGGACTGAAGAGAAATCAATTACCACAACTTAACTTTCATTATTTATCCCACAGCTAAGGGGAAAAAAAACAGACTTACATGACAACGTGCCTCTATTAAATTCATAGGGTCAAATTCAATTCCCTCAAATGTTATTTTCCCGGGATAAATCCCTCGAAGGGGGGAGGGGTGTCCGGGGGTCCCTCCAGAAATGAAAAGACAAGAGAAAATCTGTTTTTACACACCACCGCTGCTTTCTCAGCTCTTTTGATTAGCATTAATGTTGCACTGCGGAAGTCTGCCGGCACAACTGTTATTGCTCCTTCACACACACACACACACACAAACACACAGAGCTATATCTCTCCCTGCCTGCGTAATTCTAAAGGGAACATTTTTTTCTTTTAAATTAAATGCATGCTGATTGTTATTGCGCCCCCCTCCCCGTGCGGAGTAGTCGGCAGCGAGGTAAATGTCACTAAGTAAGTGCCACACGTTTTCCTCGGTGGTTGTTAGCAGGTTTTGCATGCAAAATAAAAGCAGATAGAGGAGGAGAAGGAGAAGGAGGAGGTGGAGGAGTGCTTTTCCTGCATGCATCCGAACGCGAGCGCTTATCAGGGAACAGCAGGGGGACCGGACATATGTCGCTCCTCTCATTACAGGCCGAGACAGCGATAACGGGGCGGTTAGTGGCGCATTTGAAACGGCATACAGCAGCAGCCGTGGCGATCACACGGAAAAAAATGAGAAGCGGGGAGTATGGGTCGGGATGAGGATCACCACGGGACCCGCCGCTAACACACTCCAGTCTGTCATTCAGACCCCCACCACCACACACACACACACACACACACACACACACAAAGAGAGAGAGAGAGAGAGAGAGAGAGTCAGCCACACCATGCTTTATTTAAAACACACTGACTCCGCAGCCTTTCCATTGTAGTTTGACACAGTTTTGCTTCAGTGCCATTTGGGAAACAGCATGCATAACTGAAGAAGGATAAAACCTTGTCTACGTGTAAAAGAGTCTCTTTTACATTCTCTGCCTCTAATTGAATTGGGAGCGGTTGCAGTTAAACTGAATGGCATGTGCGATGCACTATTAGGCTGAATTGAATTTGCACGGTCGGGTGGTTGCACAAGTAATATGAGTGCTTTTGTTAGTGGGATAATATTACAGGCCAGGATGCTCCCTCACCGAAATGACCAAATGTTTAAAGAAAGCTCTCAGCACACAAGTTAATGCTTAAAGAATCTTTACATGCTTATGCACATGTAAACAACATGTTTATCACGTCGCTCACATTTTCATCACTTAGTTACTGTAGATTGCCTCTTTTTACTTCATAACTCTACAAATGACCACGTTTATAGAATATAAATGAACTGTAGGGGTCCTTGAGGTTAGGGCCTGCTTTAAAATAACACACTCACATGGCTCTTCTCACAAAATGTGCTTTTCAAAATAAAGCTTTAAAAATATTTTAAATTTATATTATATTCCACTTTCATTTAGTTTATTATCTCAACCAACATCAGTCCTAATCTTAAGTATCAAATATTCAACCCTTTAAATGCCAGGATTTGTCATGATGCCACAGTGTTTTTAGTTGAAAAAAAAAACACAAAGAAATGAATTATTTCAGTATACTACATGCAAAGTAGATGTTTTTGATGATTACAGTCTTGGGTATTCTAATGATTAGCAGCAACCTGGTGGAAATAGCATGTATTTTCTCGATCTGCCAAATTTGGTAAAAATAACATCATCAGTTGAATAACTGTAAAAATGACAAATTCCAAGTCAAAAGCCCAGAATGACACCCAGAAATAATACAATACATGTTTTTATTTGATGGCTTTGATGGCTGTGGGATCAAAAATGTCAGTTTGAATGGGTTTCAATGGAGCATTTTTTTTCTGAATGTAACAATTACAGAACAGTGTATTTTATACTTATTGTAGGAGCTGAGCTGGAATTTTCACAGATTAAACAAAAATACAAAATCTTGCTAAAATGTATGCCTTATGCATAAACACAGCCAAAAGGGTTAAAGGCTCACTTCACCTACATTACAAAAAAAACATGCAGTATTTTTTCACCAAGTGAAATGTAGCCATACAGATGATTTTGGTTTTATTTGTCCAACATTTCTGCCTTCATCCTTAAACAAAAGCAGAGGCGTCTCACACTCCTCAATATACACATATGTTTTGTGGAGTTTGTTTGTTGGGGACTTTATATTTTACAACTGAAACTACAACACACATTTGAAAATGGGCGTCCATTCTTGTGATCAGACCTTTCCCAAAACCAGCCCCAACACCCTCTCCCACTCCCTTTCCACCTTCACGCAGAGTTTTCGCCACCTTAAGTGCTGTCCCAAAACAACTAGTAAGTAGTGAAAGTGGCTTATAAAACCCTCCAACAGCTAGTTGTCTGCACCATTGCTGACTTACTGACCACGCACAATTCCGTATTGTGTTCCTCGTGAAGTACAAATATAGCTCTGTATGACTGCCCTTAGGAATGAAATCTGCTCAAACTAAGACAGACATTTAATATTGTCAGAGAAACATTAACATCTTAAATTCTAAATTACATAGTATTTAGGATCAAATACACCTCTATAAAACAGCAGTCGAATATATTTGAATTTAAAGTGATAGAGTAAAGTGTTGCAAAAACTGAGCAGCTTAGAAACATCAGAGTGAAAGATGAATCTCAGGGCTAACTTTTATTCATATTAATACATTGATTTACATTGTAATTATTTAGCTATCAATTCTTTTATCTATTAATTTATTTTAATGGTGAATGGATAATAAAAACTACCAAAATCCAGGTAAACAGCAGCACAGCCTACACATAAAAGTTATAGTCATGAAACATTACTTTTTCCACTGCAGACAGGGAAGATTATGCCAAATCTTGCGGCTCTATCAGGGTGTAGGAGCTTCATTCAGCCGTGAAGGTGACTGCAAACGCAGTGACACTCCCAGACAGAGTGGGAGTGGGTCTGGTCGGGTCCGGTCTGGGAAAAGCCCAGTATGTGTGACGACACATGAAGGTGGCTCAGCATGACCTCAGTGACCAAGAGCAATGACCGCATCTTTAGTCTTTCATGGGTTAAAAAAAAAAAAAAAACTGTAGCTCATCATCAGACATATCCTTTAAATGCAGGAAGAACTGGTCAAAATGTATCCCAAATGAGCAGTATTTGAGGATCAGAAAATTGAATATTTTATAGATCTGTCCATTGTGGAAAAACAGACTTGAGGAGCCAGAGAGAGAACAGAGGGATGTTATGCGAAGATTAAAAAGCACAAGGTTTGCTAATAAAGGTCTTCTGATGATGAGTGGTTAAAGATCCCTCATGACCAACTGGAAGTGCAAACTACTTCTGTTTTAACATCAATCTACATTTCCTGTCCCCAAGGGAACAGCAGGACTTCTAATTCAAAAAGTCCAGAAAATCAGCAAAAAAAAGCTGATTTTATTTTTATTTTTATTTTTATTTCACCCTTAGCCAGGAAGGTCCCATTGAGATACAAGCTCTCCTCTTCCTGGTCAACATGCTGTCACAATCAGCATAATTACTTACAACAGTTAAAATAAAATTAAAGTATGTCACATAGTAATATGTCACATATTTGTCACATATAATAAATTAAAGCTTATTGTTTTCATGATCCTGTTTAAAATCGATCTAAAATAAATAATTGTTAGTGTGTTGAGTTTCTAGCAGTAGAAAGCTAAGATGTCAATCTCTCACGCCATCATGTTGTCCTCACATGCTGACATCATTACGTTATTTTACAAGCTGTCTAACAGACAATAAAGATGTGCTGATGCCACAGTATTATCTCATCATGCACAGGAAATAGTAGGTTTGAGGATCTTGTTAAAAATCTGTCTAAAATAAGAACTATAACATAACGTGCGTTGCAGAAAGCTAAGACTTCTGTCTTTTGTGCCATAACGTTGTCTGTGTATGATCATTACGTCATCCTAAAAGTGATACAAAAGACAGTGACGTGCAGTTGCGCCAGACGAGCAGAGAAGCAGGGCAATAGGAATGTCTTTTTTTTAAAGTTTACTATCTCTACTGCAGATCAAACTATCACAACACCTTTACACTTTGCACATAAAAATGAGCAAATCTCAATAATCATTCAGTCATAGTTTTATCAATTGTGGTTTATTGACTTATACACCCTGTAAGCTTAGTTTGTACAGATTTAGAGATATGAAGCATTTGAAGATACTCCAAGAAATTACATCATAAAAAGCAAAACACCAATGCAGGCGTTAAAATTCCCCCAAAAAGTGCAGAGGACATGACCTCAGTGAGCCCTGTTTACACATTCCTGCATACTGTATGTCTGCATGTTCTTGTGTGGACTGTGCAGCTTGCTTCTGTATGTTGTAACTGATATATTCAGAGAGGAGTAGGTGTAATAAACTACATCCTCAAACCTTTTTGTTCATTGCCATCATCACTTTTTAACATCCATTCATTATTCTGTTGTAAGCACCGAGGTTCCCTCTGATTCAGTCTAATCATTTATTTTATGTTAAAAAGCAAGATAAAGATTAATCACTCCGATGAAATGTTTGTGCCGATGAGCAGACGCTGGTGATTGCACTGGTTTTCACGCTGCAGTTGGAGAGGCTGAAATATTTCCCACATTCAGAAATGTTACAGAGAGAGTGCATTTATGGCAGTGGCTAGTTTGTTATTTTGCTGAATCCTTAATTTTAGTGATGATGTTTTAACCCTTTGAAACCTCAAGCAACTGCACTTTTCTTTAAGGCGCCTTTCACAAGTGTTTAAAACTTTGAACCTTTGAGCAAACTGGTGGGTTTTCTTTCAAAAACATGGAAAAAAGGCAATGAGCAACTTGGAAAGAAATGTTCCACATATAACAACCAATATGTAGATTTAGAAATGTATTTTTTAAAAGCTAGGAAAAAAAGGAAAAAATCATATCAATCAAAATCATTATCATAATTAACTATTTAAAAGCATGTTACCAAATTATTATAATCTGAAGCTCTTCTTGATAATTATCGTGTCATTTCTTTTTCCGTTGCTCGTTGCCTTTCTCCCATGTTTTTGGAGGAAATCACGCCAATTTGCTCAGGCTTCAAAGGGTTAAAAATACAGTCATAAATGATTTTCAGCAGTCCAAGTTGATAGATACGGCCTGTGTTCTTGGAGTTTTTCTCTCTCCTCCCTTCAGCATTAACACTGACAAAATCACAGAGTGAGAAACTTGCAGAAACCTAAAATTTAGTACAACACACAGATCAGCCTGCTGAAGCTGTGACATTCACAAACACTTCCACACACACACCCTTCCAACCGAGCACTCGCCACTCAGCCTTGAATGTGTACATTACTTTTGACATCAACCATTTAAGGGGACAGTATATTTTACACAAAGTGGCATTAATTAAGTCGCTAAAGGCTTGCTATCATATATTTCAAAAGCAGCGCGGGCGAACAAAGCCAGCAACAGTGGCAAATACTGTGAAAGTCAATTAGAATTTTATGTACGTTTTTAGATCTCTCTTTTTTAAATGATAAATGAAGTTACTAATTTTGTCTGTGCTCTTTCTAGACACTGCAGCTTTAATTGCTAATTGTTAACAGCGAACGAATACATTTGCATATTAATTAGCTCCCAATTTACATTTTTAATTTGCTGCCTTCAAAGGGTGTGAGATAAAAGGTCGTGTTATTTTAAATAATTTATCCTTTATTGCAGGAAAGATGCTGAAAGGAAAATGTGGGATGATTTTTAACCCATAAGAGCTGTGGAAAGGCACGTTAAAAATATATACAATATATATATTTATTTATATTTTTCTGCCAGTTAATTAAATGGGCGAAGGAGAAAAATTTTAATACAAAGCCACCTGGAGAGGCAGAGCGGCTCTGGACGGTTGAGTGAAGAATAGTAAATGCACCAGAGATGACTTCTGTGGAAGTCAAGTTTGGAAAGCAGATCCCCCCTCTCTCTGTCTCTGCCTCTGTGTGTGTGAGAGAGAGTGTGTGTGTGTGAGTGAGGGAGGGAACGCTTTTCTTTTTATCACTCCATTTTGTCCTTTCTCCCTCCTGACACATCAATTGATTTGGCAGCCGGCGCCTTCGGTTTCCGTCTTTTACCATGAGGCAGCGGCGAGCGGAGAGGGAACGAACAAGTTCAGAAATTCATTAAGATGAAAAACAGCCGCCACTGTATTTCTTGTGAGGAGGAGGAAGTGCTGTGTGTGTGTTTCTCTCTCTTTCTCTTTCTCCACTTGTGTGTGTATGTGTGTGCTTCTCTCTCTTTCTCCACGTGTGTGTGTGTCTGTGTGTGTGTGTGTGTGTGTGTGTGTGTGTGTGTGTGTGTGTGTGCGCGCGCGCGCGCATTTGGGAGTGTGATATGGGTAGCCAGCCAGTTGCTTGCACGTTCTTGCTGAGCGTCGTTCATTGGCTCTGTGCCACAAACAAAGCGATTTCACAAGCAGTCACCAGCCGGACGCCAGCACACAGTGACACTTTCTTTTTTTTTTTTTGCAGTTGTGACAGACAAAACAAAAATTCGGAGGTGGCAGCGATGCATACAAAGTCAGTGGAAGAGATGAACAGAGCAGGCTGGACATTAGCACCCAAACAGTGCTTAACCCTCTCTGGTGCTATGTTGCCTCAAGCTAACGCACCCATTTTTGTCTGTTTACAGTCACAAAGTACATCCTCAACTGTGTTGCAAGAGCCAGGGCCCCAAAGAAACCAATAGCTCTGTTTGTATAGTTACATGACTTTTTGGAGGCCGCGTTGAGCCCCTTTTTCGGTGCCTTCCTCACACAGTTCAGCTCTGTCAGCTCTCTCTACAAAAGTAGTCTGAAAACTTTTCAGTCATTTTACAATCTGAAAAAAAAAATTGAAGCAACACTGTATGTTAATGGAAACCTACCTTGATGATTTTTTTAAATTTCCTAATAAAAATAAAAAAAATATATGAAGGTGTGTATGGTGAAGGCAGAAACCAGGGACATTCACAAGTTATTATCATTATTTTGTTTATAAAACTGAAGAAAAGTTGGGTAGGATTTGATAAGTAGTCACTTCCTTCTACTCCTTTTCAGACATGAAATTCCTATGTTTATTTACTGAATCTGTCCAATTGGAATTCTGGTGTTCTTTTTCTTGCTAATATTTTATTTTGTTTTCCTATTTTATTTGGCAAATTTGAAATAAAGATCTCACTAACTTAGTCTATTTTTATGCCAAACAAAACAAAACAAAAACATTACAAACATTTTTATTTTTTTCATTATCTGGCATCATTATGTGTACCACAGGGGGTTAACTGCAGCTGGAAAGAGTGAAACTTTTCTTGTCCTCATGCTCTAAAGCCAAGCAGCTTGAGGCAGTTCTGAAAGGCTTCTCCCACTCTGGTTTTCATGGAGAAAAAGAAAAAAAAACCTCTGTGGGTACATGTGCCCAGAAACAATCACCACTGACAAGTTAGTAAAAACAAGATTCGTCAAAAAGACACGAGTGGCCAAACCATGAATGTGTTACAATTAAGGCCAATAAAACGGCCCTCTGATGTATATTGTTATCCTGAGGACACACAATCCCATTACGTGCTATTGAAATCAGCCATGTGTACAAACACACTGTGATATCTGATGACATGTTTATGATGAATCAAATCAGGAGCTGAAGGAGGTGTAATGTTGCATTTTGGGATTGGAAGCAGAGCCGTGCAGAGCCAGAAAAGGCTAACAGCAATTTGGCTGTTTTACAGCTTTGAATCATTTCTGCATTATGATGCAAACACACTCTATTTTCTCACTGGTTTGATTCAGAAACTGATTTTGCAAACATTTTCTGGCTAGAGTGGATTGATATCAGGACAATAAGCATGTCCAGTGACAGATGATGAGATGTACTGTGAGATTAAGTGATGACCCTGGTCATTGTTTAACAGTAACAGGCACAGGCTTCAGCCCCAGATGTTTATTAAGATAGATAGATAGATAGATAGATAGATAGATAGATAGATAGATATCTTAGTCATACTCAGCCACAACCACAGAAGACGTTGAAACATTGAATGAACACATCTTAAAAAACTAAGCACAAAAGCTAAAATACAATACTAAAGAATCCTAACTCATAATGAAAAGCAATAAAAACTATAATAAAGATTTTACAAAAATACAGTGTGTAAAGCGCAATGTGGCTTATCTAAAAAAAGTACAAGAAAAGTAAATACATATATGCTATACATATATTAAGTATATACAACAGCATCCTTATAAATATAAAGTATAAAAATAGAAAATGTAAAATGCACCCATATAATTATAGTTGTATAAGCACTAGGGCTGTCAAACATGTATTATTATTATTAGTTCATTGTGATTAATCACAGAATATCAAGTTTTCATTTCCATCATTTTGCATTCCAAAACAGTTATGAAGTCCATATTGACGAGGTCAGATTATCTTGATTAGAAGTCAAATGACAGCAAACACTGCATGGGCCTAGCATACAGTGGGCATGTCTGTAAAGGGCGGGCTCATGGGTAACAACAGAACCCATTTTCATTTCTTGAGGCCAGAGGTCAAGGGACTCCTGTGAAATGGCCATGCTGTTTTTCCATCGCTAAAATGTAACCTAACTTCGGGGTGTTATTCAGCCCCCTTACTGGGAGGCTAACATGTCATGATTGGCACTGTTTCTTTGGTCTTCAGATGAAAGCTGTATCATCACTCTAGCTCTACATCTCAGTCCAGTACAGCCTCTTAAAGGCAGAAATGACGGCTGGCGATTGGCACGATTAAAAACAAATGAATGCTTTGTGCACGGATTTTAATCGCAATGTAATTAATGCGTTAATGCTAACGGCGCTAAAATGTACACACACATCCACACAGTATACAGTATTATGCAGTACATATATGTATCACCACAGTTCAAGTGTACATTAAACAGTCTGATGTCAGCTGACAGGAAGGACTTCCTGCAGCATTCAGTCCTGCACATTGCTGCTGTAAGCCTGTGGCTGAAGGTGCTCTGCAGAAGCCCCTCCACAGCGTGAAGTGGGTGTGTGGGGTTGTTTTTTTTAATTTTTTTTTTCAGTCTAACTGAAAAAAAGCCCTGGATTTCATGATCTGTCATCCCATTCATACTTGAATAGATGTTGTTAGTAACATTCCTACTGCTGTCATAAATACATACATTTAACTATATCTCCAACTCTAGTCAATACATTTGTAGTGATAGTAGTTGTCAGTAAGAATTGTGTTTAATACTGATGACTAAGACCACTAATGTTCTTTTTTTAATAATTAGTCTGGAAAATTAAAGGAAAAAAAAGAAAATAAATGAAGTTCAGGTAAGGTGCCAGAGAGCATAAAAGGCATCAAAATAGAGCTCCCCCTGGACCCCCTGACTGAGGTCTGGGCTAAGCCCCCAGTGCCCTCACATTCTACAAACGTACCTGGTTTGGAGTGCTTCAGAGCCAACACAGAATATCCTGGAATATTTAAGACTCTCCGCCATGTAGAGTGAAGGTAACACATAGGAGAACAGGAAAGAATAACATGAAACCACACAAAAACGTTGTATTTCTTATGCAAAGCACAGAGAAATGTGTGCTGTCTCTTTCACACCCAAAACAGCCTCTGTTTTACACAGAATGAAAAAGACTGAGGTTCATTTAAAAAAAAAAAAAATACTACCAAATAAACAAGTAACCAATTCCAAACTTTTCTAAAGCATATGTTGCTTGTTTTCACAAAAATGTTGTAGTTATATTGTATTTTTTTTCTTATATGACACATTTTTGGAGGACTTTAATCTGCCAAATAAAAGGGTGACATTTTAAGAGAAGAAAAAAACTGAATTCATGGAGTAGAGAAGTGAATAAAAATGTGTGATGAACATGTCAAACAGACACACAAATCATTGGAATTTGATGTATTTTTGGGATCAAATTAATAAAAAACATTTCATCAGTGAGATGAAATTCCATCGGTGCTCCCTCCTGCCTGAGCTCACAGTGACACAAACCTGCTCTAACTCTATAAAAGCACTGCATGTTAAAGCATATTCACACACATTCTCACTCTGTATCATTGTGTATATGTGTATGTAGACGCATATGTGCACGTGTGTGTTTTAGTTAAGATGATTACGGGAGGAAATTCAACCACCTCTACCAATTACACACCAGCCTCTTGTATACATAAACAGTGCAATTTATGTCCCATTGATCTGTCTAATTCTTTCAACAGGAGCACATTATGGCCGCCGTCTTTTTGTCTCCCGCCTTGCTCTCCTCTCTGCAGCACGAGAGCCGAGCGGGGAAAGCTTTCCAAGTCCTTTTGTACTCCCCGTGTCCCTTTGAACAATGAATCATATTTAGCAAGGAGAGAGGAAACAAGGCGCTGCTCAAAAATAAGGAGGCAGCAATTCAGCGAGCGTGCCAAGATAAGTCGGTGTAGTGAAGGCAGTCAGAGAGTCAGGCTGTGACTGACATGAAGGTGGTGACAGGGCTGGGACCAGACTTTCTGGGGACGTGAGCACAACTGGGCATCCCACACACACACACACACACACACACATATATATATATATATATATATATATATATATATATATATATATATATATATATATATATATATATTTAATTTAAATGTATCAGAGTCATGATTAGTGCCTCAAAATATGCAACAATACTTTTATTTTTCCAACTGAGCACTTTAAACCAGAGCGAAAAGCAAGAACAAAAACACAAACACAGAGATTTCTCATATGAATTCACCAAGACTGTTCCAGCTTTGTGGTCATATACTGTAAGACTCATCAAAAAATCATGACCTTTAACCTTCAGAAACCTGAACAAATTGGCTTGATTTCTTTCAAAAACATGGAAATAAGATGCATATAAATAAACAAATATGTAAATATGATCATTATAAATATTGTTTCCCCTTTTTTGGACATTTTCCCCAACATTTTTTTTTAACTTTTTTTTTTAATCTACTAATATCTTGCAATTTGTGGAACATCACTTATCAAGTTTCCCATTGCCTTGTTCCCATGTTTTTGAAAGAAATCAAGCCAATTTACTCAGGGCTCAAGATTTAAATTGTGAAAGGTGTCTGAAAGCTGCTCAAGAAAGTGATATTACACGATGTCTGAAAGGGTTGAATCATTGTAAATACATTATTTTGCCATGTATAAATGTGTAAAACAACAGTCTACAGCAACAAACAGAAAAACTCTTTAAAAACACAATGGTTTTAGTACAGTTTCCTTCCTGTGAATAAATACAAATGAAGAGAGGGACACAGAGACTCCATATTTTTAATTTGCTCACTTTTGGGGCCCCCTGCTGGTTGTGGGTGTCCTGTAATTGATGCTTCTTCTAAGTCATATTTTGAATTAATATTCAGTTTATTTTATTTTATTTTTTACAAGTGACAGTTGTCATGCTAAACATTTAAATATCTAGGTTCTTATCAGACAGTTCATTGACACAGAATTCACCATGCTGCAGGCTTCATCTCAGTCCACACAAATTCTTTCAGGGGAGCAGCTGTTAACCTCAACTTGCCTTTATCAACAATAAGGTGAACTTCAGAGACATTATTGCCTTTAAATATATAAATAAATATCTTTTCGGTCACTGCCAGAGAGGAACCTCCATCAGGTCATAGGTGAAACATGCTTATATTTAAAAAATCAGCACTATATATGAACCCTATTCACAATCATCCCATGTCGTAGAATCTAATTTTACCATTGTCTATAAATGGAATATAAAAAAAAATCCCTGTTCCCTTTCCCTGTTTTGCTTGACAGTAGAAAAAAAAATCTGTGTTTTCCACCATCCGCACAAATCTGCCACCTCCGGTGATTGATGCAGTCAAATTAGATGTATGTGGAACACTGGCTCTGGCAAATGAACACATCAACTGATGACCAGCTGTTTCTAATTATTATACACTGGTTAATTAGGACGCCGTGTCACCATCAACGGCGGCGGTAAACTGTGTGAAATTCATAATTCATGCTCTGGCGTCCAATAAGCCTCCCTGATCAAACCGCTACAGTGTGGCATGGATGGAGAGGCCGTGCAGAAAGAGACTGGGGAGGGTGGATGGTGCATGGATGGTGCCAAATATCTGTGTGTGTGTGTGTGTGTGTAGGTGTGTGTGTGTGTGTGTGTGTGTGTGTGTGTGTGTGTGTGTGTGTGTTCACGCCTTTTCCCTCACACCTCCTGCTTCTACCCCTCTTTCTGTCTCTCTCTCAGCAGGGTGTGTGTGTAGGTGGCAGTGTGAAATGTCTGGATCTCAAAGGTAAGCTCGACGCCTCTCTCCGTCATTATTAAATATGATTGAGGACTTTATGTGACATTCATGATAAACTGAATGAATTTGTGATGTTTTACATATTCAGTGTTATTATGAAAAAATATGCAACAACAGACCCAAAATATCCGAGACATGTTTTGAAGAAATAACGAAAAAAAGATCAAACTGACAGTAATACATTTTTGATGTATAAATTCATATTTTTGACATATTATTTCAGTATATTTCACATGCATACACATTTAACCTTAAAGATTTGCATGGAGCCAATTGTGTTGGTTTATTAAATTGCAACTGCATATGCACTGTTTGCCGCATTAATTTACTTATTTTCAGGTGTGTATCAGAAACACTTCCTTTGATTATCTGTCATAAAAACTTAGATGGGAGATCACTGCTGGGCCGTCTTACAAAATGACACCTTCACTGGACTCTGTAGGATAATTCTATTCGTTTCTTTTGCAGTTTCAAATTTTCAAGAATTTCCTAGAAACTTATTTGATTGTGATTACATGATAATAAAACAACACAGAGTAGGGCAGATATAGTAGCTGCGTTGAGTTCATTTCATTTCAAACAATTAAAGATAACAATAAAGAAATAATTAAAAAGAGTCTCCATCAGAGAAACAAAACAATAAATTTGATTGAAAAGTAGCAGGAGGAACCAAAATGCTTAATTTGTCCTGCCCCTACTTCAACCATATCATATTTGCATCTTCATAAATCAAACATTATCAGTTACATTGCCTTCATAATCTTCAGTGTTCAGACCATGTCATATTTACATCTTCATAATCAAAACAATATCATTATTACAGCTACTAAGAACATAACAGCAAAAAAATCCTTCAAGCTATTTGATATTCTAATCTAAAAGTTAAACCTCATGCATATTCTATATTAATCTCGACCCAAGCACTAACTGAAACCTGAATCAGTGTCTAATCTTGAGTTTAATTATTCATAAACCTAACCCCAAATGGATGCCAGTTCAAATACTAATTCATTCACCCAAATCAAATCCCAGTTCAAATCTTAACCCTAAATCCTAATCCTACACTTTCTTTTAAACATGTTAAATTAATTAATTAATTAATTAATTATGAACTCTATAAAAGTTGTACACAAAACCCAATACTAAAATTGAATATACATTTGGCAGCTCTAACATGAAACTAAACCTAACCCTGGTTCAAACACAAATTCTAATTTATAGTTATAAATAAATAATAAACCTAATCCCAGTTTAAATTTTACCCATAAACCCAAATCCCAAACTATTTAAATGCAGCACTTTAAATTAAATCTAATCATCATTCAAATCCCAATTGTTCTTTTAAATTTAATTTGACTTTAGCACTAACACTAAATTAAATCTAATTCTAGTTTAAGACCTAATAGCTCAACTAAATTTGAATCAGGCATTTAGCTTTTTTTTAAGTAAATCAAAATGCTTTTATCCCTAATCCTAATCCAAAACTAAATTTAATTAGTATATTTTACATTCAACCATCCCTGGTCTTAGTTTAAATCTGTAACCTAAACTTAATTAGAATGTAACCCTTTTTAACCCCCATAAACCTAATCTTAATGTTGTCTTAATCTTAATCTTAATCTTAATCTTAATGTCAACTAAATGTTGTTTGTTGTCCTTATACTTAACCAAACCCTATTTTACTCCAAACATTTCAACTAAATTTGATTCTACTTTTTAGATAAAATTAAATCTGATCCAGGCTCAAATCCTAAATCCAGACTCAGATCCAAAGCGGTCTCTTGCAGGTGGACACTGGACACAATGTCCTCACTCTAAAGGTCTCAATATTCTGCCTGCTCTAAGAAGTATAGAGGCACAGCAGCAGACACATCTGCATACAGCAGCAGTGTAAAGTTGCGTGCGATGCCATGATGGGCGTCACTGTCGTCACGCACTGATGACATCTGACTGCGGGTGTCGCTGCCTTATTATCTTCCCGACGCAGGGCGGATTAGAAAAATGGGATTTCAGATGGCTCTCCCTTCCACCCCACACGCCCTCTGCCATCGCTCAGTTAAGTGATTATTGTTAAAACACAGGGAAAAAAAAATCATTTTGGAAATAATTATGATAGTAATTATCATTTCCCCCTTCTTGGCCGGGGAGATAAGAATTAACCCAGGAGAGAGCTAGAGAGAGAGAGAGAGAGAGAGAGAGCGAGAGAGAGGGTCTTTAAAGTCTCATGGATTTGTTTGATCAGTCACAGTTTGATTTGGAGTGTGACTCCTGATCAGAGCTGGGGAGCAAGAGTAATCAGATTACCAAATCTTACTGTAATTCTTTGAGTGTATTAACACATGAAAAATGAGATGACCATAAAAAGATCTGGGGCGTGAGGAGCAGCATCATCATCACAGTAATCAGATTACAAAATGGTACCAGTGATCTCTGATAATCACTCCTAAAAACACGATCATCATTTAAAAGCAATAGAATTAATGGTTGAATTAACAGAAATATAAAACATGTTTGCGAGAATAAGGAGCAACATAAAGGCTTCAAATTGTAAAGTTAATTTCATATTTCTACAGATAAAAGTTAAGTGGAAATAACTGTTCAGATTGTTGCAACCTTTCTTATTCCATAGGGCATATCTTTCCCCAAGATACACTGCATATACTCTGTAGTACAATAAATACTACAAATAGAATATATATACTCGAGGTGTAACGGTACATAAAATCTTAGCTCTGGTGCATACTTTGGTTTAAAGTTTTGTTTAGGTCTGTTTTCAGTACAGCAAAGAAAATCAGGAACTGGAATCAGAAATGAAACTGATAATTATAAATATTATATATATCCTTTATTTAACCAGATAAAAGACTCACTGAGATTTAAAATATCTTTTTCAAGAATGCAGCATAAAATACTGTGACAACAATAAAAACAAGCATACAAATACAACCGTCACACATTACAAACCTCCAGTTAAAACACATCACAAATCAGTCAAAGACAATAATATGTACAACTTCTGATTTAGTGAGAATTAGAGTAGCAATCGCATTGACCAAGAGTGCTATTTTTTGAAAAGTATGAAATAATGTAGGATCAGGGGTTAGGGCCTGACCCAAAATTGTTCATATTGTTATTGTTACCATGTTGCTGAAATGACAATTCCCTTTTATGCTCGCCAAAAAAAAACAGCACTGGCAATATGCATAGAACAGTTTGTATGATATCCTCTGAATTACAACCCCACAAATGATGTTACGTTCTCAACGTACAATTATGTGATTACCATCAAGTTATGAAAGTCAGGTTTAGGCAATAAATCTTACTATGATTAGGAGAAGAAACATGGTGAGGACGTACCTTAAAATGATGATTCCAAACATGTGTCTCTAGGGGAAAGTCGTTGATGAAAGTCCATTACAAGACCACTCTGGACTGCTTTCTTTGGTTGTGTGATCGCAAACTATTGTGTTAGTAATTATTTGGTTTATAAAGTCACTTACTGAACTGAACGTTCTGCAACAGATGGTTTAGGACAAACAGACCGACCCTTGAGCCCCTAACATACACATATAGAGCAAAAAATCATATATATAAACAATACTCAAATAGAGCAGAAACCTTAAAGAAAGATTTGATGCATGGAATCAAACTGTAACTGCAGTTACATGGACATGAATAACCTCTTTATGAGGCTTATCTTGGTTATGATCATGTTCGGGATTTGGTGTTTACATGAGCACAGAGAAATCAGGATATTCATATCCCATGTATACAGCACAGTTCCTTTCAAAGTACTCCAGCTAGCGTATTCAAGTTTCTCAAGAATATGCCGTTTATATGCTCAAACACATTATTGGAATACTCCAAAAACCGTATCATAAATGAGTTATTCATGTCCATGTAGATGCAGTCAGTGTGTGACAGACACAGGTACCAGTTAGTTCTAAGGGTACAAATTAGTTTCAAATGAACGGTCCTAATCAAAAGCAACAAATAAACTGCACAAAAAGGTGCACCAGTGTCACTTTGTTATTTATGTAACAAATGACAAGGATCAAAATGTACAACTGAAAAAGATATTTAAAAAAGGACACTGTATGAACTACATGAAGACGGTGTCACACTGCAGGTAGGAAACGGGATAAAAGCTGCACCAAAGGGGGAAGAAACGGGGGACTGAGTTTGAGATGTATGAAAATACTGTATGATAATAATCCCTCGTCAGTGTCAGCATCAGCCTCCAGCAAGTACAATATACTCAAAAGTTCTGCATTCAAAAAATGACTTTAAGTATTGATAAAAGTATGTAATAAAGGTCCTAGTGTATGTGATCAATGTGTCATCTTGATACTGAATAAAATTAGTTTAAAAAAAAAATACATGTAAATATGGTATTAAAAGCACGCATCATACTGAACAGCCCAATATTCCTATATACATTTATATTATATTGTCTCATTATTATTGCTGGTATATAAGATAATATAGCCTTTATTGATCCACACACAGGAGAAATCCAAATGATATATGATATTATATTATAATGTTGTAGCTTGTCATGGTGGAACTTTTGACTGCTGTATACTGTTGGGTTGTTTATTCAATAATGATTCTTCATATTTTACAATACAGGGTTTTTTTATACAGTGTTCTGAGGGATAAAGAAGCCTCAAATGGAAATACTCAAACTATAAGAAACATACAGCTGTACTTAAGTAAAAGTAATTAAATTCCACCTCTGGGCTGTGCCGCATTAGAATAAATTGCTTATACATTGTCATACATTGCACACACACACACACACACACACAGACACACACAGAATATAATTACTAATTACTATTATCATTATTTTCATATTTTGTTATATTGTTTAATTCAGATTCCATGTGACTTTGACATAACGGAATCAGACTACATTTAGAGCTATACATTGGTATACATTACACACACACACATACAATATAATTATTAATTACTATTATTATTTTTAAATATTGTTATATTGTTTAATTTATATTCCATGTCACTTTGAGATAAAGTAATCTGACTACATTTGGAGGTGTCAGCAGTTGAGTTGCTGTGTACAGTTCCTCTTTGTATTGATTACAGAGTTGTGCAGGCAGTCAGTAATCAATGGATGCTCGAGCGTTCACATCTTGGAAGTCCAATCATGAAAAACTGCATCGTGTTCTGTCATTATTTCTGTTTCTCATCAAATCTCAGAACTTTATTAAAAGAAAACACGCACACGCACATGGATCAACTTTGCCCATAAAGGAAGTTGTTTTGTCGTGATTTTTTGCTGAAATGTTCATTTCAGAAAAAAAGGATAAAGCGCATTTAGAGCCGTGCAATTTTGCCTGTTAGCAAACAGCCTCCCAATTATCTTCTGTTTGATTGCTTGCCTCTATCAAGGTGAGCGATTAGACCAGCGCTCCTGTGAAGCTCTGGAAGTCGTTCTGAAATCGCTGCACTTTGATTTCATCAATCTGCAGGCAGCCCAACTGGAAGAAAATGTGAGTTTTATGAGCAAAACTTATTTTCCTCATCTTTGCTCTTCCAATACAGTTTCATATTCAGGCCCTCCCCTGTATCAGATTAGAGGCTATTTTTTTCCTTCCAAAAGAACTTCATAACATTCCTGTCAAATTTGGGGCCTTGCTTTCTTCATTTTTTTGTCCTGCACTATTTTTTTCTCTTCCAGGGAGCATCGTCCTTGCTGGATATGATTTTGTACTATGAATCTACAACCCATCTTGACATTTCTGACAACAGCAGTATGGGAACATTGTGTTGGAGGGCCCTCGCTCATTTGATAAAGCAGGTTGGCTGACGCAGTGGAATAGTAATCTTTTCTTGTAGGCTTTCTCTGGGGGATAATGTACATCCCAGAAAGTGAGTTTGTTGCACATTACATGGTTTGAAGATGCAGGGCAGAGCAAACAGGGTGAGAAGTTCTCCCACTGCGAACACAAACACAAACACATCAAAATACACACACGCAGCATTACTGCGGCATCGTAGATAGCATTAACAGGCATAACTGATTAGCTGTGGGGAGACAAACAGTCGGTCCAAATGTTACCACTGATTGACTCTGGTGTGTGTGTGTGTGTGTGTGTGTTTGCGTGTGTGTGTGTGTGTTACTGACTCTGGTGTGTGTGTATGATCAAAGCGGGACAGGAGGGGGAACACAATGTAAGGACTCTGAGCATGACTTTGAGTTAAGATTAGTTTGTCAAAATAAGGACTCTCTCTCTGCACCAGCCGTCGACGAGTTCTTGATATAAACTTACTTTGAAACAGTTTTCACTATTTCTGTATCTTAAGCTGTTTGGCTACTTGATTGGTCAAATGGGTCAAATACTCTTGGAAAGGAGTTTTATGTTGTGAGTTCATGTGACCAAGATCCAATTTATCTATAGAGAGCAGCAACAGCATATCCTCATTGAATGTGTCATATGATACCCCACAAAAATGCAAAAACCAACAGTTTGAATGTTATCATTCAAATTAGCACCTTACAAATGATTTTACATCCTTAACAGACAGTTAGGTAATTAAATCTTTAATTCCTGAATCAACATCAGTTTTCTTGTGCTGAATTTAGTCAGCTGCCATGATCATTTAAAACTCTGAAAACTGTGGAAATTGGTTTGATATCTTTAAAAAACATGGAACATAATGGGCAACCTGGCAAGTACTGTCCAAAAACTGGACAAAACTGCAAAATATTAGTAAAAGGTAAGGTAAAGGTTTTTTTTTTTTTTTTTTTTTAAAGGGAACATTGTCAAAAATATACTTCTCTTAATTATATTTTTAAAATAATGTTAAACAATTAAGAATTTCTTGTAAAATTGCTTGTAGCCCTCCCATAGTTTTGAAAAAAAAAATCATGCCAACTTGCTCAGATTTCAGAGGATTTATGTAAAGTTGCAGAGGTTAGGTTTAGGCAAGTAAAGTTACTCTAGTTAGGCTTACAAAATAAATGTTGTGAGGACGTACCTTTAATGACTCAAAGTTCACTCAGTTCGCGTCTTCACCTCCAGGTAAAAGTCCCGGGGAAAAAGTCCAGATTTTTGTGACTTGACCTCCCTCCTACACCACTTGGGACTGCTTTGTTGTTTACTCCCGTCAGTGCATTGAACACATGATCACAGCCTTTCAAAATCTGTGGATTACATATGGATTTAGGTGCAATACTTTCTGTAGGAAAATGTATGAGCAGTTTATGAGAACAGCCTGAACAGCACACACAGGTCTCACTGTCTCATTAAAAAAATAAAAGGAATTAAAGAAAATTGGACGGAAAACTTCTTTTTTTCTTTTTTTTTTTAGCTTGTTAAGCCCAAATATGATGAGAAACTGCCTCAACAACAGTTCATACAAATAAATACCTGCAAACGTGTCGCTTTTCAGCGAAATTCACCGTTTTGTTTAAAAATATATCATCCACGTGATTCGTGTAGATCTGAAGAGTTTTTCTTGGGGGGGGTCAGTGGCCAGCTGGCATTTCCCAGACTGGATGGAGTGAGACAAAGAGAAAAGGTTAGTGTCGTAATCTT
Organism: Plectropomus leopardus; assembly: GCF_026936395.1. Lineage (NCBI taxonomy): Eukaryota > Metazoa > Chordata > Actinopteri > Perciformes > Serranidae > Plectropomus > Plectropomus leopardus. The sequence goes on along the minus strand of NC_142189.1, from coordinate 33,719,160 downwards.
TGCAGTAAAATATCTTTGATGTGATGTCACGAGTCTTGGCCAATCAGCTTCAAGATGCAGTTAGCAGCAGCTACTGAAACCTGAAATGTCCAAAGCAAGAAGCGGTAAGAATCCCAATTTGCAACAGAAACCCCTGATCTCAGTGATATGATAAGGGCATAAGGGCAACGTAAAACTGGAGTAACTTAAGGTGAGAGTTCTTCATGAACACAGAAAGCTTTATTTAAGCTCCGACAGCTCATTATGCAGCTTGGTTACAACATATTCAACAGTAGTTCATACTTTTTCTTGCTCTACGGGTTAAACTCTCAACCAGCAACACCAGATTTAACACTGCTGCCTGGCGGACCAACATGGAACACCTTATATTTCACAGTTACCACAAAGACACTGTAGTATTAATAAATATGTAGGTTTACTGATTTACACAATAGTCAGAGCAATTCCTTTTTCCGCAAATCGAGACGTTATTTTTCCCGCAAGATCGTACCCAGTGGCTGGCAGAATTGTACAGGGAAATACAGGCTTATAGGGAACCAATCTAAAAGCAGTTTTTTTCATTATTTTATAGCCATTGTGTTGTGGAATACATATTTAAATCATATTTGTTTTATGATTATCATATCATAATCATAAAACAAAAGCTATCTGTAGAAGTTTAAGTTTAAAAAAAGACTCTGAATAATAAATGTGTTTTTGTCTGAAGTAAATGTGGTCGATCCCTTAATTTTCTTAGTACACCAGAATGCTACATTTTAAAGCTGATATTTCAAAAATTTTCTTCCGGGGGGAGCATGCCCCGGATCCCCCGAGAGGGTTCAGGGATCAGGTCTTTGTCACCTTTTTCACCAATTACAAGTTTTCAGGTATGCAAATAAAAGGAGGTGCTGTGATGGTGAAGTAGGGACTACTCACAACCAGCCCAGTCACCTGACTAAAGGTTGGCATTGTACATGTCTGCAAACCATTACCATAACATTTACATGGTATTACGGTACTACGGATACTTGAGGTTCTGTTTACATGGCATTGTGTAACGGTTACATTGCGGATAAGTTTACATGTTATTATGTAGTGGATACATTGTGGGTAATGTTTGATATGGTTTAGGCACAAAAAAAACCATTTGGTTACTGCAGCTTGGCAGGCGTCTTGCTTAGATGACACACCATCCACCATCAGCTCCAACTCCATATACACTGTCACATTAGAAACGTTGAAATGATACACATTAAATGTGCTAATGTATTCATGGTTTGCAGAAACATACAATTCCAACATTGTCTTCTGGCCACTGGGGTGCACAGCATTAATTGCTATTTCCTGGTAGATGCCAGTCATGTAACACTACCAGGTAGCTAGCTTTCTCCCTCTGCTGACTGTCTGAAAAGACTCCTGTCCATCACATCTCAACTTGTCACAGGGTACTGCTCTCTGACCTTTTGTGTCTACTTATGACAATTAAAGTTATCTTAATGCATCAGCTGTTTAAAATCAGAGATACTGTTATGGTGATGTCAACAAATGCACATGGTGGAATGATGCAGCACGTTGCTCTCCACAACAGCACATGGTAGCCAATGTGGATCATGACGATGGTTAGGATTAGGTAAAAAAGTCATGGACTTCTGCACAAAAGTCATTTGTTTGTTGACCCATCCTCCTCCCCACCTGCCTGCCCTATAAGTGCATTTGCACACCTTATATTGCGTCGTTACTGGCAGGGTTTTTACCGGACGCCGTCCTTCAACGTTTAATGCGCATGTAATCAGTTCCATCTATGCATATGCATATAATTGCAACAAATATGCAGTCAAGCAGCAGCAGGCAGCTGTTTTTTAGTGGAAAACCTCTGTACAGGAAACAGCACACAGGCACAGAGAGAAACTAGCTTTTGAACACAGTGGAACATTTAGCAGCTACAGACCAGATATTTCCCGTAGGAAGGTGGACAAACACAAAAACATCAATCAGGCAGAAATGAAATTTCCTCCAGAATGTAATATGGCAAAGAAAATTAGTAGAATTCAAGTATCTGACCTTTATTTAGTTACTTTGTTTTAACCATCAAACCAACATGTACTTCCCAAATCTCTCCTCCTGACGGATAGTGAAGCTCTTTCGTCCACCATACGTTGTTCTTTCTCTATTCTTGGTCAGATTAGACACTGTGATACATTTTGAACTGTGTCTTTGTGTCTGTATTTGTTGTGCTCTTGCCCAACATGTTTGTGTGTTTCAGAGTGCGCGTCTGTCCAGACTGGATGTGTGTAATGTGCCTGTGGTTGACTATCCGGCCCAGTCTCTATCCAATGCTCTGCTGACCAGCCGGCTCACAGTGCTGCACCTGCACAATGCCCAGCTCAGCGGCATGCCGCTCTACACACTGGGTATGACTCACACACACACGTGCGCGCACACACACACACACACACACACACACACACAGAAGCAATTTAATTTTTGTGTACAAGTGTGGACTGTGAGTATAAATTCATACATGCCTACATGGAATTGTACATGTGCATGTGTTGTGTTTGTGTGTGTGTGTGTGTGTGTGTGTGTGTGTGTGTGTGTGTGTGGGTGTGTCATGTGGCCAGCAGGACCAGATTTTGACCTGTGACCCTCTCTGCAGGTCTGGACCTGGATTACAGGCCTAATCTCTTACCTGTCACTTTACACACCGCTGCACACATCTATAAAGGCTCTGGCAGCCAGGACACACACACACATACACACACACACACAAAAATAAATAAATATTCACTTTACACTTTGGAGGCATGTATTGTCTCTCAAACAAATATCTAAATGAAGAAAAATGCAACAATTTATTCTTTTTTTTAGTCTATGTTTAATCTCTACACAAACACACACACACACACACACACACACACACACACACACATACTTACACTTATGACATGCAAATACTATTTGTTAATGACAAATTTTGCCATCTTAAATAAGCAACAACATCCAACAAAAAAAAGCACAGTGACCGCAGCCATGTGTGTTCCTCTTGATATTCACTGTATCTGTGGCAAGGCAGAAGGGAAACAGGCGAGTGGGATATTGTAAGGGTCACATGAACCCCTACCAGCCGCCCATACACACACACACACACACACACACACACACACACACACACACACACACACACACTATTACTGTATGAGTATACACACTTTTAACTACACTCACCACAGGGCAAACACAACACTCAGAGGGGGTTGAGTACTGTACTTGGATCTCTCTCTTTCTTTCTTACACACATACATACACACACAAACACACACACTAACATGGACAGTCATGTGCAACAGGGGTAGTAAATAATAGGCTTCAGGGGCTGAGATAGATAAGGATGTAGCAGTAATAATCATTTTAAGGCCAGAAACACAGAACATTTTCAGGGGATAATTTATTGTATTTCTTATATAATCAAATAAAATCACAATATATATTTTAATCTAGTCTATGATCAGATGTCACAGGAAAACATTGCCTGTTTCTGACTCTGGGTTGGGACAAAAAAAATGGGTGAGTACAGCCTCTCATCTGGTCTCAGCTGGGAGCAGAGACAGAACCAAATGGACGCAGTATGCTGCCCACTCTTCCCGACAGAAACTTGTTCCTCCAACATTTTCAGCCATTTCCTGGGTCTCTTTGATATTTTAGGGTCTCACAGCCCACCTCCTTCTCCTGTGCTCGTCTTTCATCCCACCCCATCCGCTCTGCCTTCAGCGAGCCCACTGCCACCTCCCCTTTTTTCCTCCCGGCAGGGGGTCCCGGCTGAGGATCATTGCCTTCGATCGTTGGGGCCTCTGATTGCGGGACTGGGCGCTCACGGTGGACTCTACCGGATCAATCCCACCGATTCCACCATTTGGTTCCCACTGTGCCTGATGACAATGTTGGCATTCCACATGCAGCCCAACAGGCTTGATCAAATCTGCAGCATCGATCTGGATGCAAGGGCAGCGAGGGCCCAGGCAACACAGACACATGTGAGCTGCAGTACAGTACACATGACTCAAATACACAGGGCATGCCCACAAATGCACAAAAATACAAGACATCTCTCCAAAACACCACCAAGGACGCAGTAAATCATCAAAATGAAAAGATCCTCACAATGGCAATACACACTGATATTCTGAAGAGAGGGCCCCAAAAAGATGCGTTGTGAGGTCCGCTCTGCTGAGGAGTCACAGCTTCAACAATGGCTCCTTCATGTGAGAATGGTGAAGGAGTGCCACTTGATCTTCAGCGCAGTAATTGCAGGAGGCGGCGAGTCCTGCTGGGTTCTTGTTTTCATGCTCAAGTTCACTCGCCATCAATCAGTCGATCACTGTGACAACCTGGAGGCCCCGTGTTTGGTCTCTCTGGGGACATACTTGTACCATGCATCATATCAAATGTCAATTTAAAATAATCTATATGTTGTAATTTCAGGTGGCGAAGGGAGGTGTTTCCATTCAAATTTAGAGGAGCAAACTTCAATTCACTCAAGTCTTCATCATTGCTGACTTCTCTTTTCTTCAAGCTCATTCTTGTCTGAAGTCGTTAAATAACGCTTAATTGTCAGGGCTTTCTGTGAAAAATCCCGCCGCCAAAAGCCCCCTTTTCATGTCCACATGGAACGCTGCTGGATGGCATCAGCTGAGAACGTGGACTGAATCGGTCACAAAGTTATTACACACCTTATGGATGGCCAGACGGCACCTGCTGTGTCTGCATGATGCACTGATGGGCATTGTCAATTGAGAACGCAGCCAGATGGAACCTGCTCCATGCGTCTGCATGATACACGGTCAGGACAGCAGTAACGGCATAATATAAGGAGTGCAGGGGCACCTATAGGGCATGCAGGAAGGCAGATGGATGGGTCCAACAAACCTGGGCTTTCCTGTAGGAGTCTGGTGTTTGCTTCCCAACTGAATGCGATGGGTTTTTTTTTTGTTTTTTACAACTTACCATCTGCCCAACATACTGAACCCCAAATTGCTCCTGATGGCTGTTCCATAAGTGTGTGCATGTGTATGAATGAAAATTGAGAAGCAGTTGGCACCTTGTACGGTAACTGCAGCCACTTGTATGAATGTACATGTGAATGACTGAATGTGTCTGTAGTGTGATAACGCTTTGAGCAATCCAGTGACTAAAGAAGCTTTATACAAGTCGCACTGCATGTTTGCTGGTATTTGTTAGTGTCTTTTGTATTATCTTTTCCTTTTCTGCTGCTTGTAGTTCGCGCACTGAAGTCAAACAAAGCTCTGCAAGAGCTTCACCTCACCAACAACCTTCTGAACAGCTACCAGGATGCCCTGTACTTGGGAGACCTGCTGCACTACAACACCACCTTACAGACACTGGAGCTTAGCAGCAATGATGTAGCAGATGCTGGTAGGATGCTCATCTAGATCCATGTATTTATTTAAAGCTGCTCAGAGCAAAACTGTTGTGTAAAGAGACATGTCTTCATCACAGTGTGGACTTGCAATAGCACTGAGTTATGTCTAAGTGAGAATCCATGGGTTCATCTTATTTATGAAAGATGTTTAATGGAGGACATGTTTGCTGCGGTGAGTGCTGTATGATGTAGATATTAAATAATTAAATAGGAATATACTATTTGAGAAAGAGTAGGTCTTGATAGTTGAGAAAGAGGTGTTGGAGACTGTGTTTTTAACCTTAGCTGTGTCGGTAAGGTAAGTAGCTAACCTTATTCAGAGTTAGTTGAACAAAAGGTGCTTTTGTTTATTTGTTTTTTTGTTTGTTTGTTTTTATGTCTGTTTTGTTTTGTTTTACTCTCCAGGTCTGGAAGAGCTGTGTGATGGTCTGAGGTGGCAGACAGCAGGTTTGAAGGTCTTACTGCTGAGGAACAACCAGATCACTGCAAATGGCATGTTCCACCTGGCCAAGACTCTGGTGAGAAACATGATACCAGCTTTTAGTTTGGAACTACATCAATTAATGCCAACACACATACACACACAGACACACATATATACATACATAGAGAGAGAGAGAGAGAGAGAAATAGATAGAGAAATTGTCTGTTGTTCACCATTTTATCTATCTACCTCTCTATCAGCGTTAGAAACTTGTAGAAGACAAGTAACCTGTGTTGACCAATCACAGTGCAGTCTCCACATGGTTTATCCATCGCTGCCATAGCTCTGATCTGTTATTATAACACATTCTCATTCCAACTTGTCACATGTTGCCACTGCAGTGGACTTGAACATATTACACTCTAGGTATCCTTCTGCGTCTGCTCTTAACATTCCAGGATACCACTACTGTGATCAACACAAGCGCATGGTGGGATAATGCTGCACATGGTTATGTTTAGACAACAACAGTACATGGCAACAAAGGCCAGGACAACAAACACACATGCTGGCACAGATTTTTAGGATAAGAGGGAATGATACACATGGTAAGTTCTAGAAAAAATCATCACAGCCAGACTGGAATCAAACTCCGAAGTCCTGCATCAAAGTGTGGGGTTTGATACATCTGCCGCCCCTCCCATCCGCCCTATAGGTGCCCTCGCGCTCCCTACAGCTCCCTCAAGCAAGTTTTATGTAATTGATGTCATTCCTGGCAGCGTTTCAACCTGAAGCCATCTTGCTGCATATCATGCAGACACAACAGGCTCCGTATGGCCGCGTTCTCAAGTGATGCTGTCTGTGCAGGTATTGGGTGGATGCAGAAGTTGCCATCAAGCCATCCGCCAGCATGTTTAACTCAGCAACAGGTTCTGTCCAGCCGCGTTCTCACCTGCTGCTGTCCGGCAGAGTTTCTTGTCCATGAAAAAGGTGCCTTTGGCTTTGCTTGCTATTGCCAAAAGCACTGTCAAAGCAGTGATATTTTACAAGTTAAGAATGAGAACGGGCTGGTTATAAGTCAAGTGAATATCTTCCAAACCAACTTTTTAGTAGCAAATTCCTTCTTTGTGTTACTGTCCCTCCAGCACAGCTGCAGAAGAACACGCTGTCAAGGAAGGAAACAGACAGAGGGAATCTCATTCCTCATAAGACACTAACTGTGAAAAATATCCTCTTGATTGTATCCCTGACTTTCGAGCAACTCTATTAGCTTTGTTAAATTGAGTTAAATTGTCCAACTGATACCTGTTTTTCTTTATCCGGTACTGAGGATGAAGAGTGCTGGCCTCATCCTGAGAATTCCCCCTCCGAAATAGTCCCGCCTCCACACGTTTCACTGTACACTCCTAATAACATGCGTTCCTTCCGCCTGATTGGCAGCATAAACTGTACCTTCCTGTCATGTGAGTGGCGATTGTGTGAGTCAAAAGGCTAGAAATTAAAGGCCTGCCTTGTATACACACACACACACACACACACACACACACACACACTTCCCCTGTTTCCTCCAGTGCTACCAAAGAAGGAACAGTTTGATTAAATAATAGATGTGTGTTAAGCAGGGGTGCTCATGTGGCCTGCCAGTCTCAGGGATAAGTAGATGTCCTTGCAGGCCATAATGATGATAATTAGACTCGTAGCTGGTCATGTCAAATATGATGAAGAGGAGAGCTGTTATTAACCTTTCTGTTGGTGTGTGTGCTGCTCCTCTCTGTCCTCATGGCTTGTTGGCTTGTCTTTTGAAAGGCTAAGACAGGGGGAGCAGATGTGGACCAAAATCCATCTCTAGAATTTGGCTAATGATGTCAAAATGTACTTTTTGTAATAAAAAAAAAAAGAATTAAAAATTTGGAGGTGAATATATGTCATGCAGGGCTCTTGTTTTTTTCTACTTTTTTTGTTTTTTTCGCCAGTATGTCATGTGTGAAAGCATACTGTGTTTTTGGTGGTTTCACACTCGTACCCCCCTCAAACTTCTCACTCCAACCCTCCTGTGGTTTACGTTTGACAGGCTTCAACCATGCTCGACTCTCACACACTCTCAACCACGCAGTCCCGTCTTTAATTGTCTGCTATTATCCCTCGTGCATATCCATTGGAGATGCTCTTCCTCCCTCTCCTCCTCCCCTCTTCACCGTAGAAGCTTCTCGCCACGCGTTGGATGTGGTGATGCCTCTGTGTGCTGCGGCTCAGCGAGGAAAAAAGGGTGGGGGGGGCTCTCAAGTGTGTTTGTTGTCACTGTGGTGCAAATTAACTCCGAAGAAGACGCTCTCTGGGTCTGTCGGTTGCCTTCTTGGCTTCCTTTCCGCCCCCGCGCTCCCTCTCTCTTCATAGCAGTGACCAGAGGAGTTTAACAAGGGTGGCGAGGCGAGGGGGCAACCGAGGAGTGGGTGGCGTGTTCCTCTTCAAGCTGTTGGGCAACATGGGCCTCTTGTGCCCCAGACACCCCCAGCTCTATGCGCCAGCTAATCAACCTTCAATGCTAATGTGGCTCTGGAGAGTGGAAGCAGAAGTTCTGAGCATTTAACATGAGAGGAAACATTCCAAAACGGCATAATAATCACTGCATAATAATAATAATAATAATAATGATGATCCAAACTCCACAGCTTTTCCACACTGAAAGGACACACACTACACAGAGACTAAAGCGCTGTCAGCTGGAGTGACATACTTTAAAAATTGTGATTAACCCTTTGAAACCAGAGTATATTGGCTTTATTGATTTCAAAAACATGGGGGGAAAGCAAAGAGCAACTTGACAGGACATGGCCCATAAATGAGCAAAAAAATGTGTTAAAAAGTTACACAAAAAATACCTGGAAACACAATTGTAACAACATGTATATGAAATTATTATAATTATAGTTTTCTTGACATTTTTCCCTTTTTGTAAAAATATTCTAATAATCCTACCCCCTTTATCAATCTAGTTTTCTTGATAGTCTTCCCAATTTTTTTTTGTGTTCTAATAACCCTCCCCACTTTTGGCCCCAAAATTAGCAAAATATTTGTGAAAAAAAAGTTACAAGAAAATTACCTGAAAATAAGCCTGTTAAAACTCATAACTGTAACATAATTTTAAATGTGAATTTATTATAATTATAAATATTGTTGTCTTGACAGTTTTCCCTACTTTTTGAATATTTTTTTAAAGTGATTCTCCCCTCTTTTGGCCCAAAAAAATGTAAAATAAATTCTAAGAAACCTACCTGAAAATAAGCCAAAAAACCACATAATTTTAAATATAAGTGAATTTTAATATGGGTGAATTTTCTGCCACTTTTTTAATCAATTTGTTTCGTAATTTGTGCGACCTTGCTTGCCAAGTTGGTCACTGACTTTTTTTCTATGTTTCAGCAAGAAATCAATCTGCTCAGTTTACAAAGGGTTAAATAGTTTGTTAAAAGTGTCTGAATGCAGAAAACAAAAATGTGTCATGTTTTGGCAGGTCCAGTCTGAATCTGGCTCCAGTTTGAACAGTGTTTGATGAACAGTAAGAGCTGATCTGAGTGCTGTCTTTCAGCCCATGCTGAAGGTCCTGCAGGTCCTGGATTTGGGTGAGAATGCCCTGGGGAACGAGGGGATCCAGGTGATCAGGGAGCCTCTGATGGTGAACAGCTCACTGCTGCAGCTAGGCCTGACTCAAGCCAACATCACATGTGAAGGTACATTGGCAATACATCTTTAACATGCAGCACCAGTTTTGTGATCGTATTTGAATTTTCAGCTGAAGCAGACACAAAGTACAGAATTTAAGATTATGTTCATTCAAATCATTACTGTTTTTATTTTTTTTAAAATATAATCATCATTCAATTTAAAACAATTTTACATGTTTTGAAATAATTGTGTTGAATTTGGTCACAAATCCACAATTTTTGTTTTCAAATTAACCACTTGCATGCCTGATTAGTTTTGAACAGTGATAAGATGATAGCTTTGGGACAGCTGTGGCTCAAGAGGCAAAGCAATTCGTCCACTAATCTGATGGTTGGTGTTTCAATCCAGCACCCAGTCGTGGTGCTGTCAGTTTGTGAATACGTATAAATGTTTAAAAACTAAGTAGCAGGTGCTGCCTCGTATGGTAGTCTTGGCCACCGGTGTGTGAATGTGTGTGTAAATCTGTGTGTGAATGGGTGAATGTGAAAGCGCTTTGAGTGGTCAAACGACTTCACAAGCAAATATTTTCTAGATTAATTGTCTTTTAATATGTCAAAAAAGCACAGACACCCCAACTGACATTCTGAAATAGCTTTTTTGTCCAACCAACAGTACAAAACTCAAAGATCCTGGGTGTTTTAGAGGAGTAAATAAGTTAGAGAAGGTGGAACCGATTGTTCTTAACTGATTAATTAATTAGCAATATAACTGTTTAATAATTTTCTGTCAATTGATTAATGACCTATTTCTTTTCAGCTCTTATAAGAGACATTTCTTTATTTTTAAACTGGTCATTTGTATCATTGATGTTTAAAACTCCCATTAGCCTGTTGAGATGCCCTGAAATAGTCCACAAGTAAAGCTTTAAGCTTATGCAATTAAATACTTTGAACCTTATCTGCGGGTGAAGGTGCCGTGGCCTTGGCAGAGTTCCTGGCAGAGGGTCGTCAGATCCAGCAGCTGGACCTCCGTCAGAACCAGGTGAAGGTTGGAGGCCTGATGGCCTTGTGTCTGGCCCTAAGGATCAACCGTTCTCTGGTTAGCCTGGATCTGGACCACATCCCTCCACAGGAGCAGGTAGGTCAAGTCAAGTCAAGTCAAGTCGAGTCAAGTCAATTTTATTTATAAAGCCCATTATCATAAGAACACAGTTTGGGGGGCTCAGGAAGAGCAGCAGCACAGGATGATGAGGGATCCCTCTTCCAGGACGGACAGACGTGCAATAGATGTCGTAAAAACCAATTGAAATACAATCATGACAAAAAGGAAAGAGAAAGTGAGAGGGGAAGAGAGGGGAGAGATGCACAGCAATAATAGAAACCGACGCATGTCATATTACAATAACGATAGGTGTAAAATTACTAAATGCACTCTATGATGATATTGTGGGTGTTGATAAGAGTCTTATGCGTATCGTGGAAGCGTGGCTCATAATAATGGCAGTAGAGGGTTGCGTCAAGCATGAACACGGCATCGGTGCAACCAGGACCCACAACACAGGCATAGCTTCAGACAGGACCACAGCAATGGCAAAACCAAGACCACGATCAGGGCGAGCCGGGGATACAGTATCAGTGCAGCCACAGCACAAGCACAACCAAAGGCAGGGTCACAGCACCAGCACAGCTATCACCACAATCAAGTGCAGCCAAGGTTGCAGCCAGGATCCGGGAAAACTAGGAAACAAGGGAGCAGGAATGCTCTGGAGGGGCAATGGAGTTAGCGAAATGCAATAAGTGTCATGCAGTACACAGACATGAGCGTTTTCAGATGGAGCGAGTAAGAGAAGGAAAAGGACTCAGTGTATCATAGAAAGTGCAGGTGCAGACACAGATGTAAATCCTCTACTGTGTGAGGTGTCACTGGACAGGAAGCAGTTGTCCATATTTGGCACATTCTCAGACAGCTTTAGCCTTACACAATGATGGAGATGGTCTGTAATGTCGGGTAGTGCTTAGATCCACAATGAGGGACATGCTGTGCTCTATTACAGTTAGCCAACGATAAAAGGATGAAACTACAGTGATCACCAAAGACAGTTTATGTAATTGAAAATAAAGTTAATTGTTGACTTTGGAATCGGCAATATAATCGCTTGTACACTGCTTTCAGTGTACAAGTGTGAGGCAAAAAAGCTACCACAGATGACCCATAGATGAGAATGCGCCATGCAACATGCACGGGCAGCGTCACTTCAGAATCAGAATCAGAATCAGAAAAAGATTTATTGCCAGGTATAGTTAACACAATACGAGGAATTTGTTCTGGTGGGTTGGTGCAACATAAATATAGAAAAAAAACCCAGATAAAATAGAAGATACAACTATAAAATATAAAAAGTACGAGTCTAGCAGTGCAAAGCAAAACAAGTAACACAAGTAACAGAGAATGTGGCCTGATGGAACCGATCATATGTACATGAAATGCTGAAGGAAAGCGTCAGATAATAATGCTGTCAGTGATGATGTAATATAAGGAGCATGAGTGAACTTATGGGACGGATGAGGAGGTGGATGGATCACACAAACAAGTGACTTTCATGCAGGAGTCACGATGTGTGGTTTTCTTTTTACACTTTACCATGTGCATCTTTTGCCTAATCCTAACCATCTGTGACTTTGTCGCCTAACCCTAACCATGGTGACGGTCAGTTTTGGTTGTCATGTGCTGTTGTTTAAATGTAAGGACTGTGCTGCATCATCCCACCATGTGCATTTGCTGACATCACAGTAATGGCATCCTGAAGAGTAAACAGCAGATGCAGAGGGATACCTAAAGTGTCAAAAGTAGATGCAGAAGGTCACTGACAGAGTGGCACCATGTGACAAATTGGGACTAGAACATGTTGGGCTTTCTACGGTGTTAAGTTGTTAATCCCACCAAAAAACTAATTTTGTCATACCATACCATTTAACCGTAATATTTCCTTAGACGTTTATTGTACTGTGAAAATACTGGTGCAACCCTCTTGACAAATGTAATGTGATAACATTTAAACTTTACGCCAAACACCACACACAATGTGTGGAAAGAGTGAGTGTTAACCTGGTTGACCCCTAAGCCAGGGCCACATCATAGATGTTGTTTTTAAGGTGAACCTTTAACTTTTAAAGTAGCAGGGAGAAGCCACTGCAGGGCTCAGGAAATGGAAATTTGAATTTGAATGTATGACATCCATGACAACTCCATCTGCTGCATGTGATGTGATTTAAAACTTCACACAGTTACTGTACTAATTAGACCTCTTGGTTACAATGTTTTGTCAACAGGATTATTTGAGGCATAAAAACATACCTGGTGTTATGTATAGGGATTTCTGTCGAAAGACCTCCACCCTGCCTGCTGTAAATCATACAGGTTACTGCTTGTGCTCGGATATTTAAATGGATATACTTTCTGTTGTGGCTCTGCAGGCATGAAATTATCATGAAAATTCCTTTCTAATATAGAGTGAACGGGCACTGGTGACTGAGGATGACTTATCTTTAACGTCCTGTCTTTTGTGAAATATTCAGACTCACTCTGGTCACATTAGTCATGTGGAGACATGAGGAAGCCATTTGTGTCTCCGTGTTTTTTTCCCTCCATCTCCCATCCATGGCTGCAGAGGCCTGAGGAAAACGATGCCATAACTTTAATACATGCCCCTGCTGGATTCACAAAATAATTACCCACACTTGCCATCTGTTTGTCATGATTTTATCTCTGCTAACTTATTTGCATATTAAAGCATTAATTAAAATCTCCAAGGAACGGAATGCTTACTTTAAAATTAACTCTGAAGGCGATCCGTGCACAGCTTCCAAAGTTGTTTTATTTTTGTTTGCAGTGGTTTTCTGTTTGTCTGCGTGTTGTTTACACGATTAAGTCTGATTTTTATGAAATGTCTCCTCTGGCTAAAGTCAAGCGGCAAGATGCGCCAGATTTTGGAGAAGCAGCTTTTAAGAGCCATGACGCTTCTGTGAATGTGTGTCATTAAAGCTGGGACTTCTTCATCTTCTTTCTCACTTTTCGCACATGCAACCAAAGCCTCCATATTGGCGGCTCTGTTTTCATGCTTCTCTAAGCCGCCAAGAGACGTGATTAGCATTTCCACCATTGTTTGGAGTTAGTGTGGCTGGATATTTTAAGGGAATGGTAATAAGGGAATTTTTAAGCTCTGTCAGGTTTTGGAGTCACACAGCTGGGATTTGTCTTGGCGTGGCATATCCAGGTGGGAGGAGTGACGATTGTATTAAAAAGCAAATCTTTCCATCAGAAAACAGCGGGTGGCCAGATCAAGTGTTCTCGCTCAGTCACATTCCCTGGGTCGCCAAGGAATACGTGAAAATTTCATTCTTCTGTCGGAAAATAAGTGTGGGTATGAATGTGAGTGAGTGACGGAGGGGTTATGGCAGTGCTTTGTGTGTGTTTGACAGAGTCGCTGATATGGTGTTTGTGTGTTCCTACATGTGCCTTTTGTATGTGTGTGGTTTTACGACGATGCGGGGGGCGATTGAAGATGCGCATATTTAAAAGGCGAGAAAAGAAGGTGGCATGAGGGGAGGAAATCTGGGTCCTCTTGGCTTTGTTTATAAGAGTCTGATTTTTCATGTCTGTTGCCATGCTGCTCCATTTGATCACTGGTCTGTTTGCTGTTAATTATTAATTATTTACCCATCTAAAATATTCATGCACCCTGGCCCTGGTGGAAAGCAATCTTTTCTGAGGGGCAACTTCTCTCTGTAGCCTTTACAAGGTGGAGCTGTTTATACATCCTTATCAGGGGACTCTGTCAACCCAGCTAATGCACTAAACTTCCCCTGCCCAGCGCTCCTATAATCGCGGGTCGGACGAGGGAGCCTCGGCAGCCTCGGCAGCCTGTTTACCTGTTTGACACTTAAATATTTGGCTTTGGATTTAGCCAACGTGGCGTCCTGTCAGCTGTTCTCCAGCAGAGGAGCTCAGTGATAACGCTGGAGAGTGTCCTCTCCTGAATGTCGCATGCCAGCAAGGTGTAGCTGTTAGAGGTTGTCTCACTCACTGATAATTACAGCAGCATGGCGTGTGTCTCTCTCTCTGTGTGTGTGTGTGTGTGGGGGGGTGGGGGGGCAGTAGCAGTTGTGGCTGTTTGACAAAAGGACAACACAGTATCTTAATGCTTAAAGACTAAAAGCATTTTTACTGACGTCACTTGTTTTTCTGTACTGCAAAGGTCAACTAGGTCAACTACTTTGTATCATGTGCATGTATCTATATGTTATCATTTAGTGTGCAACCAGTGAAATAAGAGTCTGTTGACAGTCACTTTTTTTGGCACATGTGATTCTGATGAGAAAATCCTTTAACACCTGGTTTGACATCAGTTTTCTTTTGCTGCAGTCAGACGCCTTTTCACATGCATTAAAACCTCTGAACCTAAGAAATTGATTATCTGATTGGCAAGAAATTTCCCATAAACTGAAAAAAGGGGGTGAAAAGGTGAAAATTAGCCATGGGGAATTCTTACCTATGATCAAAATTGGGGGGAAAATATCCAGTAAACTGTGTCTGTTATTCTTTTGATTATTTTAATTATGTTACAGAATTACATTTTCTTGGCCTTTTCTTTGAGTCTTTTTTTGGCTTATTTTCAAGTAATTCTTTTCATTTCTTTTCAAGTCTCTTGTCACCCTCTCCCTATGTTTTTCAAAGAAATCAAGTAAATTTGCTCAAGTTTCAAAGGATTAATAGCTGAATGCATTGTACGAGCACACCTGAGGTTTGCAGTGAAGTATCCAGGCTTCTGTCCTTCCCTCTGTCCTCCTGTGACAACTATTCACAATTTAACTTGAGTGTCATTTGCGGTAATCTGTACATCTTTGGGGAGTTGGCTTGGTGACCACAGCCATGAATACAGGATAATTAGAACATATTAAGTGCAGGAATAGATGCAGGCTAAAAAAATCCCCCCCAAAATGTATGTAAAAATATACTTTTTTTTGCTTTGCTACTACAGACAACCATGCAATGCTGCCCAAAATGCCAGTATTATTACTAGCAGCAGTAGTTGTACTGCAGTTCTGTGTGTGGTTTGTCCAAATGGTGTTACTGTAACAAAACAACTTTTCACTCTCATCAGTGATGTTAATTTCAGTGTGTAGTTTTGTAGTACAACACCATCACTAACTGTGACCTAAATGCTAAAGGGGTGCCCAGTATCACCTGGTAGAGCTACTGGGCTCTGTCCTGGCTGCAGCGGCCAGGGTTTGATTCCACCCTCGGCCCTTTGCTGTATGTCAGCCACTCTCTCTTTTGGGGTGGGGGTTGTACTTTTTATTTTTTTGCTTTTCAAATTCTTGGACCATTTGGATACCCCTCCCTTTAAACATTGTTTTTTGTTATGTTTACTCTGTAATACTTTTCCACTTTGGGGTTACTGCAAGCTAAATAGCCATAACGAAAGCGGTTATGGAAATCAGATTGCAGTTAATGTCAGATATCTGTTAATATCCATGAACAGGTCTGTGTGGCTATTCTTTATTTCATCCAACAACCTTGAGTGTTGACGCCTCCGTTTAGCTTCCTGGCTTTAGATTACATTTGTGTGAATGCGCAAGGTTCGGGTTGACATCTGAGAATAGATACATGTGTTTGTGTGGGTCCGTGGAGACACTGCTGTGGGAAATGTACTGCACAGAGGGCACCATTTGAAGGACTGTGGAGTCTTATTTTAGGAACAGCGTGAAGCAAAGAGGTCTCTGGGTATGTTTTTGGGCACCCTTCCTGTCACGGTCAGTCCCAGTAGGGTGGCTAGGTGACAGGACGACCTGACCATGCATGTAGTCGGCACTCCGGTTTCAGTTGCATCATGATGACACCGGTGCTCTGGGGAACACAGAACGTAGGCAGACAATAGCAACCAGGCAGAACAAACCTCCCAGCATGCCTCAGAGGGCAGCAGGGAACGGCTCAGAGCAGGAGGGACCCGGGTTCACACTGCTCCCAGATCAGCCAGTCACCTACTGGAACCACCACACAATGCAGCTCGCATAGCTCAAAGAGCAGAAAGGAAAGAGTGTTCTGAACAACTATTTAACCCTGTGAAGCCTGGAGTGGCTTCACTTTGTTTGTACTGCTTTCAGATGCAGTATTTACTTTTGAAATTAGTTTGATTTCTTTCAAAAATATGCTGAAAAAGGTAACAAGCAACTTGGTAATGGGTCCACAAATTGCAAAAAAAAAAATGTTTTAAAAAAAGTATTGTATTGTATATTTAAAATTATGTTACAGAATTATTTTAATTTAAACGCTTTTCAGGTTGTTTCCTTGTTGTTGTTGTTTTTTAACTTTCCTTTTTTTGATAAAAATGTTTAATTTACAGGTAATTTTCCTATACTTTTGACTAATTTTGTGCTAATTTGGGGGTTTTGGGATTATGTCTCTGTTGCTATGGAAACTCATATTAGATAAAGGATGATAATAGCCAGTGCATTAATTTAGAATGGTGAACAGAAAGTTTAACTGAAACTACTTTGTAAGAGTCCTTTGTTAAGAACTGACAGACAACCTGCAGACAATCAGAAGGGACATTTGACTCAGACCATGTAATAGATGTATGCAGCCTCACATACAGTGTCATCATGATTGAAGTCAGGTCATGGAAAAGGCAACAACTGGATGGCCCAAAACCTCCACAATCATTAGTGCTCTTTTTGTACCCCATTTCGATTTAGAATTGGATAAAAGTATTTACCCGTTTAAAGGCTCAGTTCACCCAAATTACAACCTGAGATTTCTGCCTCCAACCCAGTATAATTGAGTTAAATGGATCTCATTTGTGGTTTATGAAGGATTGAAAAATGACTTTTAATGAATTAAAAAGTGACATCAGTTTCCAGAGACACTGTCCCAGTGGTTCATGATAAGCAAAGAATTTATTATGAACAATTCAATAGGAATTAGTCTTAGGACCACAGCCAAGATTTTAGAAGTCTTGAGGTCAGAAGACCAAGACCCACACCCCTAAAATATTAAAGGAAATATGTATATTTCAAAAAATAAAAGAAATTCAACAAAATTAATTGAACTTAACTACATTTAGACCCTCTTAGTTAATACTGTACCTGAAAATTCCTTAACAAATTAACAATTTTGGGGGGAAAGAAAAAAATATGAAATGACCTCAGTGTACCTTATTGGCAAGAATAGTCACTCTGAAAACTGTTGTCAGGGAGGTCAGTGGATTATCCTGAGTAACCATGATGCTGTTTAATAAAAAGCAGTAAACCACTTTATATATTTATTCATTTATTTACATTTGAAGTCACACCAAAAAAAATTCTTTACCTCCAATATATTGGGGCAGAAACCTCAGTCATACATCTCAAACTCTGGAAAGCTCAAACTGAATCTGTCTGCATTGATAGATAACACTGTGTATTTTTGTGGTGTATTTGGGTGAACTGAACCTTTAATGCAAAAATAATTTTTAATTAAAAGTTTGCGACTCCAACATGATCAAAAGAAGCAAAATGTACAGTGTCCCAATCAATGAAATTCTCAACTACTGAATATGTAAATAAATACCCAGCTAGCGGGAGATGTTCCCACAACATTTGCTAACATTACCTACAAGTTGCAATAATGTTCTAAAGAAAACATAAAGACATAAAACATAACATAAAAACAACATAAAGAAAACATTTTAATCTAATGTTCAAAGAGCGTTTTAAGGATGTTTATTATTTCAA
Source organism: Plectropomus leopardus (assembly GCF_026936395.1). Taxonomy (NCBI): domain Eukaryota; kingdom Metazoa; phylum Chordata; class Actinopteri; order Perciformes; family Serranidae; genus Plectropomus; species Plectropomus leopardus. The sequence continues at coordinate 33,700,886 of NC_142189.1, read as the reverse complement.
TTAATGTTCCAATGAGGTTAAATGCTGACTAAGATGTAAAGTTATAACTGCAACATTCTGAGGATGTTTTGCTGATGTTGAGAGGTGACAGATCATAGAATTTTCTTTTTATAAAATGTTCCCACAATGTTACATGAGAACAAAGGAAGAACATTTTTAAAGCAACAACCAGAACTTGTTATTGGAGTCTAAGATTACAGATCATTTTTTATATGAAAATATAATGTGATGTGATATGTTAACAACAAAAAACATTTTTAACACTTTTTTAAAATGCTTATAGATAATGTTACCCTAACTTTAGAGAAGAACGTTCTGGGAACTAAAAGAAAACTTGCATTGGTGCATTGTACCATTCTTAGAATGTTTTTAGAACCAAAAATTGCTTGCTGGGTAGTCCCGTTGGGTTCCCAGACTGTTCTCAGAGAGTCTGCCATCAAATCAAAGCTGGACCACACAGACTTGCTGTTATGATCTTCATATTATCATATTACAGAACATGAATTTTCAAAGCCACAAAACTCCTGTTGTGTCCCTCAGTAAAAGTCACTCCGGCAGATGGGGGTGGGGGTGGGGGGGGTTGTAGGGGCTTGGGTTGCTTAGGGGAGTTGATGGGGTTGGAGGGTGGGGGGCAATCCCCTGTCTCTCTGCAAACACAACAACAACAGCAGCAACACACTCCTCGCTGCACTCCTGATGTATTTTCAGGCAAAAACAGGCATATTTGCCAGCTGTGTAATTTACTGCGGCTCTCATTTGCATATTAAAGCCTTAATTAGCCCCTCTGAGCGTGTGTGCGCCTGTATGTGTGTGAGTGAGGGGTTTGGGGGGGCTGTAGAGTAATCATTTGGACGTGTAGTCAGGGGAAGAGGCGGTGGAGGGGGGGGGATCAGCATTTCGGGGTCTGGATTGGGGCCGGAGGGGAGCGGATTTACTTCCCGCCCCGGTTCCCCCTGTGGACCGGCTGGTTCTGATACGGAGCGAGGTGGAGCTCTTTGATGAATAACACTCGACATGTCTCCTTGACATTTTTAATCACTCCCACTCTTCCAAACCAAGAGGTGTGACCTGCACTATCACAGGAGGAAGGGAGGTGTTTTGATCCTCTCAGTGAGTGGAGGTGATGGGGAGCTGACAGTCAGGAGAGAAGGCGGGAACAAGGAAATGCTGCACTCTTTAAAGTCTTCATATTGTTACTGTAACACAACTTAGAGCCAGACTTAGCACATCATGTTGACAAGTGTTGATTGGAAAGCTCTTGAAACGTGATTGTCCCTCAGTTTTCCACTCAGGTAGCTACGTTACATATGTACTGTATCTGCTCGTTCCTGCAACTCACTGAAACTGATCTGCATTATTAGTTCAATGATAGAACCAAAGCTGCACCGTCACATCGAATTACAAATAAATATTTTGTGCTTCAATTTAATTTCCTGTAAAATACTTCATGGATTTGAATCATTAAGTTAAGAGTAATAGTTAAACATCCCAGTCAACACATACGTAGGCCCCATGTGGGTAGTAAATGGGCTGAAAAATGGGACTTATATGGAATTGCCAACGGGTTCCATAATGGCCTTGTGCCAATGGTCCACAGGATGGGTAGCTGGCTCCAGATAAGATGCCCATTTTGGGTCCATAGCCACCTGGTACACAGGTAGCTCAATGTGGGGCCCACTTGGGGAAGCCCATCAAGGTGGGCAATTGGAATGGGGTCATTATGGAACTTATGGACAATCACATATTGGGCCCATTTTTCAGCCCATTTACCACCCAAATGGACCCCACATACAAATGTTTGCTGGATTTAGGGGAATAATAACCCTTGTGCTGAGGCTGACATGAGAAGATTGATATCAATCTCATTATTGAGTAAAAAGCTAAAGCCAGGCTGTGGTTAGCTGAGCATAAAGACTGGAGGCAGAGGGAAACAGCTAGCCTGGCTCTGTGCACTCACAGCTGACTACCAATGTTGTTAGACATTGATATTTGGTTTAAATAATTTAATTTAGGTTGTGACATCACATGACCAATATTCAATGTCAGGATGTCTAATGCCAACGTCAATGTTACATAGAATCCAGATAACAGATGAGTAGTGGTTTTCACAGTTGTGTTGTTCAGTAAGCAGAATCCAACATGAACATTTCATGCCAACGCCATCGTGATGTAGAGCAATAACACTTCGTCTTAAGGTGCGGAGAACAAAACCCAAAATCTGCAATGTTACACACACATGAAATTCCAACATCGATAAACATTCAAAATATTGTATCATATTTACATCCAGTGCTAACTAGGAAGTTAAAGACTTTACCTTCTTTGTATCAGAATATGATTTTTCTGACCAGTGGTGGACCATATGCTCAGTGTCCCTCTTCCATTCCTTCAACACCCTTCTTGAAAAGTCTTTCATTATGTTTTAAATTAGCTGTTTTTCTTTGTCTGACCACACCGTAAAATCTGACAAGTTTATCGTACTTGAAATAATCTTGGAAACTGATTACCCTAAAAAAGGAAAATAAATGCAGCTGTAAATCTTAATATATGTTTACTTTACATATAATTGTTACTTCTACTTCTACTTTACATCTATTGTTTACTTTAAATGTAGCCATATTTACATAATTTTGTGAAGTTGTTGCAACTTAAAAATGACAAGTGAAATGACCTTGTTCTTTCTAAGTGTTAGCAACTTCAGTAAACCAAGTTAGTCTGACTTAATTTAATCATCGAAAAGAGGATTTTGCCGATGATGAAGTCTGGAGATCTGGGAGTTCTGTTCTGTTCTGTCAACATGACTGACTAGTTTGCAACCAGCAGAATTCATATATACAGCACAGAAAACTTGGTTTACAGAAGTGCCTCAAACTTAGAAAGACCCATTTAATTAAACTTGTAATTTTTAAGTTGCAACAACTTCATGAAACTAAGTCAATGTAACTGAACAATTAGATATAAAGTAAAGATAAATCAAGATTAATAGATATATTTACTTATGCTTTTTCAAGGCAATCGGTTCCCTAGATTTTTTATGTAAAATCAACTTTCACAGAATTCACAGTGCAAATTAAGGCTTGTCTGTGTGCAACTCCCACCGTAAAGAGACGAGAGGCCGCACATTACAAACTGCTGTAAAAACCCAGTTCAGAAACATATTCCAAATAGGCTGTATACATGCCCAAATAATGCTACCTGAGTAATCCTAGCATATCCCACGTCTTCATTTGAAAATATTATATTCAGAAAATGATGTAATCGGAATATTTAAACAGAATATACTATTTATTTGACCCACAAACAATTCAGGATATTGTCACATTCTGAATAATAGGGAGTATTGGTGTACATGTAGCCATAGCCACTGTCTGTCTGTATAATTCTGCATAGTGTTGTTATTGATTTATCTGTCATCCACAGAGTGAGCCCAGCCGACACAGGCTGACAGTAAATGTACAGTTTGAGTGGTGAAACTAAATTGCTTTTCCAAACTTTATTCACTTAGAAGCAGACACACAGCACATAGTGTGATTCGACATTTTTGAGGATCCACAAGGTGGTTTTATGCAGAGGAGGTTTTTCTCAGTGGTCATAGCCCAGTAAGTGCACATTCCCCATTCAGACATGCAAGACGCTCGCTCAAACAACTTGGCATAATGACCAAAACACTGCAAGTTCTGCAATTGATATGGGCCTCCTCTGCATAAGGGGGCATATGTATATAAGCTTCGCATAAGTGGGGGTATCGGATCGCATCGCCTTTCAACGGGCATGTCCTGAGGCGCCACGCTCAAACAGTCACCCATCAGCAGCTGGCAGCCTCTCATCTGACTACCATGAAGCCCCATGCGTGTCTATGTCTCTCGCTCCCTTCATCCACAAGCCACGTCCCTTTCACTTTTGAATGGCGGGCTGACTGCAGAAATTGCCCCTGTCCACCATGCGCACTGAATATTTAACTATGAATATGAAATATCTTGGCAAGACTTCAACCACCTTCAAAAGTAAGAGCCCCTCTAACTCTCCCAGAGTACCCACGCCCTCGCAGTGTCCCCCCTGTTTTTGCACTCGTGGGTCGATCATCCCGTCCCTGTATGGAGGGGTGTCAGGAGAGGAAGTGCTGAATGATCTTCTCCGGTTGGGCACCAAAGTCACCGATTTAAGGCGAAACTCCTGTCACTAAAGCTCAGCTAAGGTGAGGCTCCTTCAGTGCAGTGCGGGGTTCTGCTGGAGAGAGGAGACTGACAGAGTGAGAGCAAACACAATGGCTGAGGAGTTCTGCTTTGGCGGATTGCCTCCTTTTGCTTTTCTTCCCATTTAAGGCCCTCCCTCCATCCTCGCTGCTAGACAACTTTCCCTTCTACTTCACCTTCATCCACAAAGCGGACAGCTCTGCCGATTGCAGATCAATACTGGCCTGCGATGATCAGCACTTAACATGTTCCGCCCCAGACTATCAGTAGGAACCAATTTGTTTATGGAGATTTAATTGAGTTAATGTTTAAAAGCAGGTTTTAAAAACTGGGCCTGTGTCAGCTCATTGGGTTTGTGCTGTGTCCACCTCCACACTCCCATGCTGGGTATGGAAATAAGAGAAGGACCTAACTGGAGGGAAACAAGTTTTGGCACGTTCGAGGCCACGGTCAGAGCGAGCTCTGGGCCAGCCGGCCTCACCTGAGGCAGCCTTAAGGAGGGAAATGCTATTATTTGACAGTGTCATCAGTGACTTTCAGGATACTCAAATGCTAATGCATTTGTCAAACCCTTTGAAACCTGGAGCGACATCACTTTTCTTGTGCTGCTTTCACATGCCTTTCACAATATTTAAACCTTTGAACCTGTAAGCAGAATGGTGCAATTTCTTTTGAGCAACTTGCCAAGAAACATTCCACAAACTGCAATAAATAGTAGCTTTAGTCAATCATTTTTCAAAAAGCTAGAGACAAATGTCTAGGGAAAAAGAAAAAAGCCAGGGAAAAACTACATTTTATAATTATCATTATTACATATATAAAACTACGTTACAAAATTATTATAATTTTTAAGTACTTTTCGGGTAGTAACTCAGGAAAGGAATGCATATAAAGGTGGGATTTAAAAATGTTTTCCCTTTTAAAGGTTATGGAAATAACTACCCCAACACAGAATTTAAAGAGTCTCAAACTGCTGTACAGTGGACTTGATACTTGGCCTGTGATACAAAACTTTCAACCTCTGTAGCACCAGTCCTGTGTGCAAAAACTTACAGCCAATGTACATCACACAATGTCCCATCATTCATTACTGAAGGACAAAGTGGATTTGCCTAACAGCCTCAGAATGGTAGCCTGAATAAACTATGTGAATGTAATATTTTTTGTTTTTTCTGCTGAGTTGATGTTGGGAAATAGGACAGTGGAAAATTCTTAAACACTATGAACTTCAGTATGAAACAACAGGCATCATCCTCTCGTATGGACAGTTTGTCTCTGTTGACAGCAGATCTGTAATTTATTAAGACATACTTCTCTTTGTGTCTCGGTCCTGCCGTCCTGTCTTGCATGTCCCTCATCGTCTATCCTAGAAACATCCTCCACTGTCCCATTGCCCCCCCCCCAAGTCTGGTCCGGGCACCATGGAGGGGAGGTAATTGGATTTGTTGTCACCTCCACTGGCTGGCAGGCCCGGCCTGTCTGCTCAGCTTAGTGATGAAGACATCAGTGTGACAGGGACCCTGGGAGAGGATCAGCTGGTGTCCTGGACGCCACTAATAAAGCTGTGGTCATGCCACGGCCATGCCACCATGGCTACAGCCAGCTGTTACCTCTGCCACCTCTTCTCTAGTGCTAGTGCCCATTCCACAGCTTGGGGAGTGGGGGGTTGGCTGACACAGTGAATGAAGAGTGGGCAGCCTTATTAAAGCAGATGCCAGTACCCCCTTTGCTCTGTCAGAGAGGTCAGAGAAACACTCCCAAAACACTCCTCGGTGGTTCCGGGCAATACTGGCACGGGGCCCCGGTGTCCTGGCATCGCCTGTGACGTACTGTGTCGCTCGGCATCTTATTAAAGCTCTGACAGGAGGCTAGCCAAAGTCAAGGTCTGTAGTTTAGGCTTCAGTGCAGTTGTCCCCTGGTTCACCCCATCGGGGATCAATGAGTGATGTCCTCAGTGTCCTGCAAAATATGCCGTCTTTAAACAGTCTTCTAATTAATGCAAAAAGGAATTCTGGTTGATCCTCCTACAGATGCTTGCACAGTTCTATCTCTCTATCTAAGCCAATTAGTGTGGCTCAGATATAGAGACAGGAAATATTCTTGCAGCTTATAAAAATGGCTGTGTGGTGGTGGCTCTGAGTTACAACTGAAAACCGAGTCAATTTAAAGTGGTATCATCACAGTACATTTCACACTGAATAGAGCCTAAATCGAGTCCAAAAAAATCAGGCCTGACCCTAAATAAACCCTCAAGTTTCTGTCCAATTCTGACCCGAGCCCAACCCTCGGCAGCAGTTTTGGGCTCAAAAACACAAAAAATTGTACTGTAAAAATATGCCTGTAATATATTATAAGTAATATTCAATTAAATATATATTTTTCAATAATAAAACATGTATTACAAGCTAAGGGCTGGCGTGTTGCCTCGCACCACTTCTCTGTCTTCTCTCCCTTCTGTTAGACTGTCATCAAGTGTATGACAGGTACGGCAAAGCAGGCTAAGCCTCTTGGTGTGTGTAGTACGCACGGCAATGCAGTGGGTTGATGTTGATCAGCACTCTCCGCTGCAGCAATTCACCTTGCTGTCCCCCTTGCCCTTTCTCTTAATTTCCATCCCTCTCTCGCCTGTTGTTCTGTGGCTTTCCCTCTCTCTCCCCCCTCTTTCTCTCTCGTTCCCTCTCAATTCAGTCCATTAAAACCCTTGCCAAAGTGCCATTTAAGCATGAGATAGTTACCAGCAGTTTTCATGAAATAAATAAATGTTAAATTGGTGAGAATCTGACCCAATTCAAGCCTGAGGGAATAGTAAGAAATTACAGCCCAGCCCGGCCCAAACCATGCACGTCAGGTCGGGCCCAGTCAGGTTTGGGCAGAGAATCAAAGCTCTAATACTGAAGCATGAATGAGCGTAGTGGAGATGAGGCTGACCAGGCACCAGTGTGGTGTAAGGTGTGCACTGATGATGTGATGGCAGTGATGACTGGAGTTAAGGCAGTGAGGTGCAGTAATGGCAGTGGTGATGATGTGGTTGTAAAGATGGTGTGAGGATAAAGGCAGCATGTGAATAGTGAGTCTGTGACACAGTGACGATGGGACTGGATGGATGATAGCATGGAGGTGATGGCAGTGTGACGCTGATTTTTTATGCCTTTGCGGCAGTGACAGCCATGGCCAGAGGGATAATGTGTTCCGGTTGTCTTTCCGTACATACATCCCATTCTCATGAATGCATTATCTGAAGGGACTGAGGGAATGTCTTTGGCCCAAACGTTCACTTAGACTCAAGGGTGTACTGGTTAAATTTTGCTGAACATAGGTGAAAGGTCAAGGTCACTCTGAGCCAAAGATCCATCTCATTCTTGTGAAAGCAATTTCTCAAGATTTCCCGAAAGGAAAATTATTCAAATTTGGAACAAACGTTCGCTAGGACGCAAGATGAACTGATTAGATTTAGGTGGTCATAGGTGAAAGATCAAGGTCACTTTGAGCTCATCTGTCTTCAAATTTGGCACAAACGCTGACTTGGATTCGATGATGAACTAATTAGATTTAGCTAGTCAAAGCTCAATGCGACCATGACCTTGCATCCGTCTCATTCTTGGGAACGCAATTGCTCACAAACACCTTGAATGATATATATATATATATATATATGGACTCAACAATGAACTGATTAGAATTTGTAATTATGTCCGTCACATTCTCATGGAGAGGGCCTTTTGGGAGTTTCCTCAAATTTGGCCCAAATGTCCACTTGGATTCAATAGTTTATTATTTAGAATTTGATGGTTGAACATCAAAGGTTGGGAATTCACAAAATGACAAAATTTCAAACAAATTCTAATAAGATGAAGTGATGACATGTCATAGATTTTTATAAAAAAGAAAAAAAAGGGAATCAAACAAACAAACAAACAAAAAAGCCACAACATAACAAAAAACAAAACCCACAACCCACCCAGCCAAGATAACCAATGGTAAATCAGAGGATCCTACAATCAGTTGGCAGCAAAAATCATTAAATGGCATTACACTGTAATTTTCACCAAATATGAACAAAAGGTTGACAGATGGTATTACATAATTTCACCTGCTCATTTCTAATATATCTTATTCTCTCCAGTTTCAGCAGTACTTAACAAGATCATCAAGTCACAGTTTTACATCAGGGATGCTTCTACCCTTCCACAACGTTAGCAAACATTTCTGAGCTAACATGATACAGTAGCTGATGAGTCGTCTCTGAGTCGATGTGAAAATGTCTGATGTCTCGGAAATATTTATAGCAATAGTTTGTGGCTCAGGCTCAATTCTGGATTTATGAATTTTTGAAATGATATTGTAATTCTAGTTTTAAGCATTTTTTACAAACCATGCATTCTTTGAGATGTTTTTTTTTAATCGACATTTTAGTTTGAAAGCCTCACATTAAATCAACCAACACAGTGCACTGACATGGGAGGCTCATTAGCTTGATTTCGCTCACCTGGGCCTTCTCATGCTATAAAAGCTGGGCAAGGTGTTCATTGGCTCTCCTTCTTCCTTCAGCAGACATCCACCCTGCATTGCTGGTTTTGATTTACTTTTATTCATTTTGGTATATTTTAGTTTATTAAACTATAAATGTTTTAAGTAAATCTCTTGTGTGGACACCTTCCTTGTCAAATTCACTGAGCCAGTTTGTGGCTCATGGGGGCTAGTCTGGGAGTTGAACCTGAGCCCCAGTTTGTGACGAGGATATACTGCACTCAAAACCTATAAACTCAGAACAAACATGGCTGATCAATACGCAGTTAGTGAAAAACCCCTGATAAACCATTGCACAGCCTCCCAAAATCAGGTTTATATCCGAGAAGTGGGCCGCATCTATCTAATCCTTCCCTCCTCTTCAGTCTGTTCAATCTGAAAACACATGTGCACTACCAATGCTTTGAAAAAAAAATAAAAAACAGGACAGGACAGGACACAAACACTCCATGAAAACTAAAATGGCTAATAAAGAAATAGAATGAACAAAATCTATATGAGAATCAGATGAGTGCTGCATAGCAATGCATGTGCCCTTAAGGAAACAATAGTGCAGAGTAGTCTGTTATTATTCCTTTATTTGCTGCATGTATTACTTTTGTCTGTACTGTGAATTTAAATATGATTAATAAGGAGGAGACATTTAAGTGTGTTTCACTTTTCATAAAGCTGTGAAAAGCTGCTGTCCATTTAATGTTACAGCTGCTTTATTAGACGCTCAGTGGTGAGTACACATACCAAAGAAATTTTAAAAAAATACAGAAAGAACTTTTCTCTGCATTTTTAATGTTTATTTATGTATTTATTTATTTATTTTCACTGTGCTAGTGGTATAATAATTAAGATCTAAAAATATTGTCAATGACATATTTTGGTAGTTGGGAACCCACTACAAAAATATATAATTACAGATCACGGGTATTTTTAATTATTTGACAGATGGTCACAGTTGGTCACAGCTGAAGATATACCCCCACACAGCTAGTTGCTATTGGACCTTCTTCTGGTTGACCTATTACATCACATACCAAACAAGTTAGCATGTGGCAAACAGTAAAAACACGGATATGTTTTCAGCGCCGTGCATTTTGTTGCACTCTACACTTTATTTGGTACCTTTGTCTTGTTTGTTTTCTCCCCCTCTTCCTCTTTTATTTTTGTCCCGGCTTTCTTCTACAAATTTATGCTGTTTAAGTTCTGGGTCAAATCCTGGCGCGGGTACTACGGAGCATGTGCAGAATGCCTAGACCAGTTCAGGGCCAGTTGAGGCGTATATGTAAAAAGAGTAAATCGTCTGCCAACTGCATTATCGAGGTGTGATGGTTCAACTTTGAGAAATTCGATTAAGTAAAATTTCAATCGGACTAACATGTTCACATGTAGTTTAAGAGTCCAGATTTAGTCAAACTAAACATCAAACTAACATCATGTGAACATTCTGACAGAGTGTCACTCAGGCGGCCATGCCCTCAAATATGCATAACTTTGGGCATTAAGGAAAAATAAAACCAACAAAAAAAAATCAACCCCATACAGTTGTCACTAATGTTGAAAAAACTGAACAAAACTGTTTTAAATACCTAGCTGTAGACATGTTAATTTCTGCTGTAAAGTTGAACATTTTGACATGGGATTGTGTGGGGATTTGGCTTCATTTTTCAGCCTCGGATGTTGCTGCTTGTTTAAACCCCATGGTGTTAGTCATTGCTAAATATTGCAAAATGGTGTTGTATTGGACTTATTTCCATTCCCGGTTGCTAAACAACAGTGACTGGCTGCTCTGGGTGCAGAGAGAACCAGGTCAGGAGACAAGGAGAGTCGCAGGTGGAGACGAAACTGGCACTTCTCATCTCTAATTTCACAAAACACAGAATTCCACACACACTACGGCTACTTTAAGGCTCGTTCTACCAGTTAGTGAGAGAACAGATCCCGACAGATGGCTTGGTGGTTATTAACGGTGATTAAGATGCTCTCTGACAGATGACCTGGCATGACTAAGGTGTGGGTGACCTATATTCCATCCACACACACATGCAAACACACCTCACCAACACGGTAACCTCGGAGAACATGTCGGGGGTGACTGCTGTCACCTGAAACATTTCCGTACATATGGCAGCTCAGCTCAGGCGGAGGCTGTTTCACTGATCCTTCACTTGGGCTGCTCTCCTCTCTTCTCTGCCTCATCCGCTACATTTCAGATACATTTCTACACATAAACACTCTTATATAATATATATAGTATCCACCAACATGCTCACATAAGCCGCATGAACACGTGTATGAAAAATATTTGCATATATTAACTAATGACTGTATCAGATGATTGCTGTGTGCCGATGAATAACAGCTGCCATCAGTTGATGATAGAGATTCCTCACTTATCATCTGCTCTGGCTCTGTCCAAACAGCACAAAACATACACAAAAGTCATTTTAAAAGTCAGCCTTTAATTCCCACCTTCTTTATTCCAATTTTAGTTTGGAACTAAATGTCACAGTGAGGACAACTTGGGGGGTCGTGCTTTGTTTTATGTGAGAAGTCTGACTTTTCAACCAGTCTGTAATTCAGCCACCTTACAGATAACACAGAGACAAAACAAATGGGGAAGTAGTTGGCAGGGTTCACCCTCAGGGAGTCCATTTGAGAAATGTCACTGATGTGGAGGCCTCACAGAGGTGGCACTGAGGAACGTCAGGAAAAGCTGAAGAGGAGAGGGAACTCAAACAGCTTCAGGAGTGACGGTGAAAGGGGCTGACCAGTGGGAGGAGCCCCAGACATATTCAATAAACTTTGATTAAAAAAAATTAAAGGAAACAGATGACAAGTGTAGTTACTGCATGGATGTATTAAAAAGATCTGGATACAGTACAGAAGGGGGGATTATTTCTATGAGAGCTTGAATGGCGGTCTAAATATGTAATCTTGCGGCTTTTTAAGAATTTCCAAATGTTATCAAACTTGATGGCTTATATCTAGATAGGCAAAGTCATTTTGTTGGGGGTTTGAGGCTTACAACAATTATCCACTGATCTACAGCCGTCTCTATCCCAATGTTAATCGATGTGGAAAAGTCTTTCTGGGCTCGTGGGCATCACGTGACGGACCTGGACCATGTAATCCACTTTTGGCCACTATAAAATTTGCTTCAGAATTCCATGGGGCTTGAGTTAATGTTGTCTTTGTAGTTCCAAGTATTTTTATTTATTTATTTTTTTTTTAAGTTACAGTGGAAAAATACCATAGTATTCTCTGTGAGGCTGAACTTAGCACGGTGGTACTTTGAGCTAAATGTTGACGCTGGGTTTGACTTTTTTTTTCTTGCTTTGTTTTTTTTTCTTTTCTTTTTTCTTGTTTGTTTGCTAATATTCAGGTAATTTAAAATGACCCAGAAATTAACTTCTGGGTCATGTCTTCTTAAGCTGCTCATTGCCTTCTTTCCATGTTTTTGAGAGAAATCAAGCCAATTTGCTCTGGTTTCAAGGGGTTAAACCACCCAAAGTTCAAACTGCACTTATAAATGGAGCAAATACGTTGCCTTTCGTCATTTATGTGAATTTACTGTGTAGTTTGTGTCAGTTTGACTCAGTCAGTGTACAAACCATACAGTCAGTAGCTGTGAGAGTTTGCTTGTGTGTGTGTGTGTGTGTGTGTGTGTGTGTGTGTGCGCGCACACATGCATGCGTTCACCAGCTTTACTTTTTGTGTGTTAATTTCCTCCAGACTTTCTTCTGTTTCTGGTCCATGTAACAATTATGAGGCAGATTCATAAGGCCTTGGGAGAAGTGCTCACCTTTCAGTCACGCTCAAACATTTTAGATGTGTACGTGAATGCTTGTTTTTTTTGTTATTGCACATTTCACAAAATTCTGCCTCCACATTTCAAGAAACAGAGAATTTTGTCAACATCAACAACATCCAGTGAAAAGCCGGGGGGGGGTGGAGCGTAATCTCCTCCAGCCTCAACAATCAAACACAGCTCTACCTGTGTTGATTTAAGCTGAAAAAAAAGTTGTAAAAGTGTGAAGATCAATTAGTCAGAATGAAAGTAGGGCTTGGGAGAGCATGGCCGGGGGTCTCTGCGGTGGTCTCTCCAGATAATCAGCAGCCCAGGGCCCTCCATAATCACATGGAGGGGTGTTAGCTTTCACACGCCGCTGCTAAAGAGGGGGATTAGAAAGTCACACAGCCTGATAAACACAGCCCAGGATGGAAAGACGAGAGAGAGACAGAGAGAGAGGGATGGATGGATGGATGCTACTGTGTTCTGGTAGGCAGGGCAGGTTAAGGTCAGGGAGTAGTAGCTGCTGAAGAACTTCTGGTCTGTTTTTTGGAAAGAAACGAAACCTGAGTTTTCTTGTACTGTACTAAGAAACCTTTTTACAAGCATTTAAACTTGAGAAACCTGAGAAAATGGGTTGACTTTTTACAAATTCCTTGCTAATTTTGGGGGGCATAACTTTTAAAGTTGCTTGTTGCCCTCTTCCCATATTTTTAAAATAAATAATACTGCCACTTTAGGTTACAAAGGGTTAAAAAAAAGAACAAAATTAAAAGGCAGTAAGTAAAAGGCAGTTCTGGGTTTGGTTCCAAAACAGATATAGTAACATATGAGCATTCCCACGCAGTGCTAAACACTGACAGCAGAGGAGAAGCATGATGGTAAAATTAACACTGAAACAGATCATTTAATGCAAGTCAGTTTTCTAGTGGAATGTATATGCAGGTATACAAAGAATACCCACCACTTTCTCTGGCTGTTTACAATATACCTACCTGTCGGTCAGAAAGCCATTGAAATATATATATTATACAGGAGCACAGTCTTCACATCCACATAGGCCAACTAGGCAGTTGCTCAGGGCAGCACTTTGGCAAGGGCGGCAGAATGTAGGTGTGCCAACTATTGATGAGTAAAATCATGCAGTAACCAACAGCAGTAACCGCAGGCTGCTAGCATACTAGGCTATGCTTTCTGTCAGTACAATGAGACATGTCTGCAGCTCACACCAGCCAGTGGTAGCCGGGCCCACTGACACCAACTTCCATTGTCTTTGAAAACAAAAAAAAAAAAAACAATAGTCATGAATGTGAGGATACGGAGCAGGTGATGTTACTGTCATGTCATTGTAGTCGGATGTTAACAAATGGAGAGAGTCTGAAAAGGCCCTGCCTCATTTATTCAGCAAACAACAATGTTACGTGTTCCTTCTGTTGTAAACTTTTTTTTGGGGGGGAAGTGAGAGAAAGTCCGGTCTTATCAGAGACAGTGTTGAATACTGGAGAATATATCAAGTATCCTGAAAATTCAAATAAATCAGCTGAGTGGATAGAAAGTTTTCATGAATGGAAAGAGTTGGGCTTAAGTTTGGCCTTGCAGAACACAGTGCACACTCCTGAAGGTAAGCTTTATTTACTCTCTGGTAAGTTACATCCAAATTCTAATTACCATTGGTCACATGTGTTTGATGGCACAACTGCACATCAAAAAGTGGTGTATAGAGAGATTTTCACTGGTATTTAGTTTGAAGAGCTGGAATTGTGTTATTTCTTAGCAATAATTAGCTCTGTGCTGTCATCACTCTGCTGTATAGAAACTCTGAACCAGGTTAAGAAATGTAATATAAAGATCTATTTTTTGTGTTATTTGTATATGGTTCATCAAAATTCTTCCATGATGAGTCATACAAACTTTCATATTGTTGGCACTTCGAATACATGTTTGTTGCACTGACCATTTGTGTTATGTGTCAGCCATATTGGTGTTTGTTGTTCCTGTTTGCTTTATGTGTTAGGCATGCTGGTCTTGTGTTATTGCTGGTATGGTACATTGAAGATAGAGAAGAAGAAAAAGTGCATGCTCTCCCTGTACAGGAGAGTACACCCTCCTCCTCCCTCATAACCTACCATCTACCTAGTAGTACAACCATCTCATTAACTATTACTACACCACTGCAGGTATCTGCCTGGAGACTGCAGACCAGAGATGTTCATTGGTCTTTTTGGTGTCTGATGCTCGGGACACTTTTTGGTATCTGATGCTCGGGACACATCTACATTCATTTCAATCTGATGTGGTGGCAACAGTCCCACTTCAGTGCTGCAGGTCTTTGGCCTGCCTATACATATGCCCAATGCAATAGTGGAGCACATAGCACTCATTTTTAATTCTGATCATGTGGTTCATCATACATAAATGTGTGGAGGTGAGGAGAGATAAGGGGTATGCAGGAAAATACCAGTTTAGTGCTTCTTTTTTTTTCATGTGTTGTCTCTGTGTGTGGTTTGTCCTGGTTGACCATATTTTGACTGCCTCTGATTGTCCTTGGTTCTCTTTTTGGATTGGATCTCTGTATAATATTTATATATGTTTTTAATTATCATTCATTTGTGCGCATCAGGTTTGGGGAAGTTTTCCACGAGCCTGTTTGGAACCTGGTCCTAATGAAAATATTTACATAGGCCAAAAGTCCCAGGTTCACTGTGTGTGTGGGGTGTCATTTAATCAAGTGCAGATTTGTTGTCTCTTTGCATTAGTAAATGATAATAACAACTAAAATTAATGAGGGCCTTGAACCATATCCTGCATGATTACCCTGTTTTGATATCTTTATTTTGCTCTCATGGAGAATATTTATACAAACTAGTTTCATTTGTTTTAAAGGTCAATGGTGTTATTCTATATTTTTAATATTGTGCACAAATCCCTCTGTAGTGTCTGACTTTCCTTTGTGGCTCTCAGCTCCAACTTTATTGGTCCCTTCTCAAGACAGAAATCTTTAAAAACAGAAAAACAAAAACAAAAAAAAACAAAAAACACTCATTTCCTCAAACAGCTGCTCACTGCAGACTTTATCCAACAAACAGGAGAGCATGGTGCATTTTTTGGGGACTATTTTTTTTCTGCATGGAGCGTGTTTTATCCTCAAGATCATTCATGGAAATAAGAGTTCAGTATTTCTTGTCATGTCACACTAAAACAATTAGAGTCACAGTTTCATTAAAGAATTGTTTTAGTGAAGTCTTGATTCAATTGGTTTCAGATCACAACAGGATTGCGGTGATTCACGAGTGAGCTGGTGTCACTGTGAGGAGCACAACTGTGATTTGTAACCAACATTTGAATATTTGTTAACCCTTTGAAACCTGAGCAAATTGGCTTGATTTCGTCCAAAAACACAGAAAGGCTTTAGCTCGCTTTATTTTGAAATCCAAAAATACAGCAGGCAAAGTTGTTCCATATCACATCTCGTCAGATCCACTACTGACTTGATGTCCCATTCCTGTCTTGCCTAAAATGGTACAACGCGTTCCTACACAATACAGCAAGGTCAAAAACTTACATTGATCCACACCTAGGCAGACCTCTCCTCGTCTTCTAGCACGACATCATCCTTTCCTCTTTTGTCCTGTGCACTAAAGTGCCTTACGGCACCATAGCTGTGGTACATAAAATAGCCTGCATTCTAACATAAATGACATAATAAATAATGCAAACATAAACCTAACTGTGGTTTAGTCAGCTATTATACACCATTCAAAATATGCAGAAACTGTTGAAAATCAAAACCTATATAATATGTCATATACCAACATTAACATTTTTACCAAGTAAAAAAAATATGTGATTTAGTGGCTCTTAAGAGCAACAGATGAGGAAATGACTCAAAAATAAAGTATTTATTAAAAAGTAAAAGAAAATGAAAGAAAGTTAAAAACAAGTCAGAACAGGGAAATGACCTACAAAAAGTGCTTACAATATTATAATAATGCTGAAACATAATTATAAATATGTTATTATGATTATTATTCCTTAGGATTTTCTTTTTTCCCATAGCCATTTTTTCCTAGCTTCTAAAAAGTAATTTCTTGCAATTTGTGGAACATTTCTTACCAAGTTGCTCACTGCCTTTTCCCTGATGTTTTCTTTTTTTTTAAAAAATTGCACCAAATTGCTACGGTTTCAAAAGTTTGAATACTTGCAAAATCTGAAAGCAGCACAAAAAAAGTGCTGTTGCTCCAAGTTTCAAAGGGTTAAATTCATTGACAGATTTTTATTAAAATATCCATATTTATAGACAGTGTCCTGATTGATCAGTTTGTTGATATTCCCTTTGTGCAGCTTAACATCGGCGCCGAGCTGTGGTGGATAAATTCAAATGCTAGACTGGTTTAAGCTATTCCCCGAACACTGGCAGATAAAGTTTATGTAGAAAGCCATCAACCAAACTGCAGCACCAAAACACAGCAATTTAACAAAAGACAAAGCACACACAAAATCTGTCTGGAATGCTCATAAAAGGCCTGTTGGATCTGTTACCTCACATAAGCTTTCAAATCTACTCAGATACACTGACAAGAGTAAAAGTAATTTACTGTGTGTGTGTGTGTGTGTGGGTCAGAGGAATATTTAATGTTTTATTCACGCAGTGTTTTTCGGAGCGTCTCATGTTCAGCCTCTTGTTTCCGTTGCGGTGACTTTTTATTTTGAGTCTTTTTTTTTTCTAATCGTCTCGCTGTGAACCTCAATATAATTATCAAATCATAACTTCCCAAATATGTTGATGTTGTAATTACCAAAAAAACCCCAGCCCAACATGTACAGTGGAAGCCTGCAGTGAAGCAGGATAACAATGCACGTGGATGTTAACAGAGAGCATGGCACCACCTCCCACCCCTTAAACACCAGGCGTCATTTTCATAATTGTTGTAATGAATACTTCAGCGCTGGAATAATACTGGAATAATTATTTTTGTATTGTGATAGGTCGTGTTGAATCTGTGTGTGCTGCATGTGACAGCGACAGGATTTTCAGACTAAATAGGCTGCAAAAAGACAGGAAAATAATCAGAAAAGTGACAGTTTTCATACTTTAAAATTACACTTTTTGAACACAAATTATCTTTATTTGCTTAACAATCAAATTCAAAAATGTAATTTGGTGGTATTGGGTTTACATTAATGTGTGTGTTTTAAAGATCACCCAGCTGGATTAATTGTAATGGATTTCTTTCTTTGTCTCTTGTACCCCCTGCATTGTCAAAACTCCACAGTCAAATGCCTTAAATACAACATAGCTTTGTTTCTCACAGATGAACATGAAAACACACTCTCATCTGACACACACACACACACACACACACACACACACACACACACACACACACACACACACACACAAACACACACACACACAGGAGTTGAGGGAGTAGATATTTGGTATACAACAGTGACATCTTCAGTCGGAGTGATGGAAGGCTGCAGAGAGCAGAGAGGGAACAATAGAGGAGCATCTTAAAGCAGCTCTGTGTGTGTGTGTGTGTGTGTGTGTATCTGATGGTGGCGGAAATGCTGGTAATTACTGCCATTTATAGATGGAGAAAAGGGCTCAAAGTGCATTCATTAACATTTACTCAGCATTATTCCACATCCACCAAATAACAGCTAATAAAGGATAAAGTGAATCCTGCGTTTGCTGTACAGTGAGAGCTGTTGAAGTTTCCCGATGAAGAAAAGCAGCTGATTGACTTGATGTACAGTCTGACTGGGTGGAGGCTGCAAGTGAAAGCATGTAACAGCAGCACCCAGAGGACTCAGCACCTAACAGGGTCACATTAGGATTCTCTGGTGGAGGGAAATGCACTTGAACATTCCTGCGCTGGCTATTAAACAGACTGTTAAGGATGGAGAGGAGGGGATTTGCTGCCGAGTACGTTTTCACTTACAAGGAATTTGCTGTGGTATTTTGGTGCAAATATACAGTAAACATATTGAGAGGAATTTAAAAAAGAAAAGATAAAGTACTGCAATACTCAAGAACTCAAATATAGAATGGAAAAATGTAGAATAAAAATTTCAAAAACACTTTGACAAAAGTATTACAATTTATCATAGAAATTTTCAATGTTTTGCTTCAGGACAAACCTTTCCAGAGGATAAAAATGGTAATATATTTGTTATTTATTTAACTGTTGTTTTTTTTTTAATTTTCCTTTAACTGCTGCATGTTTTTAACCAAAAATGGACTGTATTGATTTTCGAGTTCTTAAATTCACCAAGGAAGGCAGGAGGACAATGCAGCTGTTTAAGGAGAAATTAAGTGCAAGAATTATTTAAATATGTCCACAGTTTCCAGCAGCAAAAATGGTGGTCAAGCATGTAAGTCCCAATTTTGCCAATTTTAGCATGCAATTATTAAGGCAGGGTCTTTGTATATTTGGACAACTTTTTGGTTTATTCATTATTTCTGTTTTCATTTTCCATGTAAATATCTTCACAGGTATACACAGATAGACTACATGTGCACTTTTTACTGTCAGTTCAAATAATTTATCTGAACTACCTCAGAGCATCACACCCCACCCAAATATCCAGCCGTTGTGTGATTTCCATGTGACAGAGTTCTGACTCAAAGAAGTGATTTTTTTCCCTCATCTGTTCACATCTCAATGATGCACTCAGAGGTCAAAAGTCATACCCCTTTGTGGTTGAGTTTTCCATTCTATATTTCCATTCCTTCTAACATGTTTAATGGTTATTTAATGGATGCACCAAAAAGCAAATTCCCTTAGTATTCATACTTGTTTGATCATATGTAGATGTTTTGTTGACATTTAGAAGCTGCATAACAAGTCTTACAACAAACTCTAATGCAGCTGTAAATGAATTTACTAGTTAATGTGTGCATTTTTCAGCATATCTATCTCCCCATATAAAGCATCTTTACCTGGTTTACAAAAATATTATGAATGCAGGATAACATAAATCAGCAGAGTCATGTCATAATAATATACAATTTGTAGTTATTATCATAAACTGATGTGTCTTAATATATATATACAGTATATATACTGTATATATACACACACACCTTATTTACACTTATACACCTATTGTTGTTATATATTATACACACCTTATATACAGACCTTATATATTATATATTATAAAAACAAGATACTAGCATATTATTTAAAAAAACATGTTTTTAATATATCAAGGTGTTTAATCAATGTCTTATGTATTCAGTGTGTTGTCTGAATCTGAAACTAAATCAACACACAGTTAGGATTTGTTCATGTTTGTAATCACATATAACACTTTACTGTGATATCAAGTATTCATGAACTCTTCATACAGCAGTTATCGATGCACCATAAGAGGAGTTATTGTTCTCAACAAACATATGAATAAAGTCTTAAAGGAATGACCTTATATTTGCTTACAGCTCCATTACAGTGTGGTAGAAAGAGTCTTTCATACTTTTAATAAATACTGAACAGAAGGGGTTAACATCCTGAACTCTGGCCAGGCAGAGAGCCATCACACCAGGCTTCTGATCATATCGGCAGTTGTTTTTAATCAGGAATGATAGAATCAGGTGTTAAAACCATGACAGAAATCCATACCACACATAGGAAAATAAATATTCTTTTTTTTCGTACAAAAAAAAATCACAGACTATTCAGACTTGACCAAGCTTTTTATCTTTTTATGTAAAAGTAGATAAAATTCTGACCAAAAGCTAAACCTAACCAAAATGCTAAAGTCAGTTTTTATTATTATTAAGCAAAGACATACAAATGTAAATTTAACTGTATTTGTTTCCTGCACAATTTCATTAAAAAAATTGTGTGAGACATGTATTCACTGTAAATATGTCATCTTGCATTCTTGATGTGATGAGTTTCTCTGACCATAAATACAGAGAAACTGCTCTGCTAAACCTGCCCAAACACCGCTCCATCATTCGTCCATTTTAAATCAACAAAATGTGCAAAGCAACAAACTGTGCTATTATCCCGTGTGTATATTAATATTTTATTTCAAGACTTTTCCACCCTGAGAAGAGACAAACTCAGGGTTTAAAAAAACAAAAACGCAAAAAGACAAATCCTGAGATTCATTTGAAATGTATCATATGTTTGCCAGAGAATGTGTGGGTTGCGGTGTTTATGAGGAAACACTGAGCCGGGGAGGAAATCAATAACTTACACACCTCCAAATTTAAAGCACTCGCATTGTTGATCAGCCTCAACAATATGACTTAAAAAAAAAAAAAAAGACACAATACGCCACTCGCATAACACTTGAAACTGGCATCTGAGATGTCATTTACATATATTAGCATATAAAGTAATTGGCACAGATGCCAAGGAAGCAGCCGCAAACAGATTAATTGTCATCGAGCAGTCGTGGTGACATAGTTAAAAATGAGCTCCTTTTAAGGCACCAATTATCAGAGAATTTCCAAAGTAACCTTTTTTCATCAGCGCTTCCCTTCCCCACCGATGTCGTCTCAACACACACACACACACACACTATCACACACACACACACACACAGTGGAAGACAGACATGTAATATGCATAGTATCAGCATCCTAAATGTATAAATATTGTAAATAGCTGTCTGTCGTCTCTCAAGTTGTGCCTTTGAAATCAGGCCGCGTCGCATCCCGCTCTGAAAATGAGCACATGTGCCTTTGTTTAGCCTGAGACGAGAACAAACGGCGAATTCTCACACACACTCATTGTGAGAATCCGTAATGAATTTTCACAGACAGAAATAAGAATGCCTCTGCTGGGGCTTCCATATGCTGTTTTCTCCTTTTTTCTTTTTTTTTTATGAACACATTTTAATGCTCGCTGAGCCCGGGTTTATGCACAAGTATTGTTCCGCTTCACGCCTGTGTGTGTGTATGTGTGCATAAATGTTAAAACTGATCCGCCTCTGAACCTGGACATGTTCACATTTGACAAAGACTGTCGTCTTCCCTCTCTGTGGCTTTAATCTCTACACTCCATTAAACATATTGAACACATGCTTTGTCCTGTACCAGCTTCAGTGTGACCCTGTTGACCTTTCAGTGTTAGTTTGAGTGCACCTCTTCGTCCTGAGCCGCCGCAACAGATTGGAGCTGTTGTTTCTGTCCTCCCAGCTAATAATAATTGGATAGAGGCTCTATTTGTAAGGTTGTCTTTGGGAATGCCGAGCAAACAAATGAGCTAGTTTAAGCCGCCTGCACCTCGGAGAGCTTTAAACGCTCGTTCCCGGCAGCCACCGTGCAGCCATCTTAACTAATGTTGAGACGATAGAGAGAGAGAAGGAGAGAGACAGAGAGAGAGACAGACAGAGAGAGAGAGAGAGAGAGGCAGATCCCACATGGAAACATCAGACGGGAGAAAGGGGGCAGAGTTTTTAAATCAGAACCTCCCAGATGTGTTGGGTTTTTTTTGGGTTGAATATTGACCTGAAAAGAAGTCCTGGTGTACCTGACATGCTGTGTGTGTGTGTGTGTGTGTGTGTGTGTGTGTGTGTGTGTGTGTGTGTGTGTGTGTGTGTGTGTGTGTGTGTGTGTGTGTGTATCACTCTTCAGAACATGTGAGGATACTTGTTGTCTTCTGCTGCCATCTTGTTGTCTGTCTTGATCCTTACTCACTGTGTGATAACCAGCAAGAGGAAATGTGGACTGATTTTGTAGTACATTTACTCAAGAGCTGTACTTGATTACAATTTTCAGGCAGTTGTATTTTACTTTTTTCTATTTTGCACTAAATTTCCACATTCAGAGGGAACTATTTTTACTGCACTACAATTTATTTGAAGATTAAAAGTGTACATGTGCTGTAAAACTTCTAAAACACTTTTGATTCAGATCCAGATTTGGAAAACATATGTTAAATACATGATACATTAATTAATTAATCACTGGACTTTTTAATTTAGAAAACAAAATAGTTCATATCAGTTTTGTCATTTGGAATATAACGTTGAGGTTTAATATCTTAAGCCAGCTCAGAATGCAGATAGAAATTTATTATTCTAGAAGAATTCTATGTTGTGCATATTTATTAGGGTATGTACCAATAGTGAGATATGTCATGGTGTCTCTTTAATATGAATCCAGGGACAAAATCAAACCTCTAGACTAACTCTGGCTCATTAACAGTTTATTTTTATTTTGAATCAGTTGATGAGTATCTGTCCCTGTTTGATGAACTTGAAGAACAAAAATAAACTGTTGTCCCATTAGCAAAATTTAAGACACTGGACTGCAGACCTGGAGTCACTTCAAAAGTAACTATTCTTTGTCCTAAATGCACCAACAGGAGACAACATAAGGATAGTTCTATTTTAGGAAGCTGTTAAAGGATAAATCTGATAATATTCTATATTTTCATTACTGTCAATAAATTTCATGTACAGAGCTGAACCAACAATAAATGTCTATATTAACATGTACAGTGTGTGTGTATCAAATACTAATACTAAATCATCATCCCCTGTCTCATAGAGCTCCATTACTGTCCAAAAACTCTTAAAAACACACACTCCCTTACCTTCAACACACACATTATCAACTGTAATTGATAATGTTTGATTTATGAAGATGTAAATATGATATGGTTGAAGTAGGGGCAGGACAAGATAAGCATTTTGCTTCCTTTTGCTCCTTTTCAAACACATGCCTCATTTTGTGTCCCTGATATAATTACTTTTAATTGTTATCTTTAATTGTTCGAAATAAAATAAACTCAACTCAACTCAACAGAACTCAACACACTGTAATTTATTTGGACTCAATAATGACACACACCACCCTGCTGACAGAAATACTCACAGGAGCAACAAAAGTGGATTAATCCACCACTGAGAAAAGTCCCTAAGAAATTTACTATTTCCTTCTGTTTGAGTAACATTTGATAAAAATTACAGAGTCCAGCTTATTTATTTATTTTTTTTTAATGTTTTTGTTAAAGATAATGTATTAACAAAGATGGAGTAGGGCACAGTGGTTTTGCTTGTGACCCCTAAACAAGACACAACAGATACTTAACTCTTCCTCACAGGGTACAAGTCTCACTAACTGCTGCTTTAAAAACAATTATTCACATCATTAATGCAACACAAAAATGCATGAACTTTATCACTATGTGTATTCACATATGTGAATGGACATGATATTGATATGGTTATAAAATTCATGATTATTGTCAGTTTGGGAAAACAATCAATCTCTGCTTTTTAAATTTTCCTGGATGTCAAAGTGTATAAAGCAGAGTTATAATGGAAAATACACACACACACACACACACACACACACACACACACACACACACACCCAACAACCAGTCAAATGGAGCTCTTGACACACACACATTAGAATTGTGACGTGGCAGCAAATCGAAGAGAATGTGAAGAAAGAAGTAATTGTGTGGTGATAGAGAGGGAGTTCCCCCTGGCCCCGAGTCAGGAAACAACACTTAGTTTGGATTTTCAAGCAGTGACAGAAAGTGCTGAAGTGTGTGTAGGTGCGCACGTGCGTGTGTTTGTGTGTATGTGTGTGTGTGTGTGTGTGTGTGTGTGTGTGTGCATGTGCGTGTGTGTGTCCGCTCCCATGTGTGTTTATATTCCTTAATGATTTTCTAAATCAGGGCCAGCAGGAACCTGCCTTTATCTCTATTAGTTTAGTAGCCAGGCAAACAAAGAGAGTCTGTGGCCGTGGCACCGAGCCAGAGGAAGACTCAGCCGTAAAAGCACTTGTCCATCTGCGTCTCTCCCCACTACCCCCTCACCCAACCCCCGCCGTCCTCCTCCTCCTGCTCCTCCTCCTCCTCCTCCTCCTCCACCCCCACTCTTGTTCCTTCTCTCTGGGTGTGAAACATGGGGGGAAAAAAAGAAAAAAAACAGTCCGCTGGAGGTATTGATTGTTCCACTTGCTGATCAAGTGCAAAAAGATGTAGTGTGGATGAGGGGACAGTGTATTTGTGTGTGTGTGTGTGTGCGTGTGCGTGTGCGTGTTTGTGAAATCGCTAAATCAGTTTTGCTTTGCTGAAAGTCTGACACCTGCATCCTGTAACATATTACAGTGAGACTTCCCCATGAGATGTACAGATATTTCACACTTCAAAATGTACAAGAAGGAATCAGATAGTAAAATATTATTAATAGCAAGCCAAATATGTTTAGAACACAGGAAAAAGTAGAACATTCTGCACATAAATCTGTATTTAAATTGTAAGGAGCACAGCTGGGAACATGGAGGGAAATACATGAAATAAAAAACAGTGACAGGAGAGGCCAAATGAGTTGAGTAGACAGAATGTCAGTTCGTCACATGGATGGTCATAAATGTTTGTCCTCCTTTCTCCTTAAACACAGTAAAATTTAAAAAAAATAAATAAATAAACGGATAATGAAAATGAACCCAAAAAAAATAAACAGAAAGTTACTGTAACAATTCCATTACACAAAACAAAATTCCACGACTATTCAAAAATGTTTTAATTATCATAAATATATAAAAGTAGATATATTTATATTTATATTTTTTTATTTATATTTTTTAAATTATGTTAGAGAATTATCTTAATCACTTTTTTGTAGATAATTTCCTTGTTTGTTTTTTTTTTTGTTTAATGTTCATTGTTTCTTAATCCAAAAACCAGCATCATTTATGGGGAAAATGCTGAAATTTTGGATACATACAAGTACTTCGGTACTTGTTTGACTCCAACCTTAAGTTCAATAAAAACACAGAGTTAATTGCTAAGCGGGGTCAACAAAGAATCCACTGCTGGATCCACTGCGCAAGCTTAACTCTTTTAACGTGTCTGTGAATATTTTATGTAACTTTTATCATTCTTTTATAGAGAGTCTTTTTACGTTTTCTTTTGTGTGCTGGTCTTATTGGTTGTCTGTGTGGGACAAGAATAGTCTCAGCAATATAGTAAAAGTCTGCTCCAAGATTGTCTGTGTCCAGCTGACTGACTTGAGCTCCCTCTGGAAGAGACGAGTTGTCCAGAAGGCTAAGGGAACTTTTAGTCAGTCTGACCATGTTTTCTCTTGTTAACTCTCTTTGATGTCCTCTGGATGGCCCTCTAAGGAAATATAACAGATATTCAAATTCTTCTATTCCTTCCGCCATCAGACTTTTAAATGCTGCTGACAGCAGTAACTGATGGTCATAAGGGTCAGTGCGGTAAATCTGGGGAGCAGCACGGTTTATGTATTTATTTATTTATTTATTTTATTCTTGTCACTGTATGTGTAGGGTCGTATTAAAGCTGGGTATTTTTGCCCATGTAGTGTTCTGTGTGTTGTTGCTGCTGTGCTCAGGTTGTCTATCTGTTAATCTGTCACACTGACATGGCTATGTTTGAACGCTGCTGTTGACCGTGTGTGTTTATACTGTTTTTACTGTTTTATGTGATTGGTCGACTGTAAACAGAATTGCCCTTTTGGAATGAATGAAGTTGTCGCTCTCTTTCAGGTGCTTTTCTTGTACTTTTTACTACATTTTTTTTCCTCTTCTTCCCATTTTTGAAAGAAATGTATTAATTAATAGGTTAATTTAATTATTTTCCCAAAACTTTAATAGTTTTTACTTGTCCATAACTTTTCCAATCCTGGAAGGCATTGAATTGTGAAATTCAATAACTTTTCCAGGTTTGCCATGATGATGGGAACCCTGTTAGACACAATTAATTTATATTCGCTTTTGGACTGTGACTGTAGGTATGGCTATACTTAAAAACAATTTTACAGCATTTAAAAAAAAACAATCAGTGGATCTGGAGTTAACATTATTGTAACAGTTTTCTCTGCTGAGCTTTAAAGTTTATTGACTTTAGAAACAGCAGCTGACTAAACAGTTTCACCACGAGGTCCATTTAGTTGCTGTTCTGGAGCTTTTGATCGTACTCATGACCTGCCTCAGCAGATGACCTAATCCAGTTGTGGTTGAATTTTCAAACCAACCCAGTCTCACTCCAAAGATGTCACATTGTGACAGTCAGCCAGTGACCGTCCAAATCAATTTATACTAATGTTCAGTATCCCCACCACGTCAACATTTGACGAGGTTGGACACAGAACGGGTTGCGTAACTCACCCAATATTAAGGAGCACGAGTGCTTCTCAAGGGTGGATGGGTCACAAACAACCAACTTACATGTGGGAGTCTGAAGTTTGAGTCCTGTGTGTGTCTGTGTCTGTGTCTGTGTGTGTGTGTGTGTGTGTGTGTGTGTGTGTGTGTGTGTGTGTGTGTGTGTGTGTGTATGTTTTTTTTTTCTTTTTAGAAACTTTCCAGGTTAAAAACTAAGGATGATCAAGCCTTTGCAGCTCTGGGTCCTTGGCTCTGGAACAACTTTCCTCTGACTCTGTTCATACTTTTAAATCTCTTCTTAAAACTTTCATTTACACACAGGCTTTTTCTAACACCAATGTAGGCACTGGCTGACCATTCCTATTGCAGAGTTCAAAGGGTTAAAATAATTGTGTATAGGAAAATATGCTTTTGTTCCTCATTAGGTCGCATAATCAGGAAATTCAACTGGCTACTACACCAAAACTACCTTGCAGCCCAGAGCTGTCTCCGGTGGTTTTGTTGCAGACAGACACAAATCCAACAATCAGAAAAGCTCAATTTGAGTGTTTCAGGTGTTGGTCATCCACTGGCATTAACTGTTGTACTGAAGTGAGTTTATAGAAAAATCTGCTGTATTCTGGGTTGTCTTGGATTTGTGCTCACAGATTTGCAGCAGTGTGTGTGTGTGTGTGTGTGTGTGTGTATGAGGTTGACTGTGTATTATGAGTCTCTTTGACCCCTTTGGTTCTTGTGTATGGTGTCATTGGCATCTCTCTTCCTCTCTCTCCAGAAGGCAATGGCTGTGAACTCTGACACCCCAAACCACTACCATCACTACACACACACACACACACACACACACACACACACACACACCCACACACACACGCACACACACACACAGATAAACCTCCAAACTTCCACCAGCAGAAGGTTGCATTGCTGTTCTCCACATGCCTACCACTCACCCATCCAGCCTCCCACCTCCTCTTCCTCCACCACCTCACCTACCCCCAGTGTTGGCAGAGGCATCCGTGTGTGTGTGTGTGTGTGTCAGGCGGGCTGCTGCGTGGTGAGCGTGCCCTCTGTCATTCACGCAGAGCAGCCCTGTCCAACTGTCACTTCCTGACAGGCCGATAATCAATCTCTTTATTAACTGCTCTGCTGCAGACCGCCGTCACTGAGGGGAGGAGGGGAGGTGAACAGGGAGGAGGGAGGAGAACAGAGAAGAGCATACTGTAGCTCAGAAGTTGAGAGTTTGTATTTTGTTAGGGAAAAGGCTCATTTTAAAGGCAGTTTTATTATTTTCTTTTATTAACAATGAGATATATTCTATTCGTATTAATAACAGAAAGGGAATATGGCAGTGTTTCCCAACATGAGGGTTGGGTCCTGGATTTAATTGTTTTTTTGTATTTATTTTTTAACTTTTTTTTTTTTTTTAAGAAATAATTTAAATCAAAGAGTGTGCTTCTCCTGAAGGCTTCATGAGGCACAAAGGTTGGGAGCCTCTGGAAATGGATTAGTGTTTTTTTTTTTAAGGATTATTGGGATTCTTTATTTTTTTCCTCACCTCTTTCCTGGATCTGATGAGCTCCAAGTCTTTTAAAATTGAGTATATACAGTATTATGATTTCTATTGTTTTGTTTTTTTTTTCATGATTATGTCATTGAGATGTAGATTTTATATTTGTCACTAGCTGATGTTGGCTGTCAGTTGAATTAAAAGCTAACAGCACCCAGATTTTTGGGAGGTGATAGTCCTGGATTTCACAGAGGAACTGTGGATTCCAATGTTCCTACTCGTGACTGTTTGACTCCTTGTCATGATTTTAGGTTTTGAGATCTGTTGTGAACTTTGTTTTGGGGTTTTGGTATGTTGTCATGTTACTTGTGTTGTGTTTCCTGTTTTTGTGTGTCATGTCTGGTTTTACTTCCTGTCTTTGTGTGTTTTCCCACCCTTGAGTGCCCTGATTGGTTTCACCTGTTCTCACTTTCCCTTATGGATCCCCTGTGTCCTCAGTTCTTCCTGCCTTTGTCTGCTGTCCTTTATGAGTCTAGTCTGTCCCTCTGTTTTCAGAGTCTTCCTTGCACACCTGTTCTGTTTAAGTCTTGTTTGCTCCACCCTTCTCTGCCACACTTTTGACATTTAGCCAATCTCAGTTTCTTTTCCCTGAATCCAACCTACTTCAGCTGTGCGTTGTTGTCTTGATTAGTTCCTGTGCATATTACCTGTGTGTCTCCCTTTGTCCCTTGTCAGTTTGTCTGTTATTCCTGCTGTGATGTCTGCCCTGTTGTACTTGCTGTTATCCTCCCGGTGATCCTCCGTCTTGTTTGTTCTTGTCTTCACCCGAGTCCTTTACTGTCATCCTATATTTTATCAGTATTAAAGATCATTTTTGGTTTGTACACCTGGCTGCTCGTTTTGTTCTGTAATTGGGTTTATCCTGAACTCACCTATGACACTGTTGTACATCATGTCATGCAAAAAAAAAAGTGTTTCTTTTGCAGTGTTGCAAAATATGGCCTTTTCAAATTGCCTGTAATACCACCTTATATAAAAAACATATTTGCAATAAATGGAATTTTTTTTGTGTTTTTGTGTTTCCATAAAGCGTATTCTACATTTGCAATTTCAAATTGCGTAATTCTAGGGTTTATGGAAACCCAGCTACTGTATGCATTGCCATTTTTTTCTGGCTCTGGTAAAGAAAGTTGATGTCCCCACTCTCAGCCCCCCACTCTCAGTATTGTTATACATGAAATATTTAAAGACAAATATGTTTGAGGGTGTTTGCTCGATTGACAGGTGTTTGAATAATTGTAGTACTTGTTTATCACACCTCAGGTCCACTCTGGCATTTTTAACTACGTAAATTGATCTTTTTTTAAATTACTGATCTTGGCGTCATAATCTATATCCATGTGTTTAAAAAGACAAAGCAGAGAGTGATGACAGGAGTACCAGAGTCTGGCTGGAGCTGCTGTCCAGACCTGCTGCTGCTGCTGCTGTTGCTTTTCGGGATGCTGGGCTTTCCTGACAGCATCACACCCGTCGTCACAGTGATAATTTATGAGGCGGGAAAGTGCATCAGTGATTCTGGCGACCAGCAGTAAGCCAGGAGTCAGCACACTGCCTGTCCTCTGCTCTGTCCTTTCATTCTCCACCCTTTCATCTGTCCTTTCTCCTTATCTTTTCCTTTTATCTGCATTTAGTTTGGCAAAACTGTTCAGCTGTGTTATGATTTTTATGTTTTTCGGAGGTGTCTTTTTTCTTGTCTGTGAATAACTGGGAATACACATGTAAGGAGCCTTAAGGCACACTCTGTCAAGCTTGTCCAAATGTGGGAAATCACTAAGTGAAGAGCAGCAGATAAGACAGAGCCATAAAAGTCCACCACAACATATTGTCCTGAACATTTGGAGTAAAATGAGCATCATGGAGGAATGAGGTCTGAGGTGTAAGACGATCACAGGGAAGAGTTTTGCTCTATGAGCAGCCATGTCTAAAGATGGTGATGTCTGACATTAATGCTCCCCAGAGGATGAACTCTAATGATTTTAGTGATTGTGTGGCCTCTAGTGCCACCTTGAGGTAAAAATTCCATTCCACAATAACACGAGAAATATAAAAATCCAATAAGCAGACTGCTGTGGAAGCCATAGGATTAGCACTTCCCATTATAAACATTATGAGCTGTCCCCAAACACCACCCTCTGGACAGAATGACAGTATTCATGAGTGTATTCATGCTCCTAGTGGGATGAACCATTTGGATTTTAAAGATACAATGACCTTTTCTAAGAACCACACTTAGGTTTTATTTTCACAAGGGACGGTAAGGAGCAGGTCAATAGGTACCACACACAACTTTCTGCAGTGGAAACGGAAACATTTAGTTTAGTTTAGTTTAGTTTAGTTTAGTTTAGTTTAGTTTAACTGTTTGTACATTTAGATGTAAAGGAAAAAAAAGTTAAAGGATATAAAACAGTTTACATTTGCAGGTGAGGTAAAAACTCACAATAAGCTTTTCTATTCCTCACCTAAAAAAAATGATAAAATATACATAGAGTTAAAAATATAACACCATTAAAAACACAACACTAATTGAACTGAAACAGCACTATAGATATACGTACGCTTCATGTATGTACATTTACATACATAAAATGGCCATGACCTCGTAATACCCCGATGCATGGTGGTGTTAATCTGGTCAAAATTGATGTGCCAGCACCATGAAAACAATACTTATGAAAAGTTATTTAGGATTCTTTGTGTAGGAAACACAAATTTATTGGTTCAGCAATGTCTCACAGTTGGTGTCGGTTGCTGTTGCAACCCCACATATATATATGTATATATATATACATAAATATATAGTCAGTCAGTCAGTCATTTTTTTGTAACCGCTTGTCCTCGTAAGGGTCGTGGGGGGGCTGGAGCCAATCCCAGCTGTCACCGGGCGGAAGGCGGGGTACACCCTGGATAGGTCGCCAGACTATCGCAGGGCCGACACATATAGACAAACAACCATACACACTCACAGTCACACAGAGAGTCACCAGTCAATCTGACATGCATGTCTTTGGACTGTGGGAGGAAGCCGGAGACCCCGGAGAGAACATGCAAACTCCGCACAGAAGGGCCCCCGGACTGAACCCCGTGCTAACCACGACGCCACCGTGCCGCCCCTATATATATATATATATATATATATATATATATATATATATATATATATATATATATATATATATACACACAGTATAGTCTCTGCTGATTGCTATTTGTGTCTCAAGTGAAACCAAAAGTCAGCATTTATTTCTTTTAACTTAATGTACATTCTTACATTGCATTCTTTATGTAGTTACATCATGTAACATGACTTAAATACATCACTTTACAATGTTCTTATGTTCCATATGTAATAAACCAAAAACACTATCTTTTTTCCAACACAAGTCAAGCAGTTTTAACCCCAATCATGCCATCATGTTAATAGTAAATGGCAAATGGACATGCACTTGTGTAGAACTTTTCTTGTCATTCAACCACTTAAAGTGCTTTCACACTACGAGTCACATTCATACATTCACACATTCACACACACATTCACACACTGTTGGCCGAGGCTACTGTACAAGGTGCCACCTGTTACTCAGTTTTGAAACACTCTTACAAACACACGTGCTGGCAGAACAGCCATCGAAAGATATTTGCGGTTCAGTATCTTGCCCATGATATTTTGACATGTTGACTGGAAGATGACTGCTCTACCTCATGAGCCACAGCTGCAGAGCTTGTGGTCCTTTCACATATTTCAGCAAGATAAGATTGGAAGAGACAATCAGACGATCTGATGAGATTTCAGTTGGGATCCACCAGTCAGACTGTTTAGTCTTTAGTCTCTTCATAAACCACATTTAAGAAAATGACAAATAATCTACCTTGTACCTTTTCTAATATCTCAACTCAGGGACCAATATCAGTGCCCTCTTTTTCCCTAACTTTATATCTGTACACCATACTGCATAAAACTTATTGGGATAATATTTCTGTTATATATTTAATCCCTAGGTTAGTCAGATTGATTTGGAGGTGAACATAAAGGTGAACAGTACAATTACTTTCCCAATTGTCTGCTTAAAACACTGAGGTAGGTTGAAGTTAGAGACCTACCTCCTGCTTCAACTCTGACCACCTGTGCTTATTGTCGCTGTTTGCACAGTTTTCTTGTATAAAGAAGGATTATCAGTCACATCTGAAATGTGACCTATAAACCTGAAGTTTGCTCACTGTCAATTACCACAAAATAAAGTAGTTTAGATAATCTGGAGTAATTGTTGACTGTTGACAACCTGTCTGATCATCTGATCACTCCTGTGGTCCTTAGACTTCATGTTGCGATGTAGCTGTGTTAAAAAATATCAGCAGTTAACTTTGATAATGAAGTTTAATTCAAATTCTAGACAGAAATATATGTAGAGTTCCTAAAGGTTTAGACAGACAAGGCGTCACAGCAACATGTTCTCACTCTGAAATCGTCACACTATGGTGTTAAGTCAGGTGACCTTCCACATCAACCATGACATTTGAGATATCATTCCCATGTCAGCCTCTGATGTGCCGGGATGCACGACAGAAATGCACGTGGTGAGATATGACGCAGCCCGTTACCAGTGATGTCAAGAAATGCATGTGTGGTGGGATGGTTGGAATTAGGCAGCAATGTCACGAATGGTTAGATTTAGGCAAAAAGGACACATGGTAAGGAGTAAAACACACACACACTCAGGATGCGGGAAACACACACACACACACACACACACACACACACAGGACGCAGACTCCAAACGCACACACACACACACACACACACACACACACACACACATCCACATGGGAAACTCCCGCACAAAAAATGGTTGTTTGTGACCCATCCACCTTCCCACTCGCCTGCTTCTTAACTTGGAAAGTCAAAGCTTGAAGTGGCAGGGATATCTAACGTGTTATGGGCCCATGTGACGACTTCGGAGTGAGAATGGGTCCATCACAGATGAAAATGAGCGTCATGCAGTTCATCCGCCCACCTACATATAACACAACGAATGGTTCTGTCTGGTGGCAGCCCAGCACTGCAAAAATGGTGGTATCTGACAAGTTCAGAATGAGAAAGGATGATTTTCTTTTCAAATCAATTAAAATAAAATAAAATTTAGTATCTCATAATTAAAGACTGTAACTTGGATGCTTCATAACAACAATATGACCAGAGTTTTAAACATTTTTTGCCTCTCTCATAGACCTTGACTTCCATGATTCAATAGGGCCAACGACAAACAGTTGACCGATGATGTTGATCAACATGAGCAGAGTGCTCTTTACACAAATTAGTTAGAAGGGGACTGAATTGACAAGAATTTGTCATCATTTGTAACCAACACAAAATCCTGTTTATTTTATATCTCAGACAAATCAAATAAATGAATGGTTCCTCCTCGGGTTCTTTAGCACGATGCTAATCCCGTTGCCAATTGCAGATTTTGACAGTTGTGTTTTTTTTGTCTGATCAACAGGATGATTTCCTGATGGAGACTCAGACGAGGCTTCAGTCAGAGATCACACAGCGCTGTCTCGCCAACGCATTCCGCTCCCACCTCACCACCGAGACTTCACCTGCCAAGGCCGACGGACGAGCTGACAGCATGACTACAGCCTGAGCTCACACACACACGCACACACACACACACACAGAAGGAAAAATGGCTAACCTTATACAGATCACCTGAGAAACCACTCATGGACTCAGTCACACAGACACTGTGTCCCAGTGTCCCAAACCCAAACAGCTGACTAGCAGATATATGCGAATAATAATTCTATCGCAAATAATGATAACCATAAAACTCCAAATCCGGGTAATAAAAGCCGAGTAGAGCTCCCTAATGAAACGCCAGCCTCCCCACTGCTTCCCGCCTAATGTTCCCGCCGAGCCGCTCGACACTTTCCATAAAGCAATTTTGCAAGCCCACTTCAAACGTGAATCACCTAGAAATGAAGAGAACTTCCCTCCCCTCCCCACCCCTCTGAACTCCCCCACCATCAACCCCTCTCCTCCTACGGCAACACACTACAGCTGTGTGTGTGTGTGTGTGTGTGTGTGTTGCAAATCCCTGTTTGCTTGTGTTCCATCATCACTTAATGTTCACAGTGATGCATTGCGAGACACTCCTCAGAGGTCTGTGTGTGTGTGTGTGTGTGTGTGTGTGTGTGTGTGTGTGTAGGGATGTAGCAGCATTACTCTGACAGAGGTAGCAGCCATGAACTCAGCCAAGTTCCATCTGCATTAATCAGCTGAGAAGAAGAGGCAGGCAGACGTTGAGCAGCAGTACAGTGTGCAGCAGTTGAGCTCAGTGTACAGAGCCACAGTAAACAGAGGTGTGTGTCAGCAGGTTGTACAAACTGCTGGGTTATCTGCAGGTGTTAGGCACACACACAAAGTGTGTGATGGGCTGTTTAGTGTTTAATGTTGTCCTTTTAGTAAACTACAGGCCTCTCTCAGTACAGACCACACCAAGCTGAACTCTGAGGTCAAACTCCTGAGAACAGGAGACAACATTGTTGCTCAGGCTCAGAGACATGGCTGTACACCTGCTATCTTCCCTGTGATGTATGTCTATGATCAAATTAAATCTCATATTATAACACTACACTGCCTCTATTCATTTATTTGTGTGTGTATAGTAACTTTTATGTTAGTTAAATGTATATATAAAATCTAAACATATAAGGAGCCTCAAATCTAAGGGACTGTTTGGTGCATTTTAGGCGCTTTTTCATTCTTCATTTTTGATAATTTTGGCCGTGTTCATTCATATGGCATCATTTTTGGCGAAGACTGTGTATTTTTGTTTGGTTTTGGAATATCCAGCTCAGCTCCTACAGTAAGTCTAAATACATTGTGGAAACAAAACAAAAAAATGCCCCATTGAAACTCATTCAAACTGCAATTTTCTATCCCACAGCCATCAAAGTAAACATGTATTGTATTATTTCTGGGCATCATTCTGGGCTTTTGCCTTGGAAATTGATCCTAGGCTGCGATCAGCAGAAAAAGAAAAAAAAATCTATTGTATTGAAAATCATTTTTAAAATAATTGTATTGTTGTTTTTTTTTCATGGTGGCATCCTGACAAATATTTAAATTTTTTGATTTAAACTCAATGAAAGCCGAAAATAATTTAAATGTATAACATTTTTTGTAGCCTGATTTTGAAAAGCACATTTTGTGTGCAGATAAAAAAAAGCAATCTTCTTAGCATGTAGTGTATAAAAAAATCATCCTTTTTTGTGTGTGTGTGCTTGTTTTTTTCATTTGAAAATAGTGATATGACAAAAATCTGGCATTTAAATGTTTAAAATTCAGAAAATTAATGAATATTTGATATTCATAATTAGGACAGATATTGGTTTAAAAATAACTCAAAGTAGAAAATAAAATCAATGTATGATATTTCTTTAAGCTTGATTTTGAAAAGTGTATTTAGTGCATAAAGAGTGTGTGTGAGTGTGTGTGTGTGTGTGTGTGTGTGTGTGTGTGTGTGTGTGTGTGTGTGTGAGAACCCTAAGGGTTAAGTACAGCATTATTGCATGGTTACTGACCAATCAAAAATAGTCAAGTCAAGTCTAACTTTATTTGTAGAGCACATTTGAAACAAACGCAGTCGACCAAAGAGCTTCACACTCAAAAAGTACAAAACAAATAAATACAGAAGAAAACAGCAGTAGCAGCAGTGGAGAGAATGGATGGGGACAACAAGGATGGGGCACAACAACAGATTAAACACAATTTAAGCTGTCAGGATCAATTCAATCGGGCACCAACGAAAAGAGGTGGGTCTTCAGGAGGTCAGTCTAGGATTTTAGGACATTTTTGGAATTTTAGGATGCTTCTAGGATTTTAACTCGCATTCCAGAATTTTAGAACGTTTCGAGGATTTTACAACATTTGTAGGATTTTGACATGTTTCTAGAATTTTAGGATGTTTCTAGGATTCTAAGACATTTCTGGGATTTTAGGACATTTCTGGGATTTTGGGACATTCGGGGCTTAGCTAAACAAGCTCTATTTTGATGGTGTTTTATGCAATCTGGCACCTTATGTATAATAAAGTTTAATAAATAAGTGCAATTCCCAGTGTGAATGACTTATTGTGGATTATAAAATGGTTGGGGGCTACTGATAACCCTGATATGGTCATCAGGGGCCAGATTTGTCCCACAGTCTGTAAACTGAGTATCACTACTGTAGGCCCATCAGCAGTTTAAGACTATTCACAACCGGTAGACAGGCCTAATCTCAAATGATGTCTGTTGTAAGGAAGCTACATTGCAAAAACAAATACATTTGCTTTAAACAAAAAAGTAAAACAAAAAACTCAACAAAAAAGGTGGAACTGGCTGTTTCTGTGTTACACAAGAACAGACCTCTTTGAAACATGGTGAGAAAAAGTCTAAAAATGATCCACAAAGGTTATTAATTAATTTGTGTGCATAAGTTAAGATCAAATGAGGCTCATTACGTGCACACTACCTTGTAATAACCGTAGCACTGACAGCCATGCAGAGAGTCTGCAGTGAGCTGTGAGCTAGCTGTACCTGCAGCCCCGGCGGATCTGTGTTTCCTGCTATGGCCTGAAGGCTGCAGGGCATCAAACTAAGCTGTGAAAAGATAAAGTGTGCTGTGATCTGCTGCGCTGGATGTGACAATATCAGTTTCATCACTATCATGACGAACACATCCACAACAGCCTGCGCCGCCTCGCTGCCACCAACACAGCACTTGTAAAAGATCCAGTGATTGACAGATGAGATCAGACGAGTGGATTTAGCAGGGGAGATCTCCACCTTTCCTCTATGGGATCACACACACACACGCGCGCGCACACACACACACACACATACTTGCAGATGACACTCCGCTGCCCCCAAGCCAGAATGGGAGCATGGTGTGATTTTTCTATGTGTGGAAGCAGACTGACAGCAGCATGTGACTCACTCCTCTCACCCCTCGACTTCACCTGATGTCTCAGCTCCTCGCCTTCATCCACCTCCTCCTCTTCTTCAACCTCCTCCATCATAACCCATGTGGACATGGCAGCCTCCCAACCTTCCTCCCTTCCAGCCAAAGTGGCCCCAGGACTGTTTTCAAGCCCAAGCCCGAGCCCACTCATTGGACCCCCCACCCTCCCCTAACCCTCCTCCCAAAGCCCGGGCAATCTGAACCTGATCCAGTCCTGATGGCAGAGGAGGAGGAGGCAGATGCCTGGGCAGTGGGAACGTCCATGATGGGACTGGGCTTACTTTATCATAGTTAGGAAGGAGTGAGGGCAAGGCATGAATATCAGCCTACACACACACACACACACACACACACACACACACACACACACACACACACACACAGAGACACACACACACACTGAAAATGCTGAAAAAAGCAAATGTATAGTGTAAGATTTACTTTTCAGTGTTTGCACTCATTTTTACCTTCTTAATTTGTTTCTTTTTACAGTGACTGACAGTCATGATGCAATCATGTGAATCCTCTGTGTAAGCTGCAAATGTTGCATAATTCTTACTGAGTGATAAAACTACAGGGAAAGATGGTCATAGTGCAGTGTAATAATTGAAGGAAAACATTGGCAGTATGGTCGAAGTTTTCATAAAAAGATAAGGAATAAACAATGGTTCAAAGTTGGTCAGAAACTCTCTGTTCCAGTGAGTATATATATATATATATATATATATATATATATATATATGGTGTTGGAATTAATATGATAAATATAACAGGTTGCTTTGTATACACGAGGCAGGTGGATATGACAGATAGTCAGTATATATAGCGTGCTTAGATTTGCATTCGACAGTGATAATACTCATTACACCCTCACAATATGTCATGAGCAAATGTATAATCCACTGGACTGAATGGCTGTATCATGAACATTTATCCACTATTCCAAGAGGCCAAGTGTAGGATGGAGGGAACAACTTGATAACTTTTCTTCTATTCTTAGAACCTTGTGAAGCTAAAATGTTGAGTGTTTACTGCGGGAGGCACCAGAGGAAACTGAATAAAAAAAAATAAATACAAATCATGGAAACCTATAAAGCAGCATATGATGGGATGTAGGTGCTAGAGAAAAAGTGACAGCTCACTAAAAACATTGGCTTTTATCCTTGACGTATCAGGTTAAGTGGATAGCAGGCCATTATCCCTCTAGATGCCATGTCAGGGTGAAGGGTAAAATTTGGCCTGATGGTGACCAAAACCATTAGAAATCCCCATCCGAGAACTTTGACAGCCTGTTCTCTTTCCAAAGTTGTCAAATATTGCTGCTTGGTTACTGATTTCAGCATCAGACGCAAAAAGACAACTTTTGTGGCAGTATGATACTCCACCGCACATCATCAACTTATGACATGGCCAGGCGACAACTTTTGCGGCAGAATGATATGCCCTTTGAAATGTTGCTGGTAACAGGGTAATATAAGTTGCTGGAAACTCCTTATAGATGGGAGGGGAAGTGGATGGGTCCAACAAACCCATACTTTCACCCTAGAGCCCGTTGTTCGCTTCCTCCCTTTTGAATGTTGAGCCAAACCGTGACGTTAATTTCCAAATTCAACCACATGCTTCTGTTACACAAGGAAAAAAAGCAACAATACAAGGTTTTTCACCAACATAGGTTTTCCCCTGCGTGGAAAACTTCACCACCTTCTACAGCTAGTCAGAAACCTTGGCATTACCCTGGATACTTTCACAATTTTGCAAGTCATATTATCCATATAACAAGAATTAAAATTCAATTCATTACTGGTGAGGGTGCCCTCAGTTTGTGGTCCTGCTGTGTGGAACAAGCTGCCTGCTGACTGGAGGTCCAGCTCAACTGTGTCCACATTCAAAAGCAAACTTAAAACTTTCATATTCTCCCAGGTTTATGGTTTGTGTGTGTGTGTGTGTGTGTGTGTGTGTGTGTGTGTGTGTGTGGTTGTGCTTACACTTATTTGGTCACACTTGCTTGTGTTGATGTTTTTGTGTTCTCTGATATTATGCTGATGTGATAACTACTGCTCATATGTTCATGCTACCTGTGTTCATTATTGTATTTTCTTTGATCTGTAGTCTTTTGATGTAAAGCACTTTGAATTTATGTGTAATGAAATGTGATATATAAATAAAGTTGCCATCTCTATTCCTACTCATCACATGGTGCTGCTCTGTTAATGACCCTTTGCATCTTATTGTCATGTTTTAGATATCCTTCTGCATTAGCTGTCTATGCTGGAAGATGCTGTTACTGTGATGTCAACAAATGCACATGGTGGGATGACACAGCACAATCCTTATGTTTACACCACGGCACATGGCAGCCAACGCAGAACATCACAATGGTTAGGATTAGGCGTCAAAGTCACGGATGGTTAGGTTAAGGCAACATGGGAAGTGAACTCCTGCACAAAAGTCAGTTGTTTGTGGGACCCTTTCACCTCCCCACATGCCTGCCATATAAGGGCACTCGCGCATCTTATATTACATCATTATTGGCAGCGTTTAACCTGGCGCCATCCTTCAGCATTTGCTCTTACAGAGCAGTCATATTTGATGAGTTTGGAGTGAGAACAGGTTGACATTACCTGCAAAAACAGAAGTGTATTTGGAGAACACTCAAATCATATAATATAATTTAGACGCCATCCCAGAACATCAAGACGCAAGAGGATACGAATCATATGTAGATGTGAAAGAGACTGACCAAAAGTCAATATTTCACGAGTTGGGATTTGAATAAGTTGATTATCCATATCCATACCAGTTATTATGTCTATCTGGACAAAAACTGCTGGATAGACAAACAAACTGCTTATAACAAAAATCCTGAGATCAT
This sequence comes from Plectropomus leopardus, assembly GCF_026936395.1. Lineage (NCBI taxonomy): Eukaryota > Metazoa > Chordata > Actinopteri > Perciformes > Serranidae > Plectropomus > Plectropomus leopardus. Next base: position 33,660,832 of record NC_142189.1, on the reverse strand, counting down.
ACTCCTTTATTTAAATTTTTGCATTAAATGACATATGACATCATGTGGACCTACAAATCAACAACGTGACATGACGATCAAGTTAAAGATGTCATAATTCACATTTTATGGATAAGAAAGTGCATAGAGACGCAGACTGTGCTGTGCTGTGCTCACACAGTGTGTTATCCCTGTGGGGGATGATAAGGTGAAGTTATGCTCAGCTCTGATGGAAGGAACAGGTCAGCGCTGGTTGCAATCATTCATGGCAGGCTGACATTATGGCTGAGCAATTAGGCAGGACAGTTGCGTTCTTTACTAATGAACAATGGTTGAACGAAGCCTCCCTCAACACTCCCATCCATCACCCAAAAAAGTCAACACACACACCGCTGGCTCCTGAAAACATCACCATCCACACACACACGCACACACACACCTACACGCACACACACAAACACACACACTGGTCCTGCTGTTGCTGGGCTGTTGGAGGTGTTTCCACCGCTTTGATGAGTTTCTGGCCGATGCTCTCAGCCTCCCTGCTGAATGTGTGGCTGCCTCTCCTCCTCCTCCCCCTCTTCGTCTTTCCCCCTTGTCAACACAATCCCTCCATCCATCCGTCCTGAGGCCCGGGCCCGGTGGGGGCCAATCCGCCCCTCGCAGCGTCCTCTGGGTGCTCTCTACTTCTCCTCTGGTCCCTCTCCTGCTGCACACACACACACACACACACACACACACACACAGTTTTGTTGTTGAGGACCAGTGAGGACCTCTGATTTGTTTCATCACTTATCCGAACAAACTCACTCTGTTCTATAATTCTATATTAGCCGTCAGCTTTATCTTTACCAACTTCAAATCATAACATTAAAACCTACTAAATTTCCACAAATCTTTTGTTTGTCCAAGCTAGAGCAAAGCTGACCCAAGCCTGTCATGTTCAGGTAACGTTGCTAATTTCTCTGTCATCAAAGCTGATGGTTAGTGATATTCTGCAGTTAAACCAGTAGTTGTGCATTACAGTGATAGTTCAGGATCTTTTAAGTGGGGCTGTGTGAGATACTTATCTGTAGTCAGTGTATTACATACTGTAGAAGGCTGTCGGCGCGCTCCCTTTCTGCAGAAACAGATGGGACTCGCGTAGTGGAAAGCGTAGCATCACATTGTGTAAGGCATGGACAACAAAACTAGTTTACAAAAAGGCCTTCCTAAGTGGACCCCACAATTAAGAGTATTTTCATCACTCTACCTTGAAGGCAACAAGTAACTTAACAAGAAATGGCCAAAAACTTACCAGGAAATAAGTAAAAACTTCTTCTGGGACATTGAGGCAGGAAAAGAAAACTTATGTCACTCCAGGTGTTAAAGGGTTAACACTTCTGTATTCCTATGCAGATGCCCAGCTGTGCTGTGCACTGTATTGTCTAGTAACGTTGGAGGTGAAGGTGCAAGTTAGCAGCTAGCAGCTTGGACCAGCCAGCAGGAGCTCCTGGACAGCAGACTAACTCAGAGTCCACAGACGACGGAATGGAAATTTACACAGTTACTTTACTCAGTTACTTTACAGTTTTTAACATCAACCACACATGCCAGGTCTCCATGGCACTATACTCTCCAATCACACATGCGCATTAGAACACAGACAGTAAAACCTGCACCCAAATTGTTACTGTTGAGAGTCCTTTCATGTGGATGTTGCTCAGAGTAGCATGGCAACACACTAGGCAGGCTTCCATTACAGATTTGCGCAAAACTTGAGGGATATTTTCAAAATGTCGATGAAACACAATTGCAAGATGATTTCCATTTCACAGAGGAATTGTGGATTCTAAACTTTCAGATGATCCGCTCAACTTTTGAAGAGGTATGTGATGCAATAAATCCTCTTGTAGCTCCTGCTGCATCATGAGGGATCCAGTTCCTACTGACAAGCATCATGTGACCTAGAAAAGTCAAAAAAAGTGTTTCCATTGCAGTTTTGCCAAATATGGATTTTTTGAATCGCCAAAAATACCATCTCATGCAAGTGTAAACATCTTTGGTGATAAATAGGAGTTTTTTGAAATTGACATGTTTCCATCAGGTGTGCACAATTTTAGGGTTAATTGAAACCTGCATAGTGTCATAGGACTGCAGCTGCTCCTGCTGCCGATGCTAATGTGTTGCTTTTTTGTTGCACTGCAGCCTGTGTAAACCAGGTCTTACAGCAGCAGGGCTTAAATGTTTGTCCTGAAGGTGTTGTTAGAGGAAAGGTCAGGCTAAATCACAGGGGCTCATCAGCAGCATGAATATGCACATGATATTTCGGCCCGAGGATGACTTGAGAGGAAACCCTACAGCCACCAAAATACCAAGAGATGTTGTTTACAATGATTATCATCTTGGTTTAGCATATTAGCATCCTATGATTTGCATTTCCCTATTGATTTTCATTCATAAACCAAAGACGATTTAAGATTTAACCTGATGATGACACTGCATGAAAAGTCAGAGGATCACTAAATGTATACTGTTCATCCTGGGGGTAATATGAATGCTGGAACCCAGTTTTAGATGATCCATCCAATAGTTTTCAAGACATTTTGAACTAAAGATCGCCCAAACAACTTTGTCATCCCTTGTAAATAGGGATATCTTCCAGAGAGCATGAACATGCTTTGTAAATCGAAAAGCAATCTGCACTTTCGATATTGATATACTTTGTGTGAAAAGCTAAAAATCTACATTTTGCATCATTAGTCATGAAATTCCTGAATATCCACAGCACAGGGGACAATTTGTCTTATATACGTGGCACTTGAAAAAGGTCAAAGGTGCCCAAAATCATTTGGGGACTATACATATCCAAACATACACTTTCACAGGAATAAATCTCTTTTATGGCGAAGGCAGATCATGTTGTATAGACAAAGATGAATGTATGTCAGCAGTGTGCTAAAGATATTCCCCTTTGATAAAAGCCAAGGAGCTGTTGGTATTCATTAGCGGAGAAGAGGAAGCAGACTGCTTCTTTTCCTCTGTAAAGCTGGCCTGCTTGTTGCAATGACACATGCCCATTCATTAGTGGGGAAACGGAGTGGAGAGGAGGAGGGAATCACTTCTGCAGGGCTCTTGTGGCTGTGCCAACTTTTGTGAAACAGACGACAGGAGTGGAAGTGGGGAAGAGGCGAGTTAAGGCTCCATGTATACTCTCAATGAAATCCAAATTTGGCTTGCTCACAAAGGCTTTCGGGCTGCTGCTGAATTTGGAGATGTGAGAACATGTCAGCACCCTCAATGAGACTCCAAGTCTGTTTGTTTCATGATGAAGGAGCTCAAGAGCTATGACAGGAAGTGACACGGTGGGAGGAAATGACACAACTGGAAATGTGACACGGGAAAACAGCTGCAAGAAGTGATGTGTTTGTGAGGAAGATTTAACAAATCTTTCTGAGTATTTAAAACTAAACACAGGCAGGCAGAACTACAAGGGCTGCAATTACAGAACTAATTGTTGATTCATTTTCAGATTTCAAACTGTGCAAAATGGGCTTAAGCAAGGAGCATTTTTTATGATGTAGAACGATCTGGGGCTAAGCCCAGATCATCTGGGGCTGAGGAATTGGTTTGAAAAAAAGGCCAACATTTGAAAATTTTGGCCTGCTTTATAGCGCACACTCACCCTGAAATGTCTTTTTTGTCCATTTAAATCTCCCCCCATCTCTTCTCCTCTCCTCTCCTCTCCTCACCTTTCCTCTCCTCACCTCTCCCCTTCTCCTCTTCTTCTCCTCTCCACTACAACTTATGTTCAGGGCCCCAAATAAATGACCTTAGCAACATGATTGGCCCAGATAAGTCGGAAATGTAGCAGGTAAGTAGCAGATTTCTACATGTTCAGTGACATTGCCCCCTTAGTATTGCCATTTTGAAAGAAGTGCTAAAAAACCCCCAAAAAACCAAGACTAGGCCAAAACCTATGCTATATGGCTGGACTGCAAACTACAGGGCTTTTAATTTGAAATAAGGACTATTAATTTGAAAGGGGAATTAGCTATTTGTTTTTTCATTATGGCAGCATCCGTTCTGACATTGTAACACATAATAATTACCTACATTTTATTTAATTAATTAGTGCTGTATTTCCACCTTCCCCTCATAACCGTGGCAGCACCTATTCTAACATTATAATAGGTAATAGTCAACAATGTTTAAACAGATTTAAGGCGTATGTCATACAGACAAAGCTGTTCCTCAAAGAAACTGATGAGATGATTCTCTTTTCCACTGTCCAAAACTGACATTTCAACCATGGTTGGCTCATTAGCTATCAGGCTTGCTAATACCACCATGCTACCATGATACACAGTTTACAAAAAGTGAAGAATTCAGTAATACAGGACTGCCAGCACCCACAGCGCTGTAAGACTGGCAGTACCTATTTAGCTTAAAAGAGCAAGGACCAATGAGAAAACATCAACACTCACATCACTAGTCACTCAGACCAATGGTGTAACCTCATCACTCACTCTCTCACTCACTAATGAACAGACTTTTGCATTTTCAGGGCTGGCCTGGGCAAAAGAGAAGCTGCTCAGCCTTCCAGCAAAAATCTCCCAATACCATGGAAGTATACTCGGAAACTATAACACTTTTTGGCATATGCACCAGGAGAACAAGAATGAACAGGTGCCATATTTGGTCAACTGTCGACTGTCTGTCTCTGATCCTTGATCAGATTAACCATTAGGGTAACTGCCCAATTGCCCAGGAGCCCAAGACTTCTTAAATCTCAGGACATAAGTTTAAGTATCCGGTTAGATCTTCTTCAATGCTTACATTTTTGCTGGTGCCACTTGTAACCCCCTCACACAGTGCCGTACACACTGTGGTCCTGGAAGGCAGCTAAATGGGAGCATTAAACGAAAATTGGCTACCATGCTGAAGTGCTGCAGCTTGCATGCTTGCAGTCGTCATGCTGACAGTGTTATTGCTGCGATGCTGCAGAGCTGCTGTAACTACTGTATTTGGTTCGAAGTATCCTTGAGCAAGTTTCTCAAGCCCAAATTGCTCCTAATGCTGCTTCATTGGGGTGTGCATGTGTGTGAATGCTTACTGAGTAGCAGGTGGCACTATAAATGGTAGCCTCAGCCACCAGTGTGTTAATGTGTGTGTGAATGGGTGAATGTGACATGTAGTGTAAAAGTATGAGGGGCCGTGTGGGACATTATTCAGAATTACCTCTCACATTCTCATATGACACCAATATCATTCACATACACAACTGAAAACCACACACACACAACTGAAATGCTTTCACAAACACAACTGGAAAACCATTCACATACACAACTGATATTATTACGCTCACAGGCAACTAAAAACCACATACACACACAAGTGAAAATCACACACACACACACACACACAACTGAAAACCATGCATACACACAACTGAAAACCACACACACAACTGAAATGTTTTCACAAACGCAACTGAAATAATTACACTCACAACAACTAAAAACCACACACATGTGCAAGTGAAAACCACACACACACACAACTGAAAACCATGTACGCACACAACTGAAAACCACACGCACAGTGTGCACGTGTGGTTTTCTGTTGTGTGTGTATGGTTTTTAGTTGTGTGTGTGAGTGTAATGATTTCAGTTGTGTGTGTGTGAATGGTTTTCAGTTATGTTTGTGGCACCATTTCATCTGTGTATGTGTGTGGTTTTCAGTTGTGTGTGTGAATTATATTGGTTTCAAATGTAAATGTGAGAGGTAATTCTAAATAATGTCCCACACGGCCCCTCATATAAAAGCGCTTAGAGTGGTCAAAAAGACTAGAAAAGCGTATATACAGTCCATATACCATTTGTATTTTCACAATTAAAAGTCAATAAGCCACAATTTTGTAAAGCCACTATCTTATCAACAGGATCCTGCAAATGTTTTTTTTTTTTTTACAATGAAAGCCTCATGTTAACAAATGAATGGATGGTGTCGACAGAAACAATGTCAGAGGGATTCTATTTTGAAAAGGAAAGAGGAAGGCTTGAGTAAAAAAGAGATATTTTTATTGCTTCATGTCTGTGACAGATATAGACAGTGAAACTATGGTGAAAGATGGTGTAATGTCAATATTATTATAATTTAAAAAAAAAAATCCACTGTCTGTTTTTGCTTATTATCACTCATGTCACACGGAGAGAAAAAAACAACCAAACCCTCCTGTTCTTTAGATGGAATGTTGTTGCCCAAGGCCCAGTAAAATATGAATATGGCCCTGGTTTGTACAGCTTAGAATTATAAGGATCTATCTCACATTTTGGTCGAAATTGACTTCCTATACTCATATTCTCTGATATAACGTGAGATGTTTGGGGTTTTTTTACTTACTTGCATTTTTGAACATTTTATTTATAAAACAAAAAGGTTCATGTCATTTTTGCTATTTGGACTGAAAAATTTTGGAGCTCAAAACTACTCAGAATGCAGATATAACCTTGTAAATCTAAGGTGGCAAGTTTTCTATAACATTACAATAATGAAACAAATTTTTGCTGTATATATTATTTGTGGTGTACCACCAAAATTGTGAGGAAAAAAAGCAACAAAACAACAACAACAACAACAACAAAAAAAAAACAAAACAAAAAAAAAACAAAACAGAAAAAACATTTTTTGGCTGCTGGGCCGACAGAAAAAATAAGATGAGCCAATTAAACTGACTGAAAAAATGTTGGAAGCTGTCTATAAAAAAAAGTTATTTTTATTGAAGCTATATTATGTTCACAGTGTGTATTTTCCCATATGCGTCTGTTTCATTTGAATACCACAGTTTTCATTGGTGCTTTATGTGGAGTGGTGGCTAGTAGGAATCTACTGCTCATTGTTTTGCCCCACAGTTGGTTAACTCGGCCATCGTGATCAGCCTGTGTGTATGCAGGAGTTTTGATTGTGTCTCTAGCTCTGTGCTGTAGCAGCAGTGTATTTTCAGGTAAAACCTCTCAAACAGCCATACATTCATTTCATCCTAATAACCATCCTGCCCCCCTCCTCAGGCTGCCACCCAAAAAAAAGCAAAACACTGCCACTCCTAACCTTGACACCTGCCACAGTGCCGTGCAGCCGATTTGATAAATTTACATTAAAAGAGGTGAGGCGTCTGGCGGCGGAATCTGCTTTCCACTGCCTTTAATCAATGAAAACGTTTTTGTGGGCCTCCGGAGAGCGAGTGGAGCCGAAGATAAATATTGGCAGAAAAGAAAAACGTGTCGTCCTCCCGCAATCGAGGGGGACATAATGATATTCAAAAGGAGACCCCCCACCGAGATGCAAGGCAAACTGTTCCTAAGCAACAAAACACATTTTCCCCCTCCGAGTGCTCACAACGAGGCTGGTGGCATGATTTTTTGGGAAGTGTGTGTGCGCATTTGTGTGTGTGCATTTGTGTGCGTTGGTGTGTGTTTGGGGCACTGACAATTTAAACACGCAGTTTAATGTGTGTGTTATTCTGTCTGTCTCTAAAAAGTCTATCTATGTATTTTTGAGAATGAGTTTGTACTCTCAAGTTTCTGAGTGTGTATGTGTTTGTGTGTGAGAGAGAGTGAGAAAGAGAGAGAGAGAGGGTGCGCGTGCATGCGTGTGTGTGATCCTTGGGCGGATTAAGGGACTTTGGGAACAGTGACCAGCATCAGTGAGAGTGGATTCAGTCTAGATGCTGCCACACACTCAAACATCCATGGCTCAGTGCAGCGGAAGCTTCTGTTAGTTCTGATGAAGGAACATACATCATCTGCAGCTCCATGTCAAACTTTCACTGCCATGTGACTTGGTGCTGTTGCAATAAACCAGCAACAGGTCAGTTCATTAGTAAATAACAACACCAGACAATCCTAAATGAACTGAAGCTCTTCTCTAAACTGAATATTGAGATAATCGTAGTAAAGTTACTGGATTTCACAGAACAAAAGGAAAAAACAAAATCTTGAATATATTACTCTGAGTAAATATGAGCTCAGAGAGTGATGGGCCTGATATAACAGACTGGTGGAAAGTAACAGGTACATTAGAAATATTGTACTTTTTACTGAACTTTATTATTATACAGCTTTAGTTACTTTGCATATTTTATTACTGTTTCAGTAACCAATAATGTTCCAAATGCACAAACAACTCGTGGATTACTGCTAGGATCATAAATTCCATTCCATTGGGTGAATAAGTTAAATGCAGAAATCGCATACTAGTAAAAATGACAATTAATGATCTTAACAAACCTTTTTTCATTTTTCCAAAATGTTTAATATATTTTGTATTTATTTATGACTACTGAGAATATCCTCAATTTCTGAAGTATCTCTATGACATTTTTTTATGATTTTTGGCCGACAAACGATACATGCTGTGGAGTGACTTTTTCATGCTGTTTTGGACGACATACTTTACTTTACTTTGCATCTCTATCTCAATCTAATCTTGCTATATTATAATGTATAAAACTAGTAAGTCAAGGTTTAGAAATTAATAATGCTAATAATAATAAATAAATAAATAAATAAACAAACAAACACATTTTATTTCTATAGCACTTTTCTAAACCAGAGTTACAAAGTGCTTCACAATACCAAAGTATACAATATAAGAAAACAAAGTACAACATTCACATAAAAAGCAATATGTGTGTCATATGTGATATTTATTGTATTTTAGACACATTTCAAAATGCATTTATTCTTTTTTACAGTCTAATTAATACGTTTGATTACAAAATATAGGCTATTATTCAGTTATTACAAAAACACAACACAGCTAAACAAAAAAACAAAATACCATACACTTGAATATTAAAACATTTCAGTACTCTCTAATGGACAAAGTATGTTATGACATCACAGT